>NW_027254190.1:0-300000 GCF_044704955.1 Pristiophorus japonicus | reverse complement strand
ATCAATGCTCGCAAGTCGTTCTTTTGGCTTCTCTCGCCTCATATATCCATCTTTGCAAAAATCAAGACGTCTTGCTTATGACATGGCAGAAAAAGGTTTGCTGTGCTTTGACCCATCTGGCATGAACTCAGTGACACGTGAGACCACATTTCTTTCTGGAGAATTGCTCTGAGCCAAAAGCAGAGTGGAGAATGCAGGCATCGATCCCACTACCTCTCACATGCTAAGCGAGCGTTCTACCATTTGAGCTAATTCCCCAGTAGCTTCTTGCAGTTTGCCCTCATTTGCTTCACAGTCGCCTTTTCGCACTCGTCTCCAAGCTGCTCCACGACCATCAGAGAACTGGCCCACTCCTTGTATCCAATCGACATTGCGGAGCAGCAGCGAGCGAGCAACAGCAGGACGCGAAGCCACAGTAACGAAGAAAGAAGCCGAGAAGAGCACGAGACCGTGGAAGGGAAGCGAGGTGACCGGAAAGTAGCGGCCGCTCTGTGTGTGAGGGAGCAGGCGACAGCGCTGTCTGACTGATAGCCAACTTGTTTTGCCTGAAAGGGAGTGCTGAGTGCTTTGAAGTGTTGCTGCTCTGCAGTTTGTTGAATGTACTACAATTTATCCCATATTGTACCGAATTGTACTTGAACTGAAAAGCAAGGAAATGTATCGAACGGAACTGCCGTCAGCACCCAAATGTAGTGTATGGGATTGCTGACCGCAGCTAAATGTACTGAACTGCTTTTGAATGGACTGCACAAATTTTTATATGCAAATTTTGAAATTTAAAAAAACTCTGTGCTGGTGAGCAGACACAAATGCTCAAGCATAACAGCTGTGTGAAGGTGGATGCAGAGTGCATTCAGGTTTGAGACGAGAAAAGTGGTGTCCTGCTCCTTCGTGGCAACATGATGCACCATAAAGTGATGAGAACTGGTTTGAGCGAATTGCTGCTTAATCCAAAAGTACACTCGCTCCTTCGAGCCGGAATTGAACCAGCGACCTAAGGATGACTTTGCTGAGTATTCCACTACAGTCCTCCGCTCTACCAACTGAGCTATCGAAGGGAAGCGCCAAAGATTTTTCTGTGCGATGATTGTTTTCCGTGAGCATGTTGACGCATCTGGACTCGTGGCGTGGCCTGTGCGTCTTCAGTACCAGCCCATGCTGCAGCGCGGTGGGACTGTGAACCGCCAGCGACTCTTTACAGCCTGGAAAACGCGTGTGACTAACAATCACAAGAGTGTAGCTTTGACTTCTTATCAGGCTCGCAGATTTTTTGCAAGCTGCGCATTCTGAATTTAAAGACCTTGCAAGCTGCCCGACTTGGTCGTGCTGCCTGGCCGCTTGCATGGCAAGTGCCTTCTTCGCGCAGCAGGCAGCATATCAGTCTGCTCAATCGAAGGTCCTGAGTCAAATGCTCAGAAAAGCAATCAATGCTCGCAAGTCGTTCTTTTGGCTTCTCTCGCCTCATATATCCATCTTTGCAAAAATCAAGACGTCTTGCTTATGACATGGCAGAAAAAGGTTTGCTGTGCTTTGACCCATCTGGCATGAACTCAGTGACACGTGAGACCACATTTCTTTCTGGAGAATTGCTCTGAGCCAAAAGCAGAGTGGAGAATGCAGGCATCGATCCCGCTACCTCTCACATGCTAAGCGAGCGCTCTACCATTTGAGCTAATTCCCCAGTAGCTTCTTGGAGGTTGCCCTCATTTGCTTCACAGTCGCCTTTTCGCACTCGTCTCCAAGCTGCTCCACGACCATCAGAGAACTGGCCCACTCCTTGTATCCAATCGACATTGCGGAGCAGCAGCGAGCGAGCAACAGCAGGACGCGAAGCCACAGTAACGAAGAAAGAAGCCGAGAAGAGCACGAGACCGTGGAAGGGAAGCGAGGTGACCGGAAAGTAGCGGCCGCCCTGTGTGTGAGGGAGCAGGCGACAGCGCTGTCTGACTGATAGCCAACTTGTTTTGCCTGAAAGGGAGTGCTGAGTGCTTTGAAGTGTTGCTGCTCTGCAGTTTGTTGAATGTACTACAATGTATCCCATATTGTACCGAATTGTACTTGAACTGAAAAGCAAGGAAATGTATCGAACGGAACTGCCGTCAGCACCCAAATGTAGTGTATGGGATTGCTGACCGCAGCTAAATATACTGAACTGCTTTTGAATGGACTGTACAAATTTTTATATGCAAATTTTGAAATTTAAAAAAACTCTGTGCTGGTGAGCAGACACAAATGCTCAAGCATAACAGCTGTGTGAAGGTGGATGCAGAGTGCATTCAGGTTTGAGACGAGAAAAGTGGTGTCATGCTCCTTCGTGGCAACATGATGCACCATAAAGTGATGAGAACTGGTTTGAGCGAATTGCTGCTTAATCCAAAAGTACACTAGCTCCTTCGAGCCGGAATTGAACCAGCGACCTAAGGATGACTTTGCTGAGTATTCCACTACAGTCCTCCGCTCTACCAACTGAGCTATCGAAGGGAAGCGCCAAAGATTTTTCTGTGCGATGATTGTTTTCCGTGAGTATGTTGACACATCTGGACTCGTGGCGTGGCCTGTGGTCTTCAGTACCAGCCCATGCTGCAGCGCGGTGGGACTGTCAACCGCCAGCGACTCTTTACAGCCTGGAAAACGCGTGTGACTAACAATCACAAGAGTGTAGCTTTGACTTCTTATCAGGCTCGCAGATTTTTTGCAAGCTGCGCATTCTGAATTTAAAGACCTTGCAAGCTGCCCGACTTGGTCGTGCTGCCTGGCCGCTTGCATGGCAAGTGCCTTCTTCGCGCAGCAGGCAGCATATCAGTCTGCTCAATCGAAGGTCCTGAGTCAAATGCTCAGAAAAGCAATCAATGCTCGCAAGTCGTTCTTTTGGCTTCTCTCGCCTCATATATCCATCTTTGCAAAAATCAAGACGTCTTGCTTATGACATGGCAGAAAAAGGTTTGCTGTGCTTTGACCCATCTGGCATGAACTCAGTGACACGTGAGACCACATTTCTTTCTGGAGAATTGCTCTGAGCCAAAAGCAGAGTGGAGAATGCAGGCATCGATCCCGCTACCTCTCACATGCTAAGCAAGCGCTCTACCATTTGAGCTAATTCCCCAGTAGCTTCTTGCAGGTTGCCCTCATTTGCTTCACAGTCGCCTTTTCGCACTCGTCTCCAAGCTGCTCCACGACCATCAGAGAACTGGCCCACTCCTTGGGTCCAATCGACATTGCGGAGCAGCAGCGAGCGAGCAACAGCAGGACGCGAAGCCACAGTAACGAAGAAAGAAGCCGAGAAGAGCACGAGACCGTGGAAGGGAAGCGAGGTGACCGGAAAGTAGCGGCCGCCCTGTGTGTGAGGGAGCAGGCGACAGCGCTGTCTGACTGATAGCCAACTTGTTTTGCCTGAAAGGGAGTGCTGAGTGCTTTGAAGTGTTGCTGCTCTGCAGTTTGTTGAATGTACTACAATGTATCCCATATTGTACCGAATTGTACTTGAACTGAAAAGCAAGGAAATGTATCGAACGGAACTGCCGTCAGCACCCAAATGTAGTGTATGGGATTGCTGACCGCAGCTAAATATACTGAACTGCTTTTGAATGGACTGTACAAATTTTTATATGCAAATTTTGAAATTTAAAAAAACTCTGTGCTGGTGAGCAGACACAAATGCTCAAGCATAACAGCTGTGTGAAGGTGGATGCAGAGTGCATTCAGGTTTGAGACGAGAAAAGTGGTGTCATGCTCCTTCGTGGCAACATGATGCACCATAAAGTGATGAGAACTGGTTTGAGCGAATTGCTGCTTAATCCAAAAGTACACTAGCTCCTTCGAGCCGGAATTGAACCAGCGACCTAAGGATGACTTTGCTGAGTATTTCACTACAGTCCTCCGCTCTACCAACTGAGCTATCGAAGGGAAGCGCCAAAGATTTTTCTGTGCGATGATTGTTTTCCGTGAGCATGTTGACACATCTGGACTCGTGGCGTGGCCTGTGGTCTCCAGTACCAGCCCATGCTGCAGCGCGGTGGGACTGTCAACCGCCAGCGACTCTTTACAGCCTGGAAAACGCGTGTGACTAACAATCACAAGAGTGTAGCTTTGACTTCTTATCAGGCTCGCAGATTTTTTGCAAGCTGCGCATTCTGAATTTAAAGACCTTGCAAGCTGCCCGACTTGGTCGTGCTGCCTGGCCGCTTGCATGGCAAGTGCCTTCTTCGCGCAGCAGGCAGCATATCAGTCTGCTCAATCGAAGGTCCTGAGTCAAATGCTCAGAAAAGCAATCAATGCTCGCAAGTCGTTCTTTTGGCTTCTCTCGCCTCATATATCCATCTTTGCAAAAATCAAGACGTCTTGCTTATGACATGGCAGAAAAAGGTTTGCTGTGCTTTGACCCATCTGGCATGAACTCAGTGACACGTGAGACCACATTTCTTTCTGGAGAATTGCTCTGAGCCAAAAGCAGTGTGGAGAATGCAGGCATCGATCCCACTACCTCTCACATGCTAAGCGAGCACTCTACCATTTGAGCTAATTCCCCAGTCGTTTCTTGCAGGTTGCCCTCATTTGCTTCACAGTCGCCTTTTCGCACTCGTCTCCAAGCTGCTCCACGACCATCAGAGAACTGGCCCACTCCTTGTATCCAATCGACATTGCGGAGCAGCAGCGAGCGAGCAACAGCAGGACGCGAAGCCACAGTAACGAAGAAAGAAGCCGAGAAGAGCACGAGACCGTGGAAGGGAAGCGAGGTGACCGGAAAGTAGCGGCCGCCCTGTGTGTGAGGGAGCAGGCGACAGCGCTGTCTGACTGATAGCCAACTTGTTTTGCCTGAAAGGGAGTGCTGAGTGCTTTGAAGTGTTGCTGCTCTGCAGTTTGTTGAATGTACTACAATGTATCCCATATTGTACCGAATTGTACTTGAACTGAAAAGCAAGGAAATGTATCGAACGGAACTGCCGTCAGCACCCAAATGTAGTGTATGGGATTGCTGACCGCAGCTAAATATACTGAACTGCTTTTGAATGGACTGTACAAATTTTTATATGCAAATTTTGAAATTTAAAAAAACTCTGTGCTGGTGAGCAGACACAAATGCTCAAGCATAACAGCTGTGTGAAGGTGGATGCAGAGTGCATTCAGGTTTGAGACGAGAAAAGTGGTGTCATGCTCCTTCGTGGCAACATGATGCACCATAAAGTGATGAGAACTGGTTTGAGCGAATTGCTGCTTAATCCAAAAGTACACTAGCTCCTTCGAGCCGGAATTGAACCAGTGACCTAAGGATGACTTTGCTGAGTATTTCACTACAGTCCTCCGCTCTACCAACTGAGCTATCGAAGGGAAGCGCCAAAGATTTTTCTGTGCGATGATTGTTTTCCGTGAGCATGTTGACACATCTGGACTCGTGGCGTGGCCTGTGGTCTTCAGTACCAGCCCATGCTGCAGCGCGGTGGGACTGTCAACCGCCAGCGACTCTTTACAGCCTGGAAAACGCGTGTGACTAACAATCACAAGAGTGTAGCTTTGACTTCTTATCAGGCTCGCAGATTTTTTGCAAGCTGCGCATTCTGAATTTAAAGACCTTGCAAGCTGCCCGACTTGGTCGTGCTGCCTGGCCGCTTGCATGGCAAGTGCCTTCTTCGCGCAGCAGGCAGCATATCAGTCTGCTCAATCGAAGGTCCTGAGTCAAATGCTCAGAAAAGCAATCAATGCTCGCAAGTCGTTCTTTTGGCTTCTCTCGCCTCATATATCCATCTTTGCAAAAATCAAGACGTCTTGCTTATGACATGGCAGAAAAAGGTTTGCTGTGCTTTGACCCATCTGGCATGAACTCAGTGACACGTGAGACCACATTTCTTTCTGGAGAATTGCTCTGAGCCAAAAGCAGAGTGGAGAATGCAGGCATCGATCCCGCTACCTCTCACATGCTAAGCAAGCGCTCTACCATTTGAGCTAATTCCCCAGTAGCTTCTTGCAGGTTGCCCTCATTTGCTTCACAGTCGCCTTTTCGCACTCGTCTCCAAGCTGCTCCACGACCATCAGAGAACTGGCCCACTCCTTGGGTCCAATCGACATTGCGGAGCAGCAGCGAGCGAGCAACAGCAGGACGCGAAGCCACAGTAACGAAGAAAGAAGCCGAGAAGAGCACGAGACCGTGGAAGGGAAGCGAGGTGACCGGAAAGTAGCGGCCGCCCTGTGTGTGAGGGAGCAGGCGACAGCGCTGTCTGACTGATAGCCAACTTGTTTTGCCTGAAAGGGAGTGCTGAGTGCTTTGAAGTGTTGCTGCTCTGCAGTTTGTTGAATGTACTACAATGTATCCCATATTGTACCGAATTGTACTTGAACTGAAAAGCAAGGAAATGTATCGAACGGAACTGCCGTCAGCACCCAAATGTAGTGTATGGGATTGCTGACCGCAGCTAAATATACTGAACTGCTTTTGAATGGACTGTACAAATTTTTATATGCAAATTTTGAAATTTAAAAAAACTCTGTGCTGGTGAGCAGACACAAATGCTCAAGCATAACAGCTGTGTGAAGGTGGATGCAGAGTGCATTCAGGTTTGAGACGAGAAAAGTGGTGTCATGCTCCTTCGTGGCAACATGATGCACCATAAAGTGATGAGAACTGGTTTGAGCGAATTGCTGCTTAATCCAAAAGTACACTAGCTCCTTCGAGCCGGAATTGAACCAGCGACCTAAGGATGACTTTGCTGAGTATTCCACTACAGTCCTCCGCTCTACCAACTGAGCTATCGAAGGGAAGCGCCAAAGATTTTTCTGTGCGATGATTGTTTTCCGTGAGCATGTTGACACATCTGGACTCGTGGCGTGGCCTGTGGTCTTCAGTACCAGCCCATGCTGCAGCGCGGTGGGACTGTCAACCGCCAGCGACTCTTTACAGCCTGGAAAACGCGTGTGACTAACAATCACAAGAGTGTAGCTTTGACTTCTTATCAGGCTCGCAGATTTTTTGCAAGCTGCGCATTCTGAATTTAAAGACCTTGCAAGCTGCCCGACTTGGTCGTGCTGCCTGGCCGCTTGCATGGCAAGTGCCTTCTTCGCGCAGCAGGCAGCATATCAGTCTGCTCAATCGAAGGTCCTGAGTCAAATGCTCAGAAAAGCAATCAATGCTCGCAAGTCGTTCTTTTGGCTTCTCTCGCCTCATATATCCATCTTTGCAAAAATCAAGACGTCTTGCTTATGACATGGCAGAAAAAGGTTTGCTGTGCTTTGACCCATCTGGCATGAACTCAGTGACACGTGAGACCACATTTCTTTCTGGAGAATTGCTCTGAGCCAAAAGCAGTGTGGAGAATGCAGGCATCGATCCCACTACCTCTCACATGCTAAGCGAGCGCTCTACCATTTGAGCTAATTCCCCAGTAGTTTCTTGCAGGTTGCCCTCATTTGCTTCACAGTCGCCTTTTCGCACTCGTCTCCAAGCTGCTCCACGACCATCAGAGAACTGGCCCACTCCTTGTATCCAATCGACATTGCGGAGCAGCAGCGAGCGAGCAACAGCAGGACGCGAAGCCACAGTAACGAAGAAAGAAGCCGAGAAGAGCACGAGACCGTGGAAGGGAAGCGAGGTGACCGGAAAGTAGCGGCCGCCCTGTGTGTGAGGGAGCAGGCGACAGCGCTGTCTGACTGATAGCCAACTTGTTTTGCCTGAAAGGGAGTGCTGAGTGCTTTGAAGTGTTGCTGCTCTGCAGTACTACAATGTATCCCATATTGTACCGAATTGTACTTGAACTGAAAAGCAAGGAAATGTATCGAACGGAACTGCCGTCAGCACCCAAATGTAGTGTATGGGATTGCTGACCGCAGCTAAATGTACTGAACTGCTTTTGAATGGACTGTACAAATTTTTATATGCAAATTTTGAAATTTAAAAAAACTCTGTGCTGGTGAGCAGACACAAATGCTCAAGAATAACAGCTGTGTGAAGGTGGATGCAGAGTGCATTAAGGTTTGAGACGAGAAAAGTGGTGTCCTGCTCCTTCGTGGCAACATGATGCACCATAAAGTGATGAGAACTGGTTTGAGCGAATTGCTGCTTAATCCAAAAGTACACTCGCTCCTTCGAGCCGGAATTGAACCAGCGACCTAAGGATGACTTTGCTGAGTATTCCACTACAGTCCTCCGCTCTACCAACTGAGCTATCGAAGGGAAGCGCCAAAGATTTTTCTGTGCGATGATTGTTTTCCGTGAGCATGTTGACGCATCTGGACTCGTGGCGTGGCCTGTGCGTCTTCAGTACCAGCCCATGCTGCAGCGCGGTGGGACTGTGAACCGCCAGCGACTCTTTACAGCCTGGAAAACGCGTGTGACTAACAATCACAAGAGTGTAGCTTTGACTTCTTATCAGCCTCGCAGATTTTTTGCAAGCTGCGCATTCTGAATTTAAAGACCTTGCAAGCTGCCCGACTTGGTCGTGCTGCCTGGCCGCTTGCATGGCAAGTGCCTTCTTCGCGCAGCAGGCAGCATATCAGTCTGCTCAATCGAAGGTCCTGAGTCAAATGCTTAGAAAAGCAATCAATGCTCGCAAGTCGTTCTTTTGGCTTCTCTCGCCTCATATATCCATCTTTGCAAAAATCAAGACGTCTTGCTTATGACATGGCAGAAAAAGGTTTGCTGTGCTTTGACCCATCTGGCATGAACTCAGTGACACGTGAGACCACATTTCTTTCTGGAGAATTGCTCTGAGCCAAAAGCAGAGTGGAGAATGCAGGCATCGATCCCACTACCTCTCACATGCTAAGCGAGCGCTCTACCATTTGAGCTAATTCCCCAGTAGCTTCTTGCAGGTTGCCCTCATTTGCTTCACAGTCGCCTTTTCGCACTCGTCTCCAAGCTGCTCCACGACCATCAGAGAACTGGCCCACTCCTTGTATCCAATCGACATTGCGGAGCAGCAGCGAGCGAGCAACAGCAGGACGCGAAGCCACAGTAACGAAGAAAGAAGCCGAGAAGAGCACGAGACCGTGGAAGGGAAGCGAGGTGACCGGAAAGTAGCGGCCGCTCTGTGTGTGAGGGAGCAGGCGACAGCGCTGTCTGACTGATAGCCAACTTGTTTTGCCTGAAAGGGAGTGCTGAGTGCTTTGAAGTGTTGCTGCTCTGCAGTTTGTTGAATGTACTACAATTTATCCCATATTGTACCGAATTGTACTTGAACTGAAAAGCAAGGAAATATATCGAACGGAACTGCCGTCAGCACCCAAATGTAGTGGATGGGATTGCTGACCGCAGCTAAATGTACTGAACTGCTTTTGAATGGACTGCACAAATTTTTATATGCAAATTTTGAAATTTAAAAAAACTCTGTGCTGGTGAGCAGACACAAATGCTCAAGCATAACAGCTGTGTGAAGGTGGATGCAGAGTGCATTCAGGTTTGAGACGAGAAAAGTGGTGTCCTGCTCCTTCGTGGCAACATGATGCACCATAAAGTGATGAGAACTGGTTTGAGCGAATTGCTGCTTAATCCAAAAGTACACTCGCTCCTTCGAGCCGGAATTGAACCAGCGACCTAAGGATGACTTTGCTGAGTATTCCACTACAGTCCTCCGCTCTACCAACTGAGCTATCGAAGGGAAGCGCCAAAGATTTTTCTGTGCGATGATTGTTTTCCGTGAGCATGTTGACGCATCTGGACTCGTGGCGTGGCCTGTGCGTCTTCAGTACCAGCCCATGCTGCAGCGCGGTGGGACTGTGAACCGCCAGCGACTCTTTACAGCCTGGAAAACGCGTGTGACTAACAATCACAAGAGTGTAGCTTTGACTTCTTATCAGGCTCGCAGATTTTTTGCAAGCTGCGCATTCTGAATTTAAAGACCTTGCAAGCTGCCCGACTTGGTCGTGCTGCCTGGCCGCTTGCATGGCAAGTGCCTTCTTCGCGCAGCAGGCAGCATATCAGTCTGCTCAATCGAAGGTCCTGAGTCAAATGCTCAGAAAAGCAATCAATGCTCGCAAGTCGTTCTTTTGGCTTCTCTCGCCTCATATATCCATCTTTGCAAAAATCAAGACGTCTTGCTTATGACATGGCAGAAAAAGGTTTGCTGTGCTTTGACCCATCTGGCATGAACTCAGTGACACGTGAGACCACATTTCTTTCTGGAGAATTGCTCTGAGCCAAAAGCAGAGTGGAGAATGCAGGCATCGATCCCGCTACCTCTCACATGCTAAGCGAGCGCTCTACCATTTGAGCTAATTCCCCAGTAGCTTCTTGCAGGTTGCCCTCATTTGCTTCACAGTCGCCTTTTCGCACTCGTCTCCAAGCTGCTCCACGACCATCAGAGAACTGGCCCACTCCTTGTATCCAATCGACATTGCGGAGCAGCAGCGAGCGAGCAACAGCAGGACGCGAAGCCACAGTAACGAAGAAAGAAGCCGAGAAGAGCACGAGACCGTGGAAGGGAAGCGAGGTGACCGGAAAGTAGCGGCCGCCCTGTGTGTGAGGGAGCAGGCGACAGCGCTGTCTGACTGATAGCCAACTTGTTTTGCCTGAAAGGGAGTGCTGAGTGCTTTGAAGTGTTGCTGCTCTGCAGTTTGTTGAATGTACTACAATGTATCCCATATTGTACCGAATTGTACTTGAACTGAAAAGCAAGGAAATGTATCGAACGGAACTGCCGTCAGCACCCAAATGTAGTGTATGGGATTGCTGACCGCAGCTAAATATACTGAACTGCTTTTGAATGGACTGTACAAATTTTTATATGCAAATTTTGAAATTTAAAAAAACTCTGTGCTGGTGAGCAGACACAAATGCTCAAGCATAACAGCTGTGTGAAGGTGGATGCAGAGTGCATTCAGGTTTGAGACGAGAAAAGTGGTGTCATGCTCCTTCGTGGCAACATGATGCACCATAAAGTGATGAGAACTGGTTTGAGCGAATTGCTGCTTAATCCAAAAGTACACTAGCTCCTTCGAGCCGGAATTGAACCAGCGACCTAAGGATGACTTTGCTGAGTATTCCACTACAGTCCTCCGCTCTACCAACTGAGCTATCGAAGGGAAGCGCCAAAGATTTTTCTGTGCGATGATTGTTTTCCGTGAGCATGTTGACACATCTGGACTCGTGGCGTGGCCTGTGGTCTTCAGTACCAGCCCATGCTGCAGCGCGGTGGGACTGTCAACCGCCAGCGACTCTTTACAGCCTGGAAAACGCGTGTGACTAACAATCACAAGAGTGTAGCTTTGACTTCTTATCAGGCTCGCAGATTTTTTGCAAGCTGCGCATTCTGAATTTAAAGACCTTGCAAGCTGCCCGACTTGGTCGTGCTGCCTGGCCGCTTGCATGGCAAGTGCCTTCTTCGCGCAGCAGGCAGCATATCAGTCTGCTCAATCGAAGGTCCTGAGTCAAATGCTCAGAAAAGCAATCAATGCTCGCAAGTCGTTCTTTTGGCTTCTCTCGCCTCATATATCCATCTTTGCAAAAATCAAGACGTCTTGCTTATGACATGGCAGAAAAAGGTTTGCTGTGCTTTGACCCATCTGGCATGAACTCAGTGACACGTGAGACCACATTTCTTTCTGGAGAATTGCTCTGAGCCAAAAGCAGTGTGGAGAATGCAGGCATCGATCCCACTACCTCTCACATGCTAAGCGAGCGCTCTACCATTTGAGCTAATTCCCCAGTAGTTTCTTGCAGGTTGCCCTCATTTGCTTCACAGTCGCCTTTTCGCACTCGTCTCCAAGCTGCTCCACGACCATCAGAGAACTGGCCCACTCCTTGTATCCAATCGACATTGCGGAGCAGCAGCGAGCGAGCAACAGCAGGACGCGAAGCCACAGTAACGAAGAAAGAAGCCGAGAAGAGCACGAGACCGTGGAAGGGAAGCGAGGTGACCGGAAAGTAGCGGCCGCCCTGTGTGTGAGGGAGCAGGCGACAGCGCTGTCTGACTGATAGCCAACTTGTTTTGCCTGAAAGGGAGTGCTGAGTGCTTTGAAGTGTTGCTGCTCTGCAGTACTACAATGTATCCCATATTGTACCGAATTGTACTTGAACTGAAAAGCAAGGAAATGTATCGAACGGAACTGCCGTCAGCACCCAAATGTAGTGTATGGGATTGCTGACCGCAGCTAAATGTACTGAACTGCTTTTGAATGGACTGTACAAATTTTTATATGCAAATTTTGAAATTTAAAAAAACTCTGTGCTGGTGAGCAGACACAAATGCTCAAGAATAACAGCTGTGTGAAGGTGGATGCAGAGTGCATTAAGGTTTGAGACGAGAAAAGTGGTGTCCTGCTCCTTCGTGGCAACATGATGCACCATAAAGTGATGAGAACTGGTTTGAGCGAATTGCTGCTTAATCCAAAAGTACACTCGCTCCTTCGAGCCGGAATTGAACCAGCGACCTAAGGATGACTTTGCTGAGTATTCCACTACAGTCCTCCGCTCTACCAACTGAGCTATCGAAGGGAAGCGCCAAAGATTTTTCTGTGCGATGATTGTTTTCCGTGAGCATGTTGACGCATCTGGACTCGTGGCGTGGCCTGTGCGTCTTCAGTACCAGCCCATGCTGCAGCGCGGTGGGACTGTCAACCGCCAGCGACTCTTTACAGCCTGGAAAACGCGTGTGACTAACAATCACAAGAGTGTAGCTTTGACTTCTTATCAGGCTCGCAGATTTTTTGCAAGCTGCGCATTCTGAATTTAAAGACCTTGCAAGCTGCCCGACTTGGTCGTGCTGCCTGGCCGCTTGCATGGCAAGTGCCTTCTTCGCGCAGCAGGCAGCATATCAGTCTGCTCAATCGAAGGTCCTGAGTCAAATGCTCAGAAAAGCAATCAATGCTCGCAAGTCGTTCTTTTGGCTTCTCTCGCCTCATATATCCATCTTTGCAAAAATCAAGACGTCTTGCTTATGACATGGCAGAAAAAGGTTTGCTGTGCTTTGACCCATCTGGCATGAACTCAGTGACACGTGAGACCACATTTCTTTCTGGAGAATTGCTCTGAGCCAAAAGCAGAGTGGAGAATGCAGGCATCGATCCCACTACCTCTCACATGCTAAGCGAGCGCTCTACCATTTGAGCTAATTCCCCAGTAGCTTCTTGCAGGTTGCCCTCATTTGCTTCACAGTCGCCTTTTCGCACTCGTCTCCAAGCTGCTCCACGACCATCAGAGAACTGGCCCACTCCTTGTATCCAATCGACATTGCGGAGCAGCAGCGAGCGAGCAACAGCAGGACGCGAAGCCACAGTAACGAAGAAAGAAGCCGAGAAGAGCACGAGACCGTGGAAGGGAAGCGAGGTGACCGGAAAGTAGCGGCCGCCCTGTGTGTGAGGGAGCAGGCGACAGCGCTGTCTGACTGATAGCCAACTTGTTTTGCCTGAAAGGGAGTGCTGAGTGCTTTGAAGTGTTGCTGCTCTGCAGTTTGTTGAATGTACTACAATGTATCCCATATTGTACCGAATTGTACTTGAACTGAAAAGCAAGGAAATGTATCGAACGGAACTGCCGTCAGCACCCAAATGTAGTGTATGGGATTGCTGACCGCAGCTAAATATACTGAACTGCTTTTGAATGGACTGTACAAATTTTTATATGCAAATTTTGAAATTTAAAAAAACTCTGTGCTGGTGAGCAGACACAAATGCTCAAGCATAACAGCTGTGTGAAGGTGGATGCAGAGTGCATTCAGGTTTGAGACGAGAAAAGTGGTGTCATGCTCCTTCGTGGCAACATGATGCACCATAAAGTGATGAGAACTGGTTTGAGCGAATTGCTGCTTAATCCAAAAGTACACTAGCTCCTTCGAGCCGGAATTGAACCAGCGACCTAAGGATGACTTTGCTGAGTATTCCACTACAGTCCTCCGCTCTACCAACTGAGCTATCGAAGGGAAGCGCCAAAGATTTTTCTGTGCGATGATTGTTTTCCGTGAGCATGTTGACACATCTGGACTCGTGGCGTGGCCTGTGGTCTTCAGTACCAGCCCATGCTGCAGCGCGGTGGGACTGTGAACCGCCAGCGACTCTTTACAGCCTGGAAAACGCGTGTGACTAACAATCACAAGAGTGTAGCTTTGACTTCTTATCAGGCTCGCAGATTTTTTGCAAGCTGCGCATTCTGAATTTAAAGACCTTGCAAGCTGCCCGACTTGGTCGTGCTGCCTGGCCGCTTGCATGGCAAGTGCCTTCTTCGCGCAGCAGGCAGCATATCAGTCTGCTCAATCGAAGGTCCTGAGTCAAATGCTCAGAAAAGCAATCAATGCTCGCAAGTCGTTCTTTTGGCTTCTCTCGCCTCATATATCCATCTTTGCAAAAATCAAGACGTCTTGCTTATGACATGGCAGAAAAAGGTTTGCTGTGCTTTGACCCATCTGGCATGAACTCAGTGACACGTGAGACCACATTTCTTTCTGGAGAATTGCTCTGAGCCAAAAGCAGAGTGGAGAATGCAGGCATCGATCCCGCTACCTCTCACATGCTAAGCGAGCGTTCTACCATTTGAGCTAATTCCCCAGTAGCTTCTTGCAGGTTGCCCTCATTTGCTTCACAGTCGCCTTTTCGCACTCGTCTCCAAGCTGCTCCACGACCATCAGAGAACTGGCCCACTCCTTGGGTCCAATCGACATTGCGGAGCAGCAGCGAGCGAGCAACAGCAGGACGCGAAGCCACAGTAACGAAGAAAGAAGCCGAGAAGAGCACGAGACCGTGGAAGGGAAGCGAGGTGACCGGAAAGTAGCGGCCGCCCTGTGTGTGAGGGAGCAGGCGACAGCGCTGTCTGACTGATAGCCAACTTGTTTTGCCTGAAAGGGAGTGCTGAGTGCTTTGAAGTGTTGCTGCTCTGCAGTTTGTTGAATGTACTACAATGTATCCCATATTGTACCGAATTGTACTTGAACTGAAAAGCAAGGAAATGTATCGAACGGAACTGCCGTCAGCACCCAAATGTAGTGTATGGGATTGCTGACCGCAGCTAAATATACTGAACTGCTTTTGAATGGACTGTACAAATTTTTATATGCAAATTTTGAAATTTAAAAAAACTCTGTGCTGGTGAGCAGACACAAATGCTCAAGCATAACAGCTGTGTGAAGGTGGATGCAGAGTGCATTCAGGTTTGAGACGAGAAAAGTGGTGTCATGCTCCTTCGTGGCAACATGATGCACCATAAAGTGATGAGAACTGGTTTGAGCGAATTGCTGCTTAATCCAAAAGTACACTAGCTCCTTCGAGCCGGAATTGAACCAGCGACCTAAGGATGACTTTGCTGAGTATTCCACTACAGTCCTCCGCTCTACCAACTGAGCTATCGAAGGGAAGCGCCAAAGATTTTTCTGTGCGATGATTGTTTTCCGTGAGCATGTTGACACATCTGGACTCGTGGCGTGGCCTGTGGTCTTCAGTACCAGCCCATGCTGCAGCGCGGTGGGACTGTCAACCGCCAGCGACTCTTTACAGCCTGGAAAACGCGTGTGACTAACAATCACAAGAGTGTAGCTTTGACTTCTTATCAGGCTCGCAGATTTTTTGCAAGCTGCGCATTCTGAATTTAAAGACCTTGCAAGCTGCCCGACTTGGTCGTGCTGCCTGGCCGCTTGCATGGCAAGTGCCTTCTTCGCGCAGCAGGCAGCATATCAGTCTGCTCAATCGAAGGTCCTGAGTCAAATGCTCAGAAAAGCAATCAATGCTCGCAAGTCGTTCTTTTGGCTTCTCTCGCCTCATATATCCATCTTTGCAAAAATCAAGACG
Organism: Pristiophorus japonicus; assembly: GCF_044704955.1. NCBI lineage: Eukaryota > Metazoa > Chordata > Chondrichthyes > Pristiophoridae > Pristiophorus > Pristiophorus japonicus. Next base: position 284,307 of record NW_027254190.1, on the reverse strand, counting down.
TCTTGCTTATGACATGGCAGAAAAAGGTTTGCTGTGCTTTGACCCATCTGGCATGAACTCAGTGACACGTGAGACCACATTTCTTTCTGGAGAATTGCTCTGAGCCAAAAGCAGTGTGGAGAATGCAGGCATCGATCCCACTACCTCTCACATGCTAAGCGAGCGCTCTACCATTTGAGCTAATTCCCCAGTAGTTTCTTGCAGGTTGCCCTCATTTGCTTCACAGTCGCCTTTTCGCACTCGTCTCCAAGCTGCTCCACGACCATCAGAGAACTGGCCCACTCCTTGTATCCAATCGACATTGCGGAGCAGCAGCGAGCGAGCAACAGCAGGACGCGAAGCCACAGTAACGAAGAAAGAAGCCGAGAAGAGCACGAGACCGTGGAAGGGAAGCGAGGTGACCGGAAAGTAGCGGCCGCCCTGTGTGTGAGGGAGCAGGCGACAGCGCTGTCTGACTGATAGCCAACTTGTTTTGCCTGAAAGGGAGTGCTGAGTGCTTTGAAGTGTTGCTGCTCTGCAGTACTACAATGTATCCCATATTGTACCGAATTGTACTTGAACTGAAAAGCAAGGAAATGTATCGAACGGAACTGCCGTCAGCACCCAAATGTAGTGTATGGGATTGCTGACCGCAGCTAAATGTACTGAACTGCTTTTGAATGGACTGTACAAATTTTTATATGCAAATTTTGAAATTTAAAAAAACTCTGTGCTGGTGAGCAGACACAAATGCTCAAGAATAACAGCTGTGTGAAGGTGGATGCAGAGTGCATTAAGGTTTGAGACGAGAAAAGTGGTGTCCTGCTCCTTCGTGGCAACATGATGCACCATAAAGTGATGAGAACTGGTTTGAGCGAATTGCTGCTTAATCCAAAAGTACACTCGCTCCTTCGAGCCGGAATTGAACCAGCGACCTAAGGATGACTTTGCTGAGTATTCCACTACAGTCCTCCGCTCTACCAACTGAGCTATCGAAGGGAAGCGCCAAAGATTTTTCTGTGCGATGATTGTTTTCCGTGAGCATGTTGACGCATCTGGACTCGTGGCGTGGCCTGTGCGTCTTCAGTACCAGCCCATGCTGCAGCGCGGTGGGACTGTCAACCGCCAGCGACTCTTTACAGCCTGGAAAACGCGTGTGACTAACAATCACAAGAGTGTAGCTTTGACTTCTTATCAGGCTCGCAGATTTTTTGCAAGCTGCGCATTCTGAATTTAAAGACCTTGCAAGCTGCCCGACTTGGTCGTGCTGCCTGGCCGCTTGCATGGCAAGTGCCTTCTTCGCGCAGCAGGCAGCATATCAGTCTGCTCAATCGAAGGTCCTGAGTCAAATGCTCAGAAAAGCAATCAATGCTCGCAAGTCGTTCTTTTGGCTTCTCTCGCCTCATATATCCATCTTTGCAAAAATCAAGACGTCTTGCTTATGACATGGCAGAAAAAGGTTTGCTGTGCTTTGACCCATCTGGCATGAACTCAGTGACACGTGAGACCACATTTCTTTCTGGAGAATTGCTCTGAGCCAAAAGCAGAGTGGAGAATGCAGGCATCGATCCCACTACCTCTCACATGCTAAGCGAGCGCTCTACCATTTGAGCTAATTCCCCAGTAGCTTCTTGCAGGTTGCCCTCATTTGCTTCACAGTCGCCTTTTCGCACTCGTCTCCAAGCTGCTCCACGACCATCAGAGAACTGGCCCACTCCTTGTATCCAATCGACATTGCGGAGCAGCAGCGAGCGAGCAACAGCAGGACGCGAAGCCACAGTAACGAAGAAAGAAGCCGAGAAGAGCACGAGACCGTGGAAGGGAAGCGAGGTGACCGGAAAGTAGCGGCCGCCCTGTGTGTGAGGGAGCAGGCGACAGCGCTGTCTGACTGATAGCCAACTTGTTTTGCCTGAAAGGGAGTGCTGAGTGCTTTGAAGTGTTGCTGCTCTGCAGTTTGTTGAATGTACTACAATGTATCCCATATTGTACCGAATTGTACTTGAACTGAAAAGCAAGGAAATGTATCGAACGGAACTGCCGTCAGCACCCAAATGTAGTGTATGGGATTGCTGACCGCAGCTAAATATACTGAACTGCTTTTGAATGGACTGTACAAATTTTTATATGCAAATTTTGAAATTTAAAAAAACTCTGTGCTGGTGAGCAGACACAAATGCTCAAGCATAACAGCTGTGTGAAGGTGGATGCAGAGTGCATTCAGGTTTGAGACGAGAAAAGTGGTGTCATGCTCCTTCGTGGCAACATGATGCACCATAAAGTGATGAGAACTGGTTTGAGCGAATTGCTGCTTAATCCAAAAGTACACTAGCTCCTTCGAGCCGGAATTGAACCAGCGACCTAAGGATGACTTTGCTGAGTATTCCACTACAGTCCTCCGCTCTACCAACTGAGCTATCGAAGGGAAGCGCCAAAGATTTTTCTGTGCGATGATTGTTTTCCGTGAGCATGTTGACACATCTGGACTCGTGGCGTGGCCTGTGGTCTTCAGTACCAGCCCATGCTGCAGCGCGGTGGGACTGTGAACCGCCAGCGACTCTTTACAGCCTGGAAAACGCGTGTGACTAACAATCACAAGAGTGTAGCTTTGACTTCTTATCAGGCTCGCAGATTTTTTGCAAGCTGCGCATTCTGAATTTAAAGACCTTGCAAGCTGCCCGACTTGGTCGTGCTGCCTGGCCGCTTGCATGGCAAGTGCCTTCTTCGCGCAGCAGGCAGCATATCAGTCTGCTCAATCGAAGGTCCTGAGTCAAATGCTCAGAAAAGCAATCAATGCTCGCAAGTCGTTCTTTTGGCTTCTCTCGCCTCATATATCCATCTTTGCAAAAATCAAGACGTCTTGCTTATGACATGGCAGAAAAAGGTTTGCTGTGCTTTGACCCATCTGGCATGAACTCAGTGACACGTGAGACCACATTTCTTTCTGGAGAATTGCTCTGAGCCAAAAGCAGAGTGGAGAATGCAGGCATCGATCCCGCTACCTCTCACATGCTAAGCGAGCGTTCTACCATTTGAGCTAATTCCCCAGTAGCTTCTTGCAGGTTGCCCTCATTTGCTTCACAGTCGCCTTTTCGCACTCGTCTCCAAGCTGCTCCACGACCATCAGAGAACTGGCCCACTCCTTGGGTCCAATCGACATTGCGGAGCAGCAGCGAGCGAGCAACAGCAGGACGCGAAGCCACAGTAACGAAGAAAGAAGCCGAGAAGAGCACGAGACCGTGGAAGGGAAGCGAGGTGACCGGAAAGTAGCGGCCGCCCTGTGTGTGAGGGAGCAGGCGACAGCGCTGTCTGACTGATAGCCAACTTGTTTTGCCTGAAAGGGAGTGCTGAGTGCTTTGAAGTGTTGCTGCTCTGCAGTACTACAATGTATCCCATATTGTACCGAATTGTACTTGAACTGAAAAGCAAGGAAATGTATCGAACGGAACTGCCGTCAGCACCCAAATGTAGTGTATGGGATTGCTGACCGCAGCTAAATGTACTGAACTGCTTTTGAATGGACTGTACAAATTTTTATATGCAAATTTTGAAATTTAAAAAAACTCTGTGCTGGTGAGCAGACACAAATGCTCAAGAATAACAGCTGTGTGAAGGTGGATGCAGAGTGCATTCAGGTTTGAGACGAGAAAAGTGGTGTCCTGCTCCTTCGTGGCAACATGATGCACCATAAAGTGATGAGAACTGGTTTGAGCGAATTGCTGCTTAATCCAAAAGTACACTCGCTCCTTCGAGCCGGAATTGAACCAGCGACCTAAGGATGACTTTGCTGAGTATTCCACTACAGTCCTCCGCTCTACCAACTGAGCTATCGAAGGGAAGCGCCAAAGATTTTTCTGTGCGATGATTGTTTTCCGTGAGCATGTTGACGCATCTGGACTCGTGGCGTGGCCTGTGCGTCTTCAGTACCAGCCCATGCTGCAGCGCGGTGGGACTGTGAACCGCCAGCGACTCTTTACAGCCTGGAAAACGCGTGTGACTAACAATCACAAGAGTGTAGCTTTGACTTCTTATCAGGCTCGCAGATTTTTTGCAAGCTGCGCATTCTGAATTTAAAGACCTTGCAAGCTGCCCGACTTGGTCGTGCTGCCTGGCCGCTTGCATGGCAAGTGCCTTCTTCGCGCAGCAGGCAGCATATCAGTCTGCTCAATCGAAGGTCCTGAGTCAAATGCTCAGAAAAGCAATCAATGCTCGCAAGTCGTTCTTTTGGCTTCTCTCGCCTCATATATCCATCTTTGCAAAAATCAAGACGTCTTGCTTATGACATGGCAGAAAAAGGTTTGCTGTGCTTTGACCCATCTGGCATGAACTCAGTGACACGTGAGACCACATTTCTTTCTGGAGAATTGCTCTGAGCCAAAAGCAGAGTGGAGAATGCAGGCATCGATCCCACTACCTCTCACATGCTAAGCGAGCGCTCTACCATTTGAGCTAATTCCCCAGTAGCTTCTTGCAGGTTGCCCTCATTTGCTTCACAGTCGCCTTTTCGCACTCGTCTCCAAGCTGCTCCACGACCATCAGAGAACTGGCCCACTCCTTGTATCCAATCGACATTGCGGAGCAGCAGCGAGCGAGCAACAGCAGGACGCGAAGCCACAGTAACGAAGAAAGAAGCCGAGAAGAGCACGAGACCGTGGAAGGGAAGCGAGGTGACCGGAAAGTAGCGGCCGCCCTGTGTGTGAGGGAGCAGGCGACAGCGCTGTCTGACTGATAGCCAACTTGTTTTGCCTGAAAGGGAGTGCTGAGTGCTTTGAAGTGTTGCTGCTCTGCAGTTTGTTGAATGTACTACAATGTATCCCATATTGTACCGAATTGTACTTGAACTGAAAAGCAAGGAAATGTATCGAACGGAACTGCCGTCAGCACCCAAATGTAGTGTATGGGATTGCTGACCGCAGCTAAATATACTGAACTGCTTTTGAATGGACTGTACAAATTTTTATATGCAAATTTTGAAATTTAAAAAAACTCTGTGCTGGTGAGCAGACACAAATGCTCAAGCATAACAGCTGTGTGAAGGTGGATGCAGAGTGCATTCAGGTTTGAGACGAGAAAAGTGGTGTCATGCTCCTTCGTGGCAACATGATGCACCATAAAGTGATGAGAACTGGTTTGAGCGAATTGCTGCTTAATCCAAAAGTACACTAGCTCCTTCGAGCCGGAATTGAACCAGCGACCTAAGGATGACTTTGCTGAGTATTCCACTACAGTCCTCCGCTCTACCAACTGAGCTATCGAAGGGAAGCGCCAAAGATTTTTCTGTGCGATGATTGTTTTCCGTGAGCATGTTGACACATCTGGACTCGTGGCGTGGCCTGTGGTCTTCAGTACCAGCCCATGCTGCAGCGCGGTGGGACTGTCAACCGCCAGCGACTCTTTACAGCCTGGAAAACGCGTGTGACTAACAATCACAAGAGTGTAGCTTTGACTTCTTATCAGGCTCGCAGATTTTTTGCAAGCTGCGCATTCTGAATTTAAAGACCTTGCAAGCTGCCCGACTTGGTCGTGCTGCCTGGCCGCTTGCATGGCAAGTGCCTTCTTCGCGCAGCAGGCAGCATATCAGTCTGCTCAATCGAAGGTCCTGAGTCAAATGCTCAGAAAAGCAATCAATGCTCGCAAGTCGTTCTTTTGGCTTCTCTCGCCTCATATATCCATCTTTGCAAAAATCAAGACGTCTTGCTTATGACATGGCAGAAAAAGGTTTGCTGTGCTTTGACCCATCTGGCATGAACTCAGTGACACGTGAGACCACATTTCTTTCTGGAGAATTGCTCTGAGCCAAAAGCAGAGTGGAGAATGCAGGCATCGATCCCGCTACCTCTCACATGCTAAGCGAGCGTTCTACCATTTGAGCTAATTCCCCAGTAGCTTCTTGCAGGTTGCCCTCATTTGCTTCACAGTCGCCTTTTCGCACTCGTCTCCAAGCTGCTCCACGACCATCAGAGAACTGGCCCACTCCTTGGGTCCAATCGACATTGCGGAGCAGCAGCGAGCGAGCAACAGCAGGACGCGAAGCCACAGTAACGAAGAAAGAAGCCGAGAAGAGCACGAGACCGTGGAAGGGAAGCGAGGTGACCGGAAAGTAGCGGCCGCCCTGTGTGTGAGGGAGCAGGCGACAGCGCTGTCTGACTGATAGCCAACTTGTTTTGCCTGAAAGGGAGTGCTGAGTGCTTTGAAGTGTTGCTGCTCTGCAGTACTACAATGTATCCCATATTGTACCGAATTGTACTTGAACTGAAAAGCAAGGAAATGTATCGAACGGAACTGCCGTCAGCACCCAAATGTAGTGTATGGGATTGCTGACCGCAGCTAAATGTACTGAACTGCTTTTGAATGGACTGTACAAATTTTTATATGCAAATTTTGAAATTTAAAAAAACTCTGTGCTGGTGAGCAGACACAAATGCTCAAGAATAACAGCTGTGTGAAGGTGGATGCAGAGTGCATTCAGGTTTGAGACGAGAAAAGTGGTGTCCTGCTCCTTCGTGGCAACATGATGCACCATAAAGTGATGAGAACTGGTTTGAGCGAATTGCTGCTTAATCCAAAAGTACACTCGCTCCTTCGAGCCGGAATTGAACCAGCGACCTAAGGATGACTTTGCTGAGTATTCCACTACAGTCCTCCGCTCTACCAACTGAGCTATCGAAGGGAAGCGCCAAAGATTTTTCTGTGCGATGATTGTTTTCCGTGAGCATGTTGACGCATCTGGACTCGTGGCGTGGCCTGTGCGTCTTCAGTACCAGCCCATGCTGCAGCGCGGTGGGACTGTGAACCGCCAGCGACTCTTTACAGCCTGGAAAACGCGTGTGACTAACAATCACAAGAGTGTAGCTTTGACTTCTTATCAGCCTCGCAGATTTTTTGCAAGCTGCGCATTCTGAATTTAAAGACCTTGCAAGCTGCCCGACTTGGTCGTGCTGCCTGGCCGCTTGCATGGCAAGTGCCTTCTTCGCGCAGCAGGCAGCATATCAGTCTGCTCAATCGAAGGTCCTGAGTCAAATGCTCAGAAAAGCAATCAATGCTCGCAAGTCGTTCTTTTGGCTTCTCTCGCCTCATATATCCATCTTTGCAAAAATCAAGACGTCTTGCTTATGACATGGCAGAAAAAGGTTTGCTGTGCTTTGACCCATCTGGCATGAACTCAGTGACACGTGAGACCACATTTCTTTCTGGAGAATTGCTCTGAGCCAAAAGCAGAGTGGAGAATGCAGGCATCGATCCCACTACCTCTCACATGCTAAGCGAGCGCTCTACCATTTGAGCTAATTCCCCAGTAGCTTCTTGCAGGTTGCCCTCATTTGCTTCACAGTCGCCTTTTCGCACTCGTCTCCAAGCTGCTCCACGACCATCAGAGAACTGGCCCACTCCTTGTATCCAATCGACATTGCGGAGCAGCAGCGAGCGAGCAACAGCAGGACGCGAAGCCACAGTAACGAAGAAAGAAGCCGAGAAGAGCACGAGACCGTGGAAGGGAAGCGAGGTGACCGGAAAGTAGCGGCCGCCCTGTGTGTGAGGGAGCAGGCGACAGCGCTGTCTGACTGATAGCCAACTTGTTTTGCCTGAAAGGGAGTGCTGAGTGCTTTGAAGTGTTGCTGCTCTGCAGTTTGTTGAATGTACTACAATGTATCCCATATTGTACCGAATTGTACTTGAACTGAAAAGCAAGGAAATGTATCGAACGGAACTGCCGTCAGCACCCAAATGTAGTGTATGGGATTGCTGACCGCAGCTAAATATACTGAACTGCTTTTGAATGGACTGTACAAATTTTTATATGCAAATTTTGAAATTTAAAAAAACTCTGTGCTGGTGAGCAGACACAAATGCTCAAGCATAACAGCTGTGTGAAGGTGGATGCAGAGTGCATTCAGGTTTGAGACGAGAAAAGTGGTGTCATGCTCCTTCGTGGCAACATGATGCACCATAAAGTGATGAGAACTGGTTTGAGCGAATTGCTGCTTAATCCAAAAGTACACTAGCTCCTTCGAGCCGGAATTGAACCAGCGACCTAAGGATGACTTTGCTGAGTATTCCACTACAGTCCTCCGCTCTACCAACTGAGCTATCGAAGGGAAGCGCCAAAGATTTTTCTGTGCGATGATTGTTTTCCGTGAGCATGTTGACACATCTGGACTCGTGGCGTGGCCTGTGGTCTTCAGTACCAGCCCATGCTGCAGCGCGGTGGGACTGTCAACCGCCAGCGACTCTTTACAGCCTGGAAAACGCGTGTGACTAACAATCACAAGAGTGTAGCTTTGACTTCTTATCAGGCTCGCAGATTTTTTGCAAGCTGCGCATTCTGAATTTAAAGACCTTGCAAGCTGCCCGACTTGGTCGTGCTGCCTGGCCGCTTGCATGGCAAGTGCCTTCTTCGCGCAGCAGGCAGCATATCAGTCTGCTCAATCGAAGGTCCTGAGTCAAATGCTCAGAAAAGCAATCAATGCTCGCAAGTCGTTCTTTTGGCTTCTCTCGCCTCATATATCCATCTTTGCAAAAATCAAGACGTCTTGCTTATGACATGGCAGAAAAAGGTTTGCTGTGCTTTGACCCATCTGGCATGAACTCAGTGACACGTGAGACCACATTTCTTATTGGAGAATTGCTCTGAGCCAAAAGCAGAGTGGAGAATGCAGGCATCGATCCCGCTACTTCTCACATGCTAAGCGAGCGTTCTACCATTTGAGCTAATTCCCCAGTAGCTTCTTGCAGGTTGCCCTCATTTGCTTCACAGTCGCCTTTTCGCACTCGTCTCCAAGCTGCTCCACGACCATCAGAGAACTGGCCCACTCCTTGGGTCCAATCGACATTGCGGAGCAGCAGCGAGCGAGCAACAGCAGGACGCGAAGCCACAGTAACGAAGAAAGAAGCCGAGAAGAGCACGAGACCGTGGAAGGGAAGCGAGGTGACCGGAAAGTAGCGGCCGCCCTGTGTGTGAGGGAGCAGGCGACAGCGCTGTCTGACTGATAGCCAACTTGTTTTGCCTGAAAGGGAGTGCTGAGTGCTTTGAAGTGTTGCTGCTCTGCAGTTTGTTGAATGTACTACAATGTATCCCATATTGTACCGAATTGTACTTGAACTGAAAAGCAAGGAAATGTATCGAACGGAACTGCCGTCAGCACCCAAATGTAGTGTATGGGATTGCTGACCGCAGCTAAATATACTGAACTGCTTTTGAATGGACTGTACAAATTTTTATATGCAAATTTTGAAATTTAAAAAAACTCTGTGCTGGTGAGCAGACACAAATGCTCAAGCATAACAGCTGTGTGAAGGTGGATGCAGAGTGCATTCAGGTTTGAGACGAGAAAAGTGGTGTCCTGCTCCTTCGTGGCAACATGATGCACCATAAAGTGATGAGAACTGGTTTGAGCGAATTGCTGCTTAATCCAAAAGTACACTCGCTCCTTCGAGCCGGAATTGAACCAGCGACCTAAGGATGACTTTGCTGAGTATTCCACTACAGTCCTCCGCTCTACCAACTGAGCTATCGAAGGGAAGCGCCAAAGATTTTTCTGTGCGATGATTGTTTTCCGTGAGCATGTTGACGCATCTGGACTCGTGGCGTGGCCTGTGCGTCTTCAGTACCAGCCCATGCTGCAGCGCGGTGGGACTGTGAACCGCCAGCGACTCTTTACAGCCTGGAAAACGCGTGTGACTAACAATCACAAGAGTGTAGCTTTGACTTCTTATCAGGCTCGCAGATTTTTTGCAAGCTGCGCATTCTGAATTTAAAGACCTTGCAAGCTGCCCGACTTGGTCGTGCTGCCTGGCCGCTTGCATGGCAAGTGCCTTCTTCGCGCAGCAGGCAGCATATCAGTCTGCTCAATCGAAGGTCCTGAGTCAAATGCTCAGAAAAGCAATCAATGCTCGCAAGTCGTTCTTTTGGCTTCTCTCGCCTCATATATCCATCTTTGCAAAAATCAAGACGTCTTGCTTATGACATGGCAGAAAAAGGTTTGCTGTGCTTTGACCCATCTGGCATGAACTCAGTGACACGTGAGACCACATTTCTTTCTGGAGAATTGCTCTGAGCCAAAAGCAGAGTGGAGAATGCAGGCATCGATCCCGCTACTTCTCACATGCTAAGCGAGCGTTCTACCATTTGAGCTAATTCCCCAGTAGCTTCTTGCAGGTTGCCCTCGTTTGCTTCACAGTCGCCTTTTCGCACTCGTCTCCAAGCTGCTCCACGACCATCAGAGAACTGGCCCACTCCTTGGGTCCAATCGACATTGCGGAGCAGCAGCGAGCGAGCAACAGCAGGACGCGAAGCCACAGTAACGAAGAAAGAAGCCGAGAAGAGCACGAGACCGTGGAAGGGAAGCGAGGTGACCGGAAAGTAGCGGCCGCCCTGTGTGTGAGGGAGCAGGCGACAGCGCTGTCTGACTGATAGCCAACTTGTTTTGCCTGAAAGGGAGTGCTGAGTGCTTTGAAGTGTTGCTGCTCTGCAGTTTGTTGAATGTACTACAATGTATCCCATATTGTACCGAATTGTACTTGAACTGAAAAGCAAGGAAATGTATCGAACGGAACTGCCGTCAGCACCCAAATGTAGTGTATGGGATTGCTGACCGCAGCTAAATATACTGAACTGCTTTTGAATGGACTGTACAAATTTTTATATGCAAATTTTGAAATTTAAAAAAACTCTGTGCTGGTGAGCAGACACAAATGCTCAAGCATAACAGCTGTGTGAAGGTGGATGCAGAGTGCATTCAGGTTTGAGACGAGAAAAGTGGTGTCATGCTCCTTCGTGGCAACATGATGCACCATAAAGTGATGAGAACTGGTTTGAGCGAATTGCTGCTTAATCCAAAAGTACACTAGCTCCTTCGAGCCGGAATTGAACCAGCGACCTAAGGATGACTTTGCTGAGTATTCCACTACAGTCCTCCGCTCTACCAACTGAGCTATCGAAGGGAAGCGCCAAAGATTTTTCTGTGCGATGATTGTTTTCCGTGAGCATGTTGACGCATCTGGACTCGTGGCGTGGCCTGTGCGTCTTCAGTACCAGCCCATGCTGCAGCGCGGTGGGACTGTGAACCGCCAGCGACTCTTTACAGCCTGGAAAACGCGTGTGACTAACAATCACAAGAGTGTAGCTTTGACTTCTTATCAGGCTCGCAGATTTTTTGCAAGCTGCGCATTCTGAATTTAAAGACCTTGCAAGCTGCCCGACTTGGTCGTGCTGCCTGGCCGCTTGCATGGCAAGTGCCTTCTTCGCGCAGCAGGCAGCATATCAGTCTGCTCAATCGAAGGTCCTGAGTCAAATGCTCAGAAAAGCAATCAATGCTCGCAAGTCGTTCTTTTGGCTTCTCTCGCCTCATATATCCATCTTTGCAAAAATCAAGACGTCTTGCTTATGACATGGCAGAAAAAGGTTTGCTGTGCTTTGACCCATCTGGCATGAACTCAGTGACACGTGAGACCACATTTCTTTCTGGAGAATTGCTCTGAGCCAAAAGCAGAGTGGAGAATGCAGGCATCGATCCCACTACCTCTCACATGCTAAGCGAGCGCTCTACCATTTGAGCTAATTCCCCAGTAGCTTCTTGCAGGTTGCCCTCATTTGCTTCACAGTCGCCTTTTCGCACTCGTCTCCAAGCTGCTCCACGACCATCAGAGAACTGGCCCACTCCTTGTATCCAATCGACATTGCGGAGCAGCAGCGAGCGAGCAACAGCAGGACGCGAAGCCACAGTAACGAAGAAAGAAGCCGAGAAGAGCACGAGACCGTGGAAGGGAAGCGAGGTGACCGGAAAGTAGCGGCCGCCCTGTGTGTGAGGGAACAGGCGACAGCGCTGTCTGACTGATAGCCAACTTGTTTTGCCTGAAAGGGAGTGCTGAGTGCTTTGAAGTGTTGCTGCTCTGCAGTTTGTTGAATGTACTACAATGTATCCCATATTGTACCGAATTGTACTTGAACTGAAAAGCAAGGAAATGTATCGAACGGAACTGCCGTCAGCACCCAAATGTAGTGTATGGGATTGCTGACCGCAGCTAAATATACTGAACTGCTTTTGAATGGACTGTACAAATTTTTATATGCAAATTTTGAAATTTAAAAAAACTCTGTGCTGGTGAGCAGACACAAATGCTCAAGCATAACAGCTGTGTGAAGGTGGATGCAGAGTGCATTCAGGTTTGAGACGAGAAAAGTGGTGTCATGCTCCTTCGTGGCAACATGATGCACCATAAAGTGATGAGAACTGGTTTGAGCGAATTGCTGCTTAATCCAAAAGTACACTAGCTCCTTCGAGCCGGAATTGAACCAGCGACATAAGGATGACTTTGCTGAGTATTCCACTACAGTCCTCCGCTCTACCAACTGAGCTATCGAAGGGAAGCGCCAAAGATTTTTCTGTGCGATGATTGTTTTCCGTGAGCATGTTGACACATCTGGACTCGTGGCGTGGCCTGTGGTCTTCAGTACCAGCCCATGCTGCAGCGCGGTGGGACTGTCAACCGCCAGCGACTCTTTACAGCCTGGAAAACGCGTGTGACTAACAATCACAAGAGTGTAGCTTTGACTTCTTATCAGGCTCGCAGATTTTTTGCAAGCTGCGCATTCTGAATTTAAAGACCTTGCAAGCTGCCCGACTTGGTCGTGCTGCCTGGCCGCTTGCATGGCAAGTGCCTTCTTCGCGCAGCAGGCAGCATATCAGTCTGCTCAATCGAAGGTCCTGAGTCAAATGCTCAGAAAAGCAATCAATGCTCGCAAGTCGTTCTTTTGGCTTCTCTCGCCTCATATATCCATCTTTGCAAAAATCAAGACGTCTTGCTTATGACATGGCAGAAAAAGGTTTGCTGTGCTTTGACCCATCTGGCATGAACTCAGTGACACGTGAGACCACATTTTTTTCTGGAGAATTGCTCTGAGCCAAAAGCAGTGTGGAGAATGCAGGCATCGATCCCACTACCTCTCACATGCTAAGCGAGCGCTCTACCATTTGAGCTAATTCCCCAGTACTTTCTTGCAGGTTGCCCTCATTTGCTTCACAGTCGCCTTTTCGCACTCGTCTCCAAGCTGCTCCACGACCATCAGAGAACTGGCCCACTCCTTGTATCCAATCGACATTGCGGAGCAGCAGCGAGCGAGCAACAGCAGGACGCGAAGCCACAGTAACGAAGAAAGAAGCCGAGAAGAGCACGAGACCGTGGAAGGGAAGCGAGGTGACCGGAAAGTAGCGGCCGCCCTGTGTGTGAGGGAGCAGGCGACAGCGCTGTCTGACTCATAGCCAACTTGTTTTGCCTGAAAGGGAGTGCTGAGTGCTTTGAAGTGTTGCTGCTCTGCAGTACTACAATGTATCCCATATTGTACCGAATTGTACTTGAACTGAAAAGCAAGGAAATGTATCGAACGGAACTGCCGTCAGCACCCAAATGTAGTGTATGGGATTGCTGACCGCAGCTAAATGTACTGAACTGCTTTTGAATGGACTGTACAAATTTTTATATGCAAATTTTGAAATTTAAAAAAACTCTGTGCTGGTGAGCAGACACAAATGCTCAAGCATAACAGCTGTGTGAAGGTGGATGCAGAGTGCATTCAGGTTTGAGACGAGAAAAGTGGTGTCCTGCTCCTTCGTGGCAACATGATGCACCATAAAGTGATGAGAACTGGTTTGAGCGAATTGCTGCTTAATCCAAAAGTACACTCGCTCCTTCGAGCCGGAATTGAACCAGCGACCTAAGGATGACTTTGCTGAGTATTCCACTACAGTCCTCCGCTCTACCAACTGAGCTATCGAAGGGAAGCGCCAAAGATTTTTCTGTGCGATGATTGTTTTCCGTGAGCATGTTGACGCATCTGGACTCGTGGCGTGGCCTGTGCGTCTTCAGTACCAGCCCATGCTGCAGCGCGGTGGGACTGTGAACCGCCAGCGACTCTTTACAGCCTGGAAAACGCGTGTGACTAACAATCACAAGAGTGTAGCTTTGACTTCTTATCAGGCTCGCAGATTTTTTGCAAGCTGCGCATTCTGAATTTAAAGACCTTGCAAGCTGCCCGACTTGGTCGTGCTGCCTGGCCGCTTGCATGGCAAGTGCCTTCTTCGCGCAGCAGGCAGCATATCAGTCTGCTCAATCGAAGGTCCTGAGTCAAATGCTCAGAAAAGCAATCAATGCTCGCAAGTCGTTCTTTTGGCTTCTCTCGCCTCATATATCCATCTTTGCAAAAATCAAGACGTCTTGCTTATGACATGGCAGAAAAAGGTTTGCTGTGCTTTGACCCATCTGGCATGAACTCAGTGACACGTGAGACCACATTTCTTTCTGGAGAATTGCTCTGAGCCAAAAGCAGAGTGGAGAATGCAGGCATCGATCCCACTACCTCTCACATGCTAAGCGAGCGCTCTACCATTTGAGCTAATTCCCTAGTAGCTTCTTGCAGGTTGCCCTCATTTGCTTCACAGTCGCCTTTTCGCACTCGTCTCCAAGCTGCTCCACGACCATCAGAGAACTGGCCCACTCCTTGTATCCAATCGACATTGCGGAGCAGCAGCGAGCGAGCAACAGCAGGACGCGAAGCCACAGTAACGAAGAAAGAAGCCGAGAAGAGCACGAGACCGTGGAAGGGAAGCGAGGTGACCGGAAAGTAGTGGCCGCCCTGTGTGTGAGGGAGCAGGCGACAGCGCTGTCTGACTGATAGCCAACTTGTTTTGCCTGAAAGGGAGTGCTGAGTGCTTTGAAGTGTTGCTGCTCTGCAGTTTGTTGAATGTACTACAATGTATCCCATATTGTACCGAATTGTACTTGAACTGAAAAGCAAGGAAATGTATCGAACGGAACTGCCGTCAGCACCCAAATGTAGTGTATGGGATTGCTGACCGCAGCTAAATATACTGAACTGCTTTTGAATGGACTGTACAAATTTTTATATGCAAATTTTGAAATTTAAAAAAACTCTGTGCTGGTGAGCAGACACAAATGCTCAAGCATAACAGCTGTGTGAAGGTGGATGCAGAGTGCATTCAGGTTTGAGACGAGAAAAGTGGTGTCATGCTCCTTCGTGGCAACATGATGCACCATAAAGTGATGAGAACTGGTTTGAGCGAATTGCTGCTTAATCCAAAAGTACACTAGCTCCTTCGAGCCGGAATTGAACCAGCGACCTAAGGATGACTTTGCTGAGTATTCCACTACAGTCCTCCGCTCTACCAACTGAGCTATCGAAGGGAAGCGCCAAAGATTTTTCTGTGCGATGATTGTTTTCCGTGAGCATGTTGACACATCTGGACTCGTGGCGTGGCCTGTGGTCTTCAGTACCAGCCCATGCTGCAGCGCGGTGGGACTGTCAACCGCCAGCGACTCTTTACAGCCTGGAAAACGCGTGTGACTAACAATCACAAGAGTGTAGCTTTGACTTCTTATCAGGCTCGCAGATTTTTTGCAAGCTGCGCATTCTGAATTTAAAGACCTTGCAAGCTGCCCGACTTGGTCGTGCTGCCTGGCCGCTTGCATGGCAAGTGCCTTCTTCGCGCAGCAGGCAGCATATCAGTCTGCTCAATCGAAGGTCCTGAGTCAAATGCTCAGAAAAGCAATCAATGCTCGCAAGTCGTTCTTTTGGCTTCTCTCGCCTCATATATCCATCTTTGCAAAAATCAAGACATCTTGCTTATGACATGGCAGAAAAAGGTTTGCTGTGCTTTGACCCATCTGGCATGAACTCAGTGACACGTGAGACCACATTTCTTTCTGGAGAATTGCTCTGAGCCAAAAGCAGAGTGGAGAATGCAGGCATCGATCCCGCTACCTCTCACATGCTAAGCGAGCGCTCTACCATTTGAGCTAATTCCCCAGTAGCTTCTTGCAGGTTGCCCTCATTTGCTTCACAGTCGCCTTTTCGCACTCGTCTCCAAGCTGCTCCACGACCATCAGAGAACTGGCCCACTCCTTGGGTCCAATCGACATTGCGGAGCAGCAGCGAGCGAGCAACAGCAGGACGCGAAGCCACAGTAACGAAGAAAGAAGCCGAGAAGAGCACGAGACCGTGGAAGGGAAGCGAGGTGACCGGAAAGTAGCGGCCGCCCTGTGTGTGAGGGAGCAGGCGACAGCGCTGTCTGACTGATAGCCAACTTGTTTTGCCTGAAAGGGAGTGCTGAGTGCTTTGAAGTGTTGCTGCTCTGCAGTTTGTTGAATGTACTACAATGTATCCCATATTGTACCGAATTGTACTTGAACTGAAAAGCAAGGAAATGTATCGAACGGAACTGCCGTCAGCACCCAAATGTAGTGTATGGGATTGCTGACCGCAGCTAAATATACTGAACTGCTTTTGAATGGACTGTACAAATTTTTATATGCAAATTTTGAAATTTAAAAAAACTCTGTGCTGGTGAGCAGACACAAATGCTCAAGCATAACAGCTGTGTGAAGGTGGATGCAGAGTGCATTCAGGTTTGAGACGAGAAAAGTGGTGTCATGCTCCTTCGTGGCAACATGATGCACCATAAAGTGATGAGAACTGGTTTGAGCGAATTGCTGCTTAATCCAAAAGTACACTAGCTCCTTCGAGCCGGAATTGAACCAGCGACCTAAGGATGACTTTGCTGAGTATTCCACTACAGTCCTCCGCTCTACCAACTGAGCTATCGAAGGGAAGCGCCAAAGATTTTTCTGTGCGATGATTGTTTTCCGTGAGCATGTTGACACATCTGGACTCGTGGCGTGGCCTGTGGTCTTCAGTACCAGCCCATGCTGCAGCGCGGTGGGACTGTCAACCGCCAGCGACTCTTTACAGCCTGGAAAACGCGTGTGACTAACAATCACAAGAGTGTAGCTTTGACTTCTTATCAGGCTCGCAGATTTTTTGCAAGCTGCGCATTCTGAATTTAAAGACCTTGCAAGCTGCCCGACTTGGTCGTGCTGCCTGGCCGCTTGCATGGCAAGTGCCTTCTTCGCGCAGCAGGCAGCATATCAGTCTGCTCAATCGAAGGTCCTGAGTCAAATGCTCAGAAAAGCAATCAATGCTCGCAAGTCGTTCTTTTGGCTTCTCTCGCCTCATATATCCATCTTTGCAAAAATCAAGACGTCTTGCTTATGACATGGCAGAAAAAGGTTTGCTGTGCTTTGACCCATCTGGCATGAACTCAGTGACACGTGAGACCACATTTTTTTCTGGAGAATTGCTCTGAGCCAAAAGCAGTGTGGAGAATGCAGGCATCGATCCCACTACCTCTCACATGCTAAGCGAGCGCTCTACCATTTGAGCTAATTCCCCAGTAGTTTCTTGCAGGTTGCCCTCATTTGCTTCACAGTCGCCTTTTCGCACTCGTCTCCAAGCTGCTCCACGACCATCAGAGAACTGGCCCACTCCTTGTATCCAATCGACATTGCGGAGCAGCAGCGAGCGAGCAACAGCAGGACGCGAAGCCACAGTAACGAAGAAAGAAGCCGAGAAGAGCACGAGACCGTGGAAGGGAAGCGAGGTGACCGGAAAGTAGCGGCCGCCCTGTGTGTGAGGGAGCAGGCGACAGCGCTGTCTGACTCATAGCCAACTTGTTTTGCCTGAAAGGGAGTGCTGAGTGCTTTGAAGTGTTGCTGCTCTGCAGTACTACAATGTATCCCATATTGTACCGAATTGTACTTGAACTGAAAAGCAAGGAAATGTATCGAACGGTACTGCCGTCAGCACCCAAATGTAGTGTATGGGATTGCTGACCGCAGCTAAATGTACTGAACTGCTTTTGAATGGACTGTACAAATTTTTATATGCAAATTTTGAAATTTAAAAAAACTCTGTGCTGGTGAGCAGACACAAATGCTCAAGCATAACAGCTGTGTGAAGGTGGATGCAGAGTGCATTCAGGTTTGAGACGAGAAAAGTGGTGTCCTGCTCCTTCGTGGCAACATGATGCACCATAAAGTGATGAGAACTGGTTTGAGCGAATTGCTGCTTAATCCAAAAGTACACTCGCTCCTTCGAGCCGGAATTGAACCAGCGACCTAAGGATGACTTTGCTGAGTATTCCACTACAGTCCTCCGCTCTACCAACTGAGCTATCGAAGGGAAGCGCCAAAGATTTTTCTGTGCGATGATTGTTTTCCGTGAGCATGTTGACGCATCTGGACTCGTGGCGTGGCCTGTGCGTCTTCAGTACCAGCCCATGCTGCAGCGCGGTGGGACTGTGAACCGCCAGCGACTCTTTACAGCCTGGAAAACGCGTGTGACTAACAATCACAAGAGTGTAGCTTTGACTTCTTATCAGGCTCGCAGATTTTTTGCAAGCTGCGCATTCTGAATTTAAAGACCTTGCAAGCTGCCCGACTTGGTCGTGCTGCCTGGCCGCTTGCATGGCAAGTGCCTTCTTCGCGCAGCAGGCAGCATATCAGTCTGCTCAATCGAAGGTCCTGAGTCAAATGCTCAGAAAAGCAATCAATGCTCGCAAGTCGTTCTTTTGGCTTCTCTCGCCTCATATATCCATCTTTGCAAAAATCAAGACGTCTTGCTTATGACATGGCAGAAAAAGGTTTGCTGTGCTTTGACCCATCTGGCATGAACTCAGTGACACGTGAGACCACATTTCTTTCTGGAGAATTGCTCTGAGCCAAAAGCAGAGTGGAGAATGCAGGCATCGATCCCACTACCTCTCACATGCTAAGCGAGCGCTCTACCATTTGAGCTAATTCCCCAGTAGCTTCTTGCAGGTTGCCCTCATTTGCTTCACAGTCGCCTTTTCGCACTCGTCTCCAAGCTGCTCCACGACCATCAGAGAACTGGCCCACTCCTTGTATCCAATCGACATTGCGGAGCAGCAGCGAGCGAGCAACAGCAGGACGCGAAGCCACAGTAAAGAAGAAAGAAGCCGAGAAGAACACGAGACCGTGGAAGGGAAGCGAGGTGACCGGAAAGTAGCGGCCGCCCTGTGTGTGAGGGAGCAGGCGACAGCGCTGTCTGACTGATAGCCAACTTGTTTTGCCTGAAAGGGAGTGCTGAGTGCTTTGAAGTGTTGCTGCTCTGCAGTTTGTTGAATGTACTACAATGTATCCCATATTGTACCGAATTGTACTTGAACTGAAAAGCAAGGAAATGTATCGAACGGAACTGCCGTCAGCACCCAAATGTAGTGGATGGGATTGCTGACCGCAGCTAAATGTACTGAACTGCTTTTGAATGGACTGTACAAATTTTTATATGCAAATTTTGAAATTTAAAAAAACTCTGTGCTGGTGAGCAGACACAAATGCTCAAGCATAACAGCTGTGTGAAGGTGGATGCAGAGTGCATTCAGGTTTGAGACGAGAAAAGTGGTGTCCTGCTCCTTCGTGGCAACATGATGCACCATAAAGTGATGAGAACTGGTTTGAGCGAATTGCTGCTTAATCCAAAAGTACACTCGCTCCTTCAAGCCGGAATTGAACCAGCGACCTAAGGATGACTTTGCTGAGTATTCCACTACAGTCCTCCGCTCTACCAACTGAGCTATCGAAGGGAAGCGCCAAAGATTTTTCTGTGCGATGATTGTTTTCCGTGAGCATGTTGACGCATCTGGACTCGTGGCGTGGCCTGTGCGTCTTCAGTACCAGCCCATGCTGCAGCGCGGTGGGACTGTGAACCGCCAGCGACTCTTTACAGCCTGGAAAACGCGTGTGACTAACAATCACAAGAGTGTAGCTTTGACTTCTTATCAGGCTCGCAGATTTTTTGCAAGCTGCGCATTCTGAATTTAAAGACCTTGCAAGCTGCCCGACTTGGTCGTGCTGCCTGGCCGCTTGCATGGCAAGTGCCTTCTTCGCGCAGCAGGCAGCATATCAGTCTGCTCAATCGAAGGTCCTGAGTCAAATGCTCAGAAAAGCAATCAATGCTCGCAAGTCGTTCTTTTGGCTTCTCTCGCCTCATATATCCATCTTTGCAAAAATCAAGACGTCTTGCTTATGACATGGCAGAAAAAGGTTTGCTGTGCTTTGACCCATCTGGCATGAACTCAGTGACACGTGAGACCACATTTCTTTCTGGAGAATTGCTCTGAGCCAAAAGCAGAGTGGAGAATGCAGGCATCGATCCCACTACCTCTCACATGCTAAGCGAGCGCTCTACCATTTGAGCTAATTCCCTAGTAGCTTCTTGCAGGTTGCCCTCATTTGCTTCACAGTCGCCTTTTCGCACTCGTCTCCAAGCTGCTCCACGACCATCAGAGAACTGGCCCACTCCTTGTATCCAATCGACATTGCGGAGCAGCAGCGAGCGAGCAACAGCAGGACGCGAAGCCACAGTAACGAAGAAAGAAGCCGAGAAGAGCACGAGACCGTGGAAGGGAAGCGAGGTGACCGGAAAGTAGCGGCCGCCCTGTGTGTGAGGGAGCAGGCGACAGCGCTGTCTGACTGATAGCCAACTTGTTTTGCCTGAAAGGGAGTGCTGAGTGCTTTGAAGTGTTGCTGCTCTGCAGTTTGTTGAATGTACTACAATGTATCCCATATTGTACCGAATTGTACTTGAACTGAAAAGCAAGGAAATGTATCGAACGGAACTGCCGTCAGCACCCAAATGTAGTGTATGGGATTGCTGACCGCAGCTAAATGTACTGAACTGCTTTTGAATGGACTGTACAAATTTTTATATGCAAATTTTGAAATTTAAAAAAACTCTGTGCTGGTGAGCAGACACAAATGCTCAAGCATAACAGCTGTGTGAAGGTGGATGCAGAGTGCATTCAGGTTTGAGACGAGAAAAGTGGTGTCATGCTCCTTCGTGGCAACATGATGCACCATAAAGTGATGAGAACTGGTTTGAGCGAATTGCTGCTTAATCCAAAAGTACACTAGCTCCTTCGAGCCGGAATTGAACCAGCGACCTAAGGATGACTTTGCTGAGTATTCCACTACAGTCCTCCGCTCTACCAACTGAGCTATCGAAGGGAAGCGCCAAAGATTTTTCTGTGCGATGATTGTTTTCCGTGAGCATGTTGACACATCTGGACTCGTGGCGTGGCCTGTGGTCTTCAGTACCAGCCCATGCTGCAGCGCGGTGGGACTGTCAACCGCCAGCGACTCTTTACAGCCTGGAAAACGCGTGTGACTAACAATCACAAGAGTGTAGCTTTGACTTCTTATCAGGCTCGCAGATTTTTTGCAAGCTGCGCATTCTGAATTTAAAGACCTTGCAAGCTGCCCGACTTGGTCGTGCTGCCTGGCCGCTTGCATGGCAAGTGCCTTCTTCGCGCAGCAGGCAGCATATCAGTCTGCTCAATCGAAGGTCCTGAGTCAAATGCTCAGAAAAGCAATCAATGCTCGCAAGTCGTTCTTTTGGCTTCTCTCGCCTCATATATCCATCTTTGCAAAAATCAAGACATCTTGCTTATGACATGGCAGAAAAAGGTTTGCTGTGCTTTGACCCATCTGGCATGAACTCAGTGACACGTGAGACCACATTTCTTTCTGGAGAATTGCTCTGAGCCAAAAGCAGAGTGGAGAATGCAGGCATCGATCCCGCTACCTCTCACATGCTAAGCGAGCGCTCTACCATTTGAGCTAATTCCCCAGTAGCTTCTTGCAGGTTGCCCTCATTTGCTTCACAGTCGCCTTTTCGCACTCGTCTCCAAGCTGCTCCACGACCATCAGAGAACTGGCCCACTCCTTGGGTCCAATCGACATTGCGGAGCAGCAGCGAGCGAGCAACAGCAGGACGCGAAGCCACAGTAACGAAGAAAGAAGCCGAGAAGAGCACGAGACCGTGGAAGGGAAGCGAGGTGACCGGAAAGTAGCGGCCGCCCTGTGTGTGAGGGAGCAGGCGACAGCGCTGTCTGACTGATAGCCAACTTGTTTTGCCTGAAAGGGAGTGCTGAGTGCTTTGAAGTGTTGCTGCTCTGCAGTTTGTTGAATGTACTACAATGTATCCCATATTGTACCGAATTGTACTTGAACTGAAAAGCAAGGAAATGTATCGAACGGAACTGCCGTCAGCACCCAAATGTAGTGTATGGGATTGCTGACCGCAGCTAAATATACTGAACTGCTTTTGAATGGACTGTACAAATTTTTATATGCAAATTTTGAAATTTAAAAAAACTCTGTGCTGGTGAGCAGACACAAATGCTCAAGCATAACAGCTGTGTGAAGGTGGATGCAGAGTGCATTCAGGTTTGAGACGAGAAAAGTGGTGTCATGCTCCTTCGTGGCAACATGATGCACCATAAAGTGATGAGAACTGGTTTGAGCGAATTGCTGCTTAATCCAAAAGTACACTAGCTCCTTCGAGCCGGAATTGAACCAGCGACCTAAGGATGACTTTGCTGAGTATTCCACTACAGTCCTCCGCTCTACCAACTGAGCTATCGAAGGGAAGCGCCAAAGATTTTTCTGTGCGATGATTGTTTTCCGTGAGCATGTTGACACATCTGGACTCGTGGCGTGGCCTGTGGTCTTCAGTACCAGCCCATGCTGCAGCGCGGTGGGACTGTCAACCGCCAGCGACTCTTTACAGCCTGGAAAACGCGTGTGACTAACAATCACAAGAGTGTAGCTTTGACTTCTTATCAGGCTCGCAGATTTTTTGCAAGCTGCGCATTCTGAATTTAAAGACCTTGCAAGCTGCCCGACTTGGTCGTGCTGCCTGGCCGCTTGCATGGCAAGTGCCTTCTTCGCGCAGCAGGCAGCATATCAGTCTGCTCAATCGAAGGTCCTGAGTCAAATGCTCAGAAAAGCAATCAATGCTCGCAAGTCGTTCTTTTGGCTTCTCTCGCCTCATATATCCATCTTTGCAAAAATCAAGACGTCTTGCTTATGACATGGCAGAAAAAGGTTTGCTGTGCTTTGACCCATCTGGCATGAACTCAGTGACACGTGAGACCACATTTTTTTCTGGAGAATTGCTCTGAGCCAAAAGCAGTGTGGAGAATGCAGGCATCGATCCCACTACCTCTCACATGCTAAGCGAGCGCTCTACCATTTGAGCTAATTCCCCAGTAGTTTCTTGCAGGTTGCCCTCATTTGCTTCACAGTCGCCTTTTCGCACTCGTCTCCAAGCTGCTCCACGACCATCAGAGAACTGGCCCACTCCTTGTATCCAATCGACATTGCGGAGCAGCAGCGAGCGAGCAACAGCAGGACGCGAAGCCACAGTAACGAAGAAAGAAGCCGAGAAGAGCACGAGACCGTGGAAGGGAAGCGAGGTGACCGGAAAGTAGCGGCCGCCCTGTGTGTGAGGGAGCAGGCGACAGCGCTGTCTGACTCATAGCCAACTTGTTTTGCCTGAAAGGGAGTGCTGAGTGCTTTGAAGTGTTGCTGCTCTGCAGTACTACAATGTATCCCATATTGTACCGAATTGTACTTGAACTGAAAAGCAAGGAAATGTATCGAACGGTACTGCCGTCAGCACCCAAATGTAGTGTATGGGATTGCTGACCGCAGCTAAATGTACTGAACTGCTTTTGAATGGACTGTACAAATTTTTATATGCAAATTTTGAAATTTAAAAAAACTCTGTGCTGGTGAGCAGACACAAATGCTCAAGCATAACAGCTGTGTGAAGGTGGATGCAGAGTGCATTCAGGTTTGAGACGAGAAAAGTGGTGTCCTGCTCCTTCGTGGCAACATGATGCACCATAAAGTGATGAGAACTGGTTTGAGCGAATTGCTGCTTAATCCAAAAGTACACTCGCTCCTTCGAGCCGGAATTGAACCAGCGACCTAAGGATGACTTTGCTGAGTATTCCACTACAGTCCTCCGCTCTACCAACTGAGCTATCGAAGGGAAGCGCCAAAGATTTTTCTGTGCGATGATTGTTTTCCGTGAGCATGTTGACGCATCTGGACTCGTGGCGTGGCCTGTGCGTCTTCAGTACCAGCCCATGCTGCAGCGCGGTGGGACTGTGAACCGCCAGCGACTCTTTACAGCCTGGAAAACGCGTGTGACTAACAATCACAAGAGTGTAGCTTTGACTTCTTATCAGGCTCGCAGATTTTTTGCAAGCTGCGCATTCTGAATTTAAAGACCTTGCAAGCTGCCCGACTTGGTCGTGCTGCCTGGCCGCTTGCATGGCAAGTGCCTTCTTCGCGCAGCAGGCAGCATATCAGTCTGCTCAATCGAAGGTCCTGAGTCAAATGCTCAGAAAAGCAATCAATGCTCGCAAGTCGTTCTTTTGGCTTCTCTCGCCTCATATATCCATCTTTGCAAAAATCAAGACGTCTTGCTTATGACATGGCAGAAAAAGGTTTGCTGTGCTTTGACCCATCTGGCATGAACTCAGTGACACGTGAGACCACATTTCTTTCTGGAGAATTGCTCTGAGCCAAAAGCAGAGTGGAGAATGCAGGCATCGATCCCACTACCTCTCACATGCTAAGCGAGCGCTCTACCATTTGAGCTAATTCCCCAGTAGCTTCTTGCAGGTTGCCCTCATTTGCTTCACAGTCGCCTTTTCGCACTCGTCTCCAAGCTGCTCCACGACCATCAGAGAACTGGCCCACTCCTTGTATCCAATCGACATTGCGGAGCAGCAGCGAGCGAGCAACAGCAGGACGCGAAGCCACAGTAAAGAAGAAAGAAGCCGAGAAGAACACGAGACCGTGGAAGGGAAGCGAGGTGACCGGAAAGTAGCGGCCGCCCTGTGTGTGAGGGAGCAGGCGACAGCGCTGTCTGACTGATAGCCAACTTGTTTTGCCTGAAAGGGAGTGCTGAGTGCTTTGAAGTGTTGCTGCTCTGCAGTTTGTTGAATGTACTACAATGTATCCCATATTGTACCGAATTGTACTTGAACTGAAAAGCAAGGAAATGTATCGAACGGAACTGCCGTCAGCACCCAAATGTAGTGGATGGGATTGCTGACCGCAGCTAAATGTACTGAACTGCTTTTGAATGGACTGTACAAATTTTTATATGCAAATTTTGAAATTTAAAAAAACTCTGTGCTGGTGAGCAGACACAAATGCTCAAGCATAACAGCTGTGTGAAGGTGGATGCAGAGTGCATTCAGGTTTGAGACGAGAAAAGTGGTGTCCTGCTCCTTCGTGGCAACATGATGCACCATAAAGTGATGAGAACTGGTTTGAGCGAATTGCTGCTTAATCCAAAAGTACACTCGCTCCTTCGAGCCGGAATTGAACCAGCGACCTAAGGATGACTTTGCTGAGTATTCCACTACAGTCCTCCGCTCTACCAACTGAGCTATCGAAGGGAAGCGCCAAAGATTTTTCTGTGCGATGATTGTTTTCCGTGAGCATGTTGACGCATCTGGACTCGTGGCGTGGCCTGTGCGTCTTCAGTACCAGCCCATGCTGCAGCGCGGTGGGACTGTGAACCGCCAGCGACTCTTTACAGCCTGGAAAACGCGTGTGACTAACAATCACAAGAGTGTAGCTTTGACTTCTTATCAGGCTCGCAGATTTTTTGCAAGCTGCGCATTCTGAATTTAAAGACCTTGCAAGCTGCCCGACTTGGTCGTGCTGCCTGGCCGCTTGCATGGCAAGTGCCTTCTTCGCGCAGCAGGCAGCATATCAGTCTGCTCAATCGAAGGTCCTGAGTCAAATGCTCAGAAAAGCAATCAATGCTCGCAAGTCGTTCTTTTGGCTTCTCTCGCCTCATATATCCATCTTTGCAAAAATCAAGACGTCTTGCTTATGACATGGCAGAAAAAGGTTTGCTGTGCTTTGACCCATCTGGCATGAACTCAGTGACACGTGAGACCACATTTCTTTCTGGAGAATTGCTCTGAGCCAAAAGCAGAGTGGAGAATGCAGGCATCGATCCCACTACCTCTCACATGCTAAGCGAGCGCTCTACCATTTGAGCTAATTCCCTAGTAGCTTCTTGCAGGTTGCCCTCATTTGCTTCACAGTCGCCTTTTCGCACTCGTCTCCAAGCTGCTCCACGACCATCAGAGAACTGGCCCACTCCTTGTATCCAATCGACATTGCGGAGCAGCAGCGAGCGAGCAACAGCAGGACGCGAAGCCACAGTAACGAAGAAAGAAGCCGAGAAGAGCACGAGACCGTGGAAGGGAAGCGAGGTGACCGGAAAGTAGCGGCCGCCCTGTGTGTGAGGGAGCAGGCGACAGCGCTGTCTGACTGATAGCCAACTTGTTTTGCCTGAAAGGGAGTGCTGAGTGCTTTGAAGTGTTGCTGCTCTGCAGTTTGTTGAATGTACTACAATGTATCCCATATTGTACCGAATTGTACTTGAACTGAAAAGCAAGGAAATGTATCGAACGGAACTGCCGTCAGCACCCAAATGTAGTGTATGGGATTGCTGACCGCAGCTAAATGTACTGAACTGCTTTTGAATGGACTGTACAAATTTTTATATGCAAATTTTGAAATTTAAAAAAACTCTGTGCTGGTGAGCAGACACAAATGCTCAAGCATAACAGCTGTGTGAAGGTGGATGCAGAGTGCATTCAGGTTTGAGACGAGAAAAGTGGTGTCATGCTCCTTCGTGGCAACATGATGCACCATAAAGTGATGAGAACTGGTTTGAGCGAATTGCTGCTTAATCCAAAAGTACACTAGCTCCTTCGAGCCGGAATTGAACCAGCGACCTAAGGATGACTTTGCTGAGTATTCCACTACAGTCCTCCGCTCTACCAACTGAGCTATCGAAGGGAAGCGCCAAAGATTTTTCTGTGCGATGATTGTTTTCCGTGAGCATGTTGACACATCTGGACTCGTGGCGTGGCCTGTGGTCTTCAGTACCAGCCCATGCTGCAGCGCGGTGGGACTGTCAACCGCCAGCGACTCTTTACAGCCTGGAAAACGCGTGTGACTAACAATCACAAGAGTGTAGCTTTGACTTCTTATCAGGCTCGCAGATTTTTTGCAAGCTGCGCATTCTGAATTTAAAGACCTTGCAAGCTGCCCGACTTGGTCGTGCTGCCTGGCCGCTTGCATGGCAAGTGCCTTCTTCGCGCAGCAGGCAGCATATCAGTCTGCTCAATCGAAGGTCCTGAGTCAAATGCTCAGAAAAGCAATCAATGCTCGCAAGTCGTTCTTTTGGCTTCTCTCGCCTCATATATCCATCTTTGCAAAAATCAAGACATCTTGCTTATGACATGGCAGAAAAAGGTTTGCTGTGCTTTGACCCATCTGGCATGAACTCAGTGACACGTGAGACCACATTTCTTTCTGGAGAATTGCTCTGAGCCAAAAGCAGAGTGGAGAATGCAGGCATCGATCCCGCTACCTCTCACATGCTAAGCGAGCGCTCTACCATTTGAGCTAATTCCCCAGTAGCTTCTTGCAGGTTGCCCTCATTTGCTTCACAGTCGCCTTTTCGCACTCGTCTCCAAGCTGCTCCACGACCATCAGAGAACTGGCCCACTCCTTGGGTCCAATCGACATTGCGGAGCAGCAGCGAGCGAGCAACAGCAGGACGCGAAGCCACAGTAACGAAGAAAGAAGCCGAGAAGAGCACGAGACCGTGGAAGGGAAGCGAGGTGACCGGAAAGTAGCGGCCGCCCTGTGTGTGAGGGAGCAGGCGACAGCGCTGTCTGACTGATAGCCAACTTGTTTTGCCTGAAAGGGAGTGCTGAGTGCTTTGAAGTGTTGCTGCTCTGCAGTTTGTTGAATGTACTACAATGTATCCCATATTGTACCGAATTGTACTTGAACTGAAAAGCAAGGAAATGTATCGAACGGAACTGCCGTCAGCACCCAAATGTAGTGTATGGGATTGCTGACCGCAGCTAAATATACTGAACTGCTTTTGAATGGACTGTACAAATTTTTATATGCAAATTTTGAAATTTAAAAAAACTCTGTGCTGGTGAGCAGACACAAATGCTCAAGCATAACAGCTGTGTGAAGGTGGATGCAGAGTGCATTCAGGTTTGAGACGAGAAAAGTGGTGTCATGCTCCTTCGTGGCAACATGATGCACCATAAAGTGATGAGAACTGGTTTGAGCGAATTGCTGCTTAATCCAAAAGTACACTAGCTCCTTCGAGCCGGAATTGAACCAGCGACCTAAGGATGACTTTGCTGAGTATTCCACTACAGTCCTCCGCTCTACCAACTGAGCTATCGAAGGGAAGCGCCAAAGATTTTTCTGTGCGATGATTGTTTTCCGTGAGCATGTTGACACATCTGGACTCGTGGCGTGGCCTGTGGTCTTCAGTACCAGCCCATGCTGCAGCGCGGTGGGACTGTCAACCGCCAGCGACTCTTTACAGCCTGGAAAACGCGTGTGACTAACAATCACAAGAGTGTAGCTTTGACTTCTTATCAGGCTCGCAGATTTTTTGCAAGCTGCGCATTCTGAATTTAAAGACCTTGCAAGCTGCCCGACTTGGTCGTGCTGCCTGGCCGCTTGCATGGCAAGTGCCTTCTTCGCGCAGCAGGCAGCATATCAGTCTGCTCAATCGAAGGTCCTGAGTCAAATGCTCAGAAAAGCAATCAATGCTCGCAAGTCGTTCTTTTGGCTTCTCTCGCCTCATATATCCATCTTTGCAAAAATCAAGACGTCTTGCTTATGACATGGCAGAAAAAGGTTTGCTGTGCTTTGACCCATCTGGCATGAACTCAGTGACACGTGAGACCACATTTCTTTCTGGAGAATTGCTCTGAGCCAAAAGCAGAGTGGAGAATGCAGGCATCGATCCCGCTACCTCTCACATGCTAAGCAAGCGCTCTACCATTTGAGCTAATTCCCCAGTAGCTTCTTGCAGGTTGCCCTCATTTGCTTCACAGTCGCCTTTTCGCACTCGTCTCCAAGCTGCTCCACGACCATCAGAGAACTGGCCCACTCCTTGGGTCCAATCGACATTGCGGAGCAGCAGCGAGCGAGCAACAGCAGGACGCGAAGCCACAGTAACGAAGAAAGAAGCCGAGAAGAGCACGAGACCGTGGAAGGGAAGCGAGGTGACCGGAAAGTAGCGGCCGCCCTGTGTGTGAGGGAGCAGGCGACAGCGCTGTCTGACTGATAGCCAACTTGTTTTGCCTGAAAGGGAGTGCTGAGTGCTTTGAAGTGTTGCTGCTCTGCAGTTTGTTGAATGTACTACAATGTATCCCATATTGTACCGAATTGTACTTGAACTGAAAAGCAAGGAAATGTATCGAACGGAACTGCCGTCAGCACCCAAATGTAGTGTATGGGATTGCTGACCGCAGCTAAATATACTGAACTGCTTTTGAATGGACTGTACAAATTTTTATATGCAAATTTTGAAATTTAAAAAAACTCTGTGCTGGTGAGCAGACACAAATGCTCAAGCATAACAGCTGTGTGAAGGTGGATGCAGAGTGCATTCAGGTTTGAGACGAGAAAAGTGGTGTCATGCTCCTTCGTGGCAACATGATGCACCATAAAGTGATGAGAACTGGTTTGAGCGAATTGCTGCTTAATCCAAAAGTACACTAGCTCCTTCGAGCCGGAATTGAACCAACGACCTAAGGATGACTTTGCTGAGTATTCCACTACAGTCCTCCGCTCTACCAACTGAGCTATCGAAGGGAAGCGCCAAAGATTTTTCTGTGCGATGATTGTTTTCCGTGAGCATGTTGACACATCTGGACTCGTGGCGTGGCCTGTGGTCTTCAGTACCAGCCCATGCTGCAGCGCGGTGGGACTGTCAACCGCCAGCGACTCTTTACAGCCTGGAAAACGCGTGTGACTAACAATCACAAGAGTGTAGCTTTGACTTCTTATCAGGCTCGCAGATTTTTTGCAAGCTGCGCATTCTGAATTTAAAGACCTTGCAAGCTGCCCGACTTGGTCGTGCTGCCTGGCCGCTTGCATGGCAAGTGCCTTCTTCGCGCAGCAGGCAGCATATCAGTCTGCTCAATCGAAGGTCCTGAGTCAAATGCTCAGAAAAGCAATCAATGCTCGCAAGTCGTTCTTTTGGCTTCTCTCGCCTCATATATCCATCTTTGCAAAAATCAAGACGTCTTGCTTATGACATGGCAGAAAAAGGTTTGCTGTGCTTTGACCCATCTGGCATGAACTCAGTGACACGTGAGACCACATTTCTTTCTGGAGAATTGCTCTGAGCCAAAAGCAGAGTGGAGAATGCAGGCATCGATCCCGCTACCTCTCACATGCTAAGCGAGCGCTCTACCATTTGAGCTAATTCCCCAGTAGCTTCTTGCAGGTTGCCCTCATTTGCTTCACAGTCGCCTTTTCGCACTCGTCTCCAAGCTGCTCCACGACCATCAGAGAACTGGCCCACTCCTTGTATCCAATCGACATTGCGGAGCAGCAGCGAGCGAGCAACAGCAGGACGCGAAGCCACAGTAACGAAGAAAGAAGCCGAGAAGAGCACGAGACCGTGGAAGGGAAGCGAGGTGACCGGAAAGTAGCGGCCGCCCTGTGTGTGAGGGAGCAGGCGACAGCGCTGTCTGACTCATAGCCAACTTGTTTTGCCTGAAAGGGAGTGCTGAGTGCTTTGAAGTGTTGCTGCTCTGCAGTACTACAATGTATCCCATATTGTACCGAATTGTACTTGAACTGAAAAGCAAGGAAATGTATCGAACGGAACTGCCGTCAGCACCCAAATGTAGTGTATGGGATTGCTGACCGCAGCTAAATGTACTGAACTGCTTTTGAATGGACTGTACAAATTTTTATATGCAAATTTTGAAATTTAAAAAAACTCTGTGCTGGTGAGCAGACACAAATGCTCAAGCATAACAGCTGTGTGAAGGTGGATGCAGAGTGCATTCAGGTTTGAGACGAGAAAAGTGGTGTCCTGCTCCTTCGTGGCAACATGATGCACCATAAAGTGATGAGAACTGGTTTGAGCGAATTGCTGCTTAATCCAAAAGTACACTTGCTCCTTCGAGCCGGAATTGAACCAGCGACCTAAGGATGACTTTGCTGAGTATTCCACTACAGTCCTCCGCTCTACCAACTGAGCTATCGAAGGGAAGCGCCAAAGATTTTTCTGTGCGATGATTGTTTTCCGTGAGCATGTTGACACATCTGGACTCGTGGCGTGGCCTGTGGTCTTCAGTACCAGCCCATGCTGCAGCGCGGTGGGACTGTGAACCGCCAGCGACTCTTTACAGCCTGGAAAACGCGTGTGACTAACAATCACAAGAGTGTAGCTTTGACTTCTTATCAGGCTCGCAGATTTTTTGCAAGCTGCGCATTCTGAATTTAAAGACCTTGCAAGCTGCCCGACTTGGTCGTGCTGCCTGGCCGCTTGCATGGCAAGTGCCTTCTTCGCGCAGCAGGCAGCATATCAGTCTGCTCAATCGAAGGTCCTGAGTCAAATGCTCAGAAAAGCAATCAATGCTCGCAAGTCGTTCTTTTGGCTTCTCTCGCCTCATATATCCATCTTTGCAAAAATCAAGACGTCTTGCTTATGACATGGCAGAAAAAGGTTTGCTGTGCTTTGACCCATCTGGCATGAACTCAGTGACACGTGAGACCACATTTCTTTCTGGAGAATTGCTCTGAGCCAAAAGCAGTGTGGAGAATGCAGGCATCGATCCCACTACCTCTCACATGCTAAGCGAGCGCTCTACCATTTGAGCTAATTCCCCAGTAGCTTCTTGCAGCTTGCCCTCATTTGCTTCACAGTCGCCTTTTCGCACTCGTCTCCAAGCTGCTCCACGACCATCAGAGAACTGGCCCACTCCTTGTATCCAATCGACATTGCGGAGCAGCAGCGAGCGAGCAACAGCAGGACGCGAAGCCACAGTAACGAAGAAAGAAGCCGAGAAGAGCACGAGACCGTGGAAGGGAAGCGAGGTGACCGGAAAGTAGCGGCCGCCCTGTGTGTGAGGGAGCAGGCGACAGCGCTGTCTGACTGATAGCCAACTTGTTTTGCCTGAAAGGGAGTGCTGAGTGCTTTGAAGTGTTGCTGCTCTGCAGTTTGTTGAATGTACTACAATGTATCCCATATTGTACCGAATTGTACTTGAACTGAAAAGCAAGGAAATGTATCGAACGGAACTGCCGTCAGCACCCAAATGTAGTGGATGGGATTGCTGACCGCAGCTAAATGTACTGAACTGCTTTTGAATGGACTGTACAAATTTTTATATGCAAATTTTGAAATTTAAAAAAACTCTGTGCTGGTGAGCAGACACAAATGCTCAAGCATAACAGCTGTGTGAAGGTGGATGCAGAGTGCATTCAGGTTTGAGACGAGAAAAGTGGTGTCCTGCTCCTTCGTGGCAACATGATGCACCATAAAGTGATGAGAACTGGTTTGAGCGAATTGCTGCTTAATCCAAAAGTACACTCGCTCCTTCGAGCCGGAATTGAACCAGCGACCTAAGGATGACTTTGCTGAGTATTCCACTACAGTCCTCCGCTCTACCAACTGAGCTATCGAAGGGAAGCGCCAAAGATTTTTCTGTGCGATGATTGTTTTCCGTGAGCATGTTGACGCATCTGGACTCGTGGCGTGGCCTGTGCGTCTTCAGTACCAGCCCATGCTGCAGCGCGGTGGGACTGTGAACCGCCAGCGACTCTTTACAGCCTGGAAAACGCGTGTGACTAACAATCACAAGAGTGTAGCTTTGACTTCTTATCAGGCTCGCAGATTTTTTGCAAGCTGCGCATTCTGAATTTAAAGACCTTGCAAGCTGCCCGACTTGGTCGTGCTGCCTGGCCGCTTGCATGGCAAGTGCCTTCTTCGCGCAGCAGGCAGCATATCAGTCTGCTCAATCGAAGGTCCTGAGTCAAATGCTCAGAAAAGCAATCAATGCTCGCAAGTCGTTCTTTTGGCTTCTCTCGCCTCATATATCCATCTTTGCAAAAATCAAGACATCTTGCTTATGACATGGCAGAAAAAGGTTTGCTGTGCTTTGACCCATCTGGCATGAACTCAGTGACACGTGAGACCACATTTCTTTCTGGAGAATTGCTCTGAGCCAAAAGCAGAGTGGAGAATGCAGGCATCGATCCCGCTACCTCTCACATGCTAAGCGAGCGCTCTACCATTTGAGCTAATTCCCCAGTAGCTTCTTGCAGGTTGCCCTCATTTGCTTCACAGTCGCCTTTTCGCACTCGTCTCCAAGCTGCTCCACGACCATCAGAGAACTGGCCCACTCCTTGGGTCCAATCGACATTGCGGAGCAGCAGCGAGCGAGCAACAGCAGGACGCGAAGCCACAGTAACGAAGAAAGAAGCCGAGAAGAGCACGAGACCGTGGAAGGGAAGCGAGGTGACCGGAAAGTAGCGGCCGCCCTGTGTGTGAGGGAGCAGGCGACAGCGCTGTCTGACTGATAGCCAACTTGTTTTGCCTGAAAGGGAGTGCTGAGTGCTTTGAAGTGTTGCTGCTCTGCAGTTTGTTGAATGTACTACAATGTATCCCATATTGTACCGAATTGTACTTGAACTGAAAAGCAAGGAAATGTATCGAACGGAACTGCCGTCAGCACCCAAATGTAGTGTATGGGATTGCTGACCGCAGCTAAATATACTGAACTGCTTTTGAATGGACTGTACAAATTTTTATATGCAAATTTTGAAATTTAAAAAAACTCTGTACTGGTGAGCAGACACAAATGCTCAAGCATAACAGCTGTGTGAAGGTGGATGCAGAGTGCATTCAGGTTTGAGACGAGAAAAGTGGTGTCCTGCTCCTTCGTGGCAACATGATGCACCATAAAGTGATGAGAACTGGTTTGAGCGAATTGCTGCTTAATCCAAAAGTACACTAGCTCCTTCGAGCCGGAATTGAACCAGCGACCTAAGGATGACTTTGCTGAGTATTCCACTACAGTCCTCCGCTCTACCAACTGAGCTATCGAAGGGAAGCGCCAAAGATTTTTCTGTGCGATGATTGTTTTCCGTGAGCATGTTGACGCATCTGGACTCGTGGCGTGGCCTGTGCGTCTTCAGTACCAGCCCATGCTGCAGCGCGGTGGGACTGTCAACCGCCAGCTACTCTTTACAGCCTGGAAAACGCGTGTGACTAACAATCACAAGAGTGTAGCTTTGACTTCTTATCAGGCTCGCAGATTTTTTGCAAGCTGCGCATTCTGAATTTAAAGACCTTGCAAGCTGCCCGACTTGGTCGTGCTGCCTGGCCGCTTGCATGGCAAGTGCCTTCTTCGCGCAGCAGGCAGCATATCAGTCTGCTCAATCGAAGGTCCTGAGTCAAATGCTCAGAAAAGCAATCAATGCTCGCAAGTCGTTCTTTGGCTTCTCTCGCCTCATATATCCATCTTTGCAAAAATCAAGACGTC
The DNA here is from genome assembly GCF_044704955.1 of Pristiophorus japonicus. NCBI lineage: Eukaryota > Metazoa > Chordata > Chondrichthyes > Pristiophoridae > Pristiophorus > Pristiophorus japonicus. The sequence goes on along the minus strand of NW_027254190.1, from coordinate 250,243 downwards.
TTGCTTATGACATGGCAGAACAAGGTTTGCTGTGCTTTGACCCATCTGGCGTGAACTCAGTGACACGTGAGACCACATTTCTTTCTGGAGAATTGCTCTGAGCCAAAAGCAGAGTGGAGAATGCAGGCATCGATCCCGCTACCTCTCACATGCTAAGCGAGCGCTCCACCATTTGAGCTAATTCCCCAGTAGAATCTTGCCGGTTGCCCTCATTTGCTTCACAGTCGCCTTTTCGCACTCGTCTCCAAGCTGCTCCACGACCATCAGAGAACTGGCCCACTCCTTGTATCCAATCGACATTGCGGAGCAGCAGCGAGCGAGCAACAGCAGGACGCGAAGCCACAGTAACGAAGAAAGAAGCCGAGAAGAGCACGAGACCGTGGAAGGGAAGCGAGGTGACCGGAAAGTAGCGGCCGCCCTGTGTGTGAGGGAGCAGGCGACAGCGCTGTCTGACTGATGGCCAACTTGTTTTGCCTGAAAGGGAGTGCTGAGTGCTTTGAAGTGTTGCTGCTCTGCAGTTTGTTGAATGTACTACAATGTATCCCATATTGTACCGAATTGTACTTGAACTGAAAAGCAAGGAAATGTATCGAACGGAACTGCCGTCAGCACCCAAATGTAGTGTATGGGATTGCTGACCGCAGCTAAATGTACTGAACTGCTTTTGAATGGACTGTACAAATTTTTATATGCAAATTTTGAAATTTAAAAAAACTCTGTGCTGGTGAGCAGACACAAATGCTCAAGCATAACAGCTGTGTGAAGGTGGATGCAGAGTGCATTCAGGTTTGAGATGAGAAAAGTGGTGTCCTGCTCCTTCGTGGCAACATGATGCACCATAAAGTGATGAGAACTGGTTTGAGCGAATTGCTGCTTAATCCAAAAGTACACTAGCTCCTTCGAGCCGGAATTGAACCAGCGACCTAAGGATGACTTTGCTGAGTATTCCACTTCAGTCCTCCGCTCTACCAACTGAGCTATCGAAGGGAAGCGCCAAAGATTTTTCTGTGCGATGATTGTTTTCCGTGAGCATGTTGACGCATCTGGACTCGTGGCGTGGCCTGTGCGTCTTCAGTACCAGCCCATGCTGCAGCGCGGTGGGACTGTCAACCGCCAGCAACTCTTTACAGCCTGGAAAACGCGTGTGACTAACAATCACAAGAGTGTAGCTTTGACTTCTTATCAGGCTCGCAGATTTTTTGCAAGCTGCGCATTCTGAATTTAAAGACCTTGCAAGCTGCCCGACTTGGTCGTGCTGCCTGGCCGCTTGCATGGCAAGTGCCTTCTTCGCGCAGCAGGCAGCATATCAGTCTGCTCAATCGAAGGTCCTGAGTCAAATGCTCAGAAAAGCAATCAATGCTCGCAAGTCGTTCTTTTGGCTTCTCTCGCCTCATATATCCATCTTTGCAAAAATCAAGACGTCTTGCTTATGACATGGCAGAAAAAGGTTTGCTGTGCTTTGACCCATCTGGCATGAACTCAGTGACACGTGAGACCACATTTCTTTCTGGAGAATTGCTCTGAGCCAAAAGCAGAGTGGAGAATGCAGGCATCGATCCCGCTACCTCTCACATGCTAAGCGAGCGCTCTACCATTTGAGCTAATTCCCCAATAACTTCTTGCACGTTGCCCTCATTTGCTTCACAGTCGCCTTTTCGCACTCGTCTCCAAGCTGCTCCACGACCATCAGAGAACTGGCCCACTCCTTGTATCCAATCGACATTGCGGAGCAGCAGCGAGCGAGCAACAGCAGGACGCGAAGCCACAGTAACGAAGAAAGAAGCCGAGAAGAGCACGAGACCGTGGAAGGGAAGCGAGGTGACCGGAAAGTAGCGGCCGCCCTGTGTGTGAGGGAGCAGGCGACAGCGCTGTCTGACTGATGGCCAACTTGTTTTGCCTGAAAGGGAGTGCTGAGTGCTTTGAAGTGTTGCTGCTCTGCAGTTTGTTGAATGTACTACAATGTATCCCATATTGTACCGAATTGTACTTGAACTGAAAAGCAAGGAAATGTATCGAACGGAACTGCCGTCAGCACCCAAATGTAGTGGATGGGATTGCTGACCGCAGCTAAATGTACTGAACTGCTTTTGAATGGACTGTACAAATTTTTATATGCAAATTTTGAAATTTAAAAAAACTCTGTGCTGGTGAGCAGACACAAATGCTCAAGCATAACAGCTGTGTGAAGGTGGATGCAGAGTGCATTCAGGTTTGAGACGAGAAAAGTGGTGTCCTGCTCCTTCGTGGCAACATGATGCACCATAAAGTGATGAGAACTGGTTTGAGCGAATTGCTGCTTAATCCAAAAGTACACTCGCTCCTTCGAGCCGGAATTGAACCAGCGACCTAAGGATGACTTTGCTGAGTATTCCACTACAGTCCTCCGCTCTACCAACTGAGCTATCGAAGGGAAGCGCCAAAGATTTTTCTGTGCGATGATTGTTTTCCGTGAGCATGTTGACGCATCTGGACTCGTGGCGTGGCCTGTGCGTCTTCAGTACCAGCCCATGCTGCAGCGCGGTGGGACTGTGAACCGCCAGCGACTCTTTACAGCCTGGAAAACGCGTGTGACTAACAATCACAAGAGTGTAGCTTTGACTTCTTATCAGGCTCGCAGATTTTTTGCAAGCTGCGCATTCTGAATTTAAAGACCTTGCAAGCTGCCCGACTTGGTCGTGCTGCCTGGCCGCTTGCATGGCAAGTGCCTTCTTCGCGCAGCAGGCAGCATATCAGTCTGCTCAATCGAAGGTCCTGAGTCAAATGCTCAGAAAAGCAATCAATGCTCGCAAGTCGTTCTTTTGGCTTCTCTCGCCTCATATATCCATCTTTGCAAAAATCAAGACATCTTGCTTATGACATGGCAGAAAAAGGTTTGCTGTGCTTTGACCCATCTGGCATGAACTCAGTGACACGTGAGACCACATTTCTTTCTGGAGAATTGCTCTGAGCCAAAAGCAGAGTGGAGAATGCAGGCATCGATCCCGCTACCTCTCACATGCTAAGCGAGCGCTCTACCATTTGAGCTAATTCCCCAGTAGCTTCTTGCAGGTTGCCCTCATTTGCTTCACAGTCGCCTTTTCGCACTCGTCTCCAAGCTGCTCCACGACCATCAGAGAACTGGCCCACTCCTTGGGTCCAATCGACATTGCGGAGCAGCAGCGAGCGAGCAACAGCAGGACGCGAAGCCACAGTAACGAAGAAAGAAGCCGAGAAGAGCACGAGACTGTGGAAGGGAAGCGAGGTGACCGGAAAGTAGCGGCCGCCCTGTGTGTGAGGGAGCAGGCGACAGCGCTGTCTGACTGATAGCCAACTTGTTTTGCCTGAAAGGGAGTGCTGAGTGCTTTGAAGTGTTGCTGCTCTGCAGTTTGTTGAATGTACTACAATGTATCCCATATTGTACCGAATTGTACTTGAACTGAAAAGCAAGGAAATGTATCGAACGGAACTGCCGTCAGCACCCAAATGTAGTGTATGGGATTGCTGACCGCAGCTAAATATACTGAACTGCTTTTGAATGGACTGTACAAATTTTTATATGCAAATTTTGAAATTTAAAAAAACTCTGTACTGGTGAGCAGACACAAATGCTCAAGCATAACAGCTGTGTGAAGGTGGATGCAGAGTGCATTCAGGTTTGAGACGAGAAAAGTGGTGTCCTGCTCCTTCGTGGCAACATGATGCACCATAAAGTGATGAGAACTGGTTTGAGCGAATTGCTGCTTAATCCAAAAGTACACTAGCTCCTTCGAGCCGGAATTGAACCAGCGACCTAAGGATGACTTTGCTGAGTATTCCACTACAGTCCTCCGCTCTACCAACTGAGCTATCGAAGGGAAGCGCCAAAGATTTTTCTGTGCGATGATTGTTTTCCGTGAGCATGTTGACGCATCTGGACTCGTGGCGTGGCCTGTGCGTCTTCAGTACCAGCCCATGCTGCAGCGCGGTGGGACTGTCAACCGCCAGCTACTCTTTACAGCCTGGAAAACGCGTGTGACTAACAATCACAAGAGTGTAGCTTTGACTTCTTATCAGGCTCGCAGATTTTTTGCAAGCTGCGCATTCTGAATTTAAAGACCTTGCAAGCTGCCCGACTTGGTCGTGCTGCCTGGCCGCTTGCATGGCAAGTGCCTTCTTCGCGCAGCAGGCAGCATATCAGTCTGCTCAATCGAAGGTCCTGAGTCAAATGCTCAGAAAAGCAATCAATGCTCGCAAGTCGTTCTTTGGCTTCTCTCGCCTCATATATCCATCTTTGCAAAAATCAAGACGTCTTGCTTATGACATGGCAGAACAAGGTTTGCTGTGCTTTGACCCATCTGGCGTGAACTCAGTGACACGTGAGACCACATTTCTTTCTGGAGAATTGCTCTGAGCCAAAAGCAGAGTGGAGAATGCAGGCATCGATCCCGCTACCTCTCACATGCTAAGCGAGCGCTCCACCATTTGAGCTAATTCCCCAGTAGAATCTTGCCGGTTGCCCTCATTTGCTTCACAGTCGCCTTTTCGCACTCGTCTCCAAGCTGCTCCACGACCATCAGAGAACTGGCCCACTCCTTGTATCCAATCGACATTGCGGAGCAGCAGCGAGCGAGCAACAGCAGGACGCGAAGCCACAGTAACGAAGAAAGAAGCCGAGAAGAGCACGAGACCGTGGAAGGGAAGCGAGGTGACCGGAAAGTAGCGGCCGCCCTGTGTGTGAGGGAGCAGGCGACAGCGCTGTCTGACTGATGGCCAACTTGTTTTGCCTGAAAGGGAGTGCTGAGTGCTTTGAAGTGTTGCTGCTCTGCAGTTTGTTGAATGTACTACAATGTATCCCATATTGTACCGAATTGTACTTGAACTGAAAAGCAAGGAAATGTATCGAACGGAACTGCCGTCAGCACCCAAATGTAGTGTATGGGATTGCTGACCGCAGCTAAATGTACTGAACTGCTTTTGAATGGACTGTACAAATTTTTATATGCAAATTTTGAAATTTAAAAAAACTCTGTGCTGGTGAGCAGACACAAATGCTCAAGCATAACAGCTGTGTGAAGGTGGATGCAGAGTGCATTCAGGTTTGAGATGAGAAAAGTGGTGTCCTGCTCCTTCGTGGCAACATGATGCACCATAAAGTGATGAGAACTGGTTTGAGCGAATTGCTGCTTAATCCAAAAGTACACTAGCTCCTTCGAGCCGGAATTGAACCAGCGACCTAAGGATGACTTTGCTGAGTATTCCACTTCAGTCCTCCGCTCTACCAACTGAGCTATCGAAGGGAAGCGCCAAAGATTTTTCTGTGCGATGATTGTTTTCCGTGAGCATGTTGACGCATCTGGACTCGTGGCGTGGCCTGTGCGTCTTCAGTACCAGCCCATGCTGCAGCGCGGTGGGACTGTCAACCGCCAGCAACTCTTTACAGCCTGGAAAACGCGTGTGACTAACAATCACAAGAGTGTAGCTTTGACTTCTTATCAGGCTCGCAGATTTTTTGCAAGCTGCGCATTCTGAATTTAAAGACCTTGCAAGCTGCCCGACTTGGTCGTGCTGCCTGGCCGCTTGCATGGCAAGTGCCTTCTTCGCGCAGCAGGCAGCATATCAGTCTGCTCAATCGAAGGTCCTGAGTCAAATGCTCAGAAAAGCAATCAATGCTCGCAAGTCGTTCTTTTGGCTTCTCTCGCCTCATATATCCATCTTTGCAAAAATCAAGACGTCTTGCTTATGACATGGCAGAAAAAGGTTTGCTGTGCTTTGACCCATCTGGCATGAACTCAGTGACACGTGAGACCACATTTCTTTCTGGAGAATTGCTCTGAGCCAAAAGCAGAGTGGAGAATGCAGGCATCGATCCCGCTACCTCTCACATGCTAAGCGAGCGCTCTACCATTTGAGCTAATTCCCCAATAACTTCTTGCACGTTGCCCTCATTTGCTTCACAGTCGCCTTTTCGCACTCGTCTCCAAGCTGCTCCACGACCATCAGAGAACTGGCCCACTCCTTGTATCCAATCGACATTGCGGAGCAGCAGCGAGCGAGCAACAGCAGGACGCGAAGCCACAGTAACGAAGAAAGAAGCCGAGAAGAGCACGAGACCGTGGAAGGGAAGCGAGGTGACCGGAAAGTAGCGGCCGCCCTGTGTGTGAGGGAGCAGGCGACAGCGCTGTCTGACTCATAGCCAACTTGTTTTGCCTGAAAGGGAGTGCTGAGTGCTTTGAAGTGTTGCTGCTCTGCAGTACTACAATGTATCCCATATTGTACCGAATTGTACTTGAACTGAAAAGCAAGGAAATGTATCGAACGGAACTGCCGTCAGCACCCAAATGTAGTGTATGGGATTGCTGACCGCAGCTAAATGTACTGAACTGCTTTTGAATGGACTGTACAAATTTTTATATGCAAATTTTGAAATTTAAAAAAACTCTGTGCTGGTGAGCAGACACAAATGCTCAAGCATAACAGCTGTGTGAAGATGGATGCAGAGTGCATTCAGGTTTGAGACGAGAAAAGTGGTGTCCTGCTCCTTCGTGGCAACATGATGCACCTTAAAGTGATGAGAACTGGTTTGAGCGAATTGCTGCTTAATCCAAAAGTACACTAGCTCCTTCGAGCCGGAATTGAACCAGCGACCTAAGGATGACTTTGCTGAGTATTCCACTACAGTCCTCCGCTCTACCAACTGAGCTATCGAAGGGAAGCGCCAAATATTTTTCTGTGCGATGATTGTTTTCCGTGAGCATGTTGACGCATCTGGACTCGTGGCGTGGCCTGTGCGTCTTCAGTACCAGCCCATGCTGCAGCGCGGTGGGACTGTCAACCGCCAGCGACTCTTTACAGCCTGGAAAACGCGTGTGACTAACAATCACAAGAGTGTAGCTTTGACTTCTTATCAGGCTCGCAGATTTTTTGCAAGCTGCGCATTCTGAATTTAAAGACCTTGCAAGCTGCCCGACTTGGTCGTGCTGCCTGGCCGCTTGCATGGCAAGTGCCTTCTTCGCGCAGCAGACAGCATATCAGTCTGCTCAATCGAAGGTCCTGAGTCAAATGCTCAGAAAAGCAATCAATGCTCGCAAGTCGTTCTTTGGCTTCTCTCGCCTCATATATCCATCTTTGCAAAAATCAAGACGTCTTGCTTATGACATGGCAGAACAAGGTTTGCTGTGCTTTGACCCATCTGGCGTGAACTCAGTGACACGTGAGACCACATTTCTTTCTGGAGAATTGCTCTGAGCCAAAAGCAGAGTGGAGAATGCAGGCATCGATCCCGCTACCTCTCACATGCTAAGCGAGCGCTCCACCATTTGAGCTAATTCCCCAGTAGAATCTTGCCGGTTGCCCTCATTTGCTTCACAGTCGCCTTTTCGCACTCGTCTCCAAGCTGCTCCACGACCATCAGAGAACTGGCCCACTCCTTGTATCCAATCGACATTGCGGAGCAGCAGCGAGCGAGCAACAGCAGGACGCGAAGCCACAGTAACGAAGAAAGAAGCCGAGAAGAGCACGAGACCGTGGAAGGGAAGCGAGGTGACCGGAAAGTAGCGGCCGCCCTGTGTGTGAGGGAGCAGGCGACAGCGCTGTCTGACTGATGGCCAACTTGTTTTGCCTGAAAGGGAGTGCTGAGTGCTTTGAAGTGTTGCTGCTCTGCAGTTTGTTGAATGTACTACAATGTATCCCATATTGTACCGAATTGTACTTGAACTGAAAAGCAAGGAAATGTATCGAACGGAACTGCCGTCAGCACCCAAATGTAGTGTATGGGATTGCTGACCGCAGCTAAATGTACTGAACTGCTTTTGAATGGACTGTACAAATTTTTATATGCAAATTTTGAAATTTAAAAAAACTCTGTGCTGGTGAGCAGACACAAATGCTCAAGCATAACAGCTGTGTGAAGGTGGATGCAGAGTGCATTCAGGTTTGAGATGAGAAAAGTGGTGTCCTGCTCCTTCGTGGCAACATGATGCACCATAAAGTGATGAGAACTGGTTTGAGCGAATTGCTGCTTAATCCAAAAGTACACTAGCTCCTTCGAGCCGGAATTGAACCAGCGACCTAAGGATGACTTTGCTGAGTATTCCACTTCAGTCCTCCGCTCTACCAACTGAGCTATCGAAGGGAAGCGCCAAAGATTTTTCTGTGCGATGATTGTTTTCCGTGAGCATGTTGACGCATCTGGACTCGTGGCGTGGCCTGTGCGTCTTCAGTACCAGCCCATGCTGCAGCGCGGTGGGACTGTCAACCGCCAGCGACTCTTTACAGCCTGGAAAACGCGTGTGACTAACAATCACAAGAGTGTAGCTTTGACTTCTTATCAGGCTCGCAGATTTTTTGCAAGCTGCGCATTCTGAATTTAAAGACCTTGCAAGCTGCCCGACTTGGTCGTGCTGCCTGGCCGCTTGCATGGCAAGTGCCTTCTTCGCGCAGCAGGCAGCATATCAGTCTGCTCAATCGAAGGTCCTGAGTCAAATGCTCAGAAAAGCAATCAATGCTCGCAAGTCGTTCTTTTGGCTTCTCTCGCCTCATATATCCATCTTTGCAAAAATCAAGACGTCTTGCTTATGACATGGCAGAAAAAGGTTTGCTGTGCTTTGACCCATCTGGCATGAACTCAGTGACACGTGAGACCACATTTCTTTCTGGAGAATTGCTCTGAGCCAAAAGCAGAGTGGAGAATGCAGGCATCGATCCCGCTACCACTCACATGCTAAGCGAGCGCTCTACCATTTGAGCTAATTCCCCAATAACTTCTTGCACGTTGCCCTCATTTGCTTCACAGTCGCCTTTTCGCACTCGTCTCCAAGCTGCTCCACGACCATCAGAGAACTGGCCCACTCCTTGTATCCAATCGACATTGCGGAGCAGCAGCGAGCGAGCAACAGCAGGACGCGAAGCCACAGTAACGAAGAAAGAAGCCGAGAAGAGCACGAGACCGTGGAAGGGAAGCGAGGTGACCGGAAAGTAGCGGCCGCCCTGTGTGTGAGGGAGCAGGCGACAGCGCTGTCTGACTCATAGCCAACTTGTTTTGCCTGAAAGGGAGTGCTGAGTGCTTTGAAGTGTTGCTGCTCTGCAGTACTACAATGTATCCCATATTGTACCGAATTGTACTTGAACTGAAAAGCAAGGAAATGTATCGAACGGAACTGCCGTCAGCACCCAAATGTAGTGTATGGGATTGCTGACCGCAGCTAAATGTACTGAACTGCTTTTGAATGGACTGTACAAATTTTTATATGCAAATTTTGAAATTTAAAAAAACTCTGTGCTGGTGAGCAGACACAAATGCTCAAGCATAACAGCTGTGTGAAGGTGGATGCAGAGTGCATTCAGGTTTGAGACGAGAAAAGTGGTGTCCTGCTCCTTCGTGGCAACATGATGCACCTTAAAGTGATGAGAACTGGTTTGAGCGAATTGCTGCTTAATCCAAAAGTACACTAGCTCCTTCGAGCCGGAATTGAACCAGCGACCTAAGGATGACTTTGCTGAGTATTCCACTACAGTCCTCCGCTCTACCAACTGAGCTATCGAAGGGAAGCGCCAAAGATTTTTCTGTGCGATGATTGTTTTCCGTGAGCATGTTGACGCATCTGGACTCGTGGCGTGGCCTGTGCGTCTTCAGTACCAGCCCATGCTGCAGCGCGGTGGGACTGTCAACCGCCAGCGACTCTTTACAGCCTGGAAAACGCGTGTGACTAACAATCACAAGAGTGTAGCTTTGACTTCTTATCAGGCTCGCAGATTTTTTGCAAGCTGCGCATTCTGAATTTAAAGACCTTGCAAGCTGCCCGACTTGGTCGTGCTGCCTGGCCGCTTGCATGGCAAGTGCCTTCTTCGCGCAGCAGACAGCATATCAGTCTGCTCAATCGAAGGTCCTGAGTCAAATGCTCAGAAAAGCAATCAATGCTCGCAAGTCGTTCTTTGGCTTCTCTCGCCTCATATATCCATCTTTGCAAAAATCAAGACGTCTTGCTTATGACATGGCAGAAAAAGGTTTGCTGTGCTTTGACCCATCTGGCGTGAACTCAGTGACACGTGAGACCTCATTTCTTTCTGGAGAATTGCTCTGAGCAAAAAGCAGAGTGGAGAATGCAGGCATCGATCCCGCTACCTCTCACATGCTAAGCGAGCGCTCTACCATTTGAGCTAATTCCCCAGTAGCTTCTTGCAGGTTGCCCTCATTTGCTTCACAGTCGCCTTTTCGCACTCGTCTCCAAGCTGCTCCACGACCATCAGAGAACTGGCCCACTCCTTGTATCCAATCGACATTGCGGAGCAGCAGCGAGCGAGCAACAGCAGGACGCGAAGCCACAGTAACGAAGAAAGAAGCCGAGAAGAGCACGAGACCGTGGAAGGGAAGCGAGGTGACCGGAAAGTAGCGGCCGCCCTGTGTGTGAGGGAGCAGGCGACAGCGCTGTCTGACTGATAGCCAACTTGTTTTGCCTGAAAGGGAGTGCTGAGTGCTTTGAAGTGTTGCTGCTCAATGGCACTCTCTGCTGGTGAGCAGACACAAATGCTCAAGCATAACAGCTGTGTGAAGGTGGACGCAGAGTGCATTAAGGTTTGAGACGAGAAAAGTGGTGTCCTGCGTCTTCAGGGCAACATGATGCACCATAAAGTGAAGAGAGCTGGTTTGAGTGAATTGCTGCTTAATCCAAAAGAACACCAGCTCCTTCGAGCCAGAATTGAACCAGCAACCTAAGGATAATCTTGCTGCATATTGCTACTACAGTCCTCTGCTCTACCAACTGAGCTATCAAAGGAAAGCTGCAAAGATGCTTCTGTGTGATGATTGTTTTCCCAGCGCATGTTGACGCATCTGGCCTCATGGAGTGGCCTGTGCGTCTTCAGTACCAGCCCATGCTGCAGCGCTGTGAGACTGTGAACCGCCAGCTACTCTTTACAGCCTGGAAAACGCGTGTGACTAACAATCACAAGAGTGTAGCTTTGACTTCTTATCAGGCTCGCACATTTTTTGCAAGCTGTGCATTATGAATTTAAAGACCTTGCAAGCTGCCCTACTTGGTCGTGCTGCCTGGCGGCTTGCATGGCAAGTGCCTTCTTCGTGCAGCAGGCAGCGTATCAGTCTGCTCAATCGAAGGTCCTGAGTTAAATGCTCAGAAAAGGAATCAGTGCTAAAAAGTCGTTCTTTTAGCTTCTTTCACTTCATATATCCACCTTTGCAAAAATCAAGAAGTCTTGCTTATGACATGGCAGAAAAAAGTTTGCTGTGCTTTGACCCATGTGCCGTGAACTCAGTGACACGTGAGACCACGTTTCTTTCTGGAGAATTGCCCTGAGCCAAAAGCAGAGTGGAGAAGGCGGGCATCGATCCCGCTACCTCTCACATGCTAAGCGAGCGCTCAACCATTTGAGCTAATTCCCCAGCAACTTCTTGCAGGTTGCCCTCGTTTGCTTCTCAGTCGCCTTTTCGCACTCGTCTCCAAGCTGCTCCACGACCATCAGAGAAAACCTATTTGAGGACTAGCCCACTCCTTGTATCCAATCGACATTGCGGAGCAGCAGCGAGCGAGCAACAGCAGGACGCGAAGCCACAGTAACGAAGAAAGAAGCCGAGAAGAGCACGAGACCGCGAAAGGGAAGCGAGGTGACCGGCAAGTAGCGGCCGCCCTGTGTGTGAGGGAGCAGGCGAGAGCGCTGTCTGACTGATAGCCAACTTGTTTTGCCTGAAAGGGAGTGCTGAGTGCTTTGAAGTGTTGCTGCCCACGTCTGCGTGTTGCAGACTGGCGCAATCCAAGATCCAGGATTACGTGCTGAGGGACGCACTTAAAATTGGTACAGTCGCCGCAAAGGCACGGTGGGGAAGGGCCACAGTTTAAAGGCCTTCTGCCACGGTAAACCCGGGGGCAGGAATCAGTACACAACTCCCCTCGGGCTGTACTTGCAACTTCTTTTTCGTGTACATGGAGCACCATGATCTGCAAACACCTATGTAGTGCCATGTACAATGTAAGGTCTGTTTCGTAATGCACGTTGAAAAGAAAAAAATGTAAACGTACCGTCACCCATTCCGTGTACTGTATAGTGACACATGTAATGTAATTTTGTTGAATGTACTACAAGGTATCCCGTATTGTACTTGATCTGAAAAGCAAGGAAATGTATAGAACGGAACTGCCGTCAGCACCCAAATGTAATGTATGGGATTGCTGACCGCAGCTAAACATACTGAACTGCTTTTGAATGTACTGTACAAATTCTTTTGGCTTCTCTCACCTCATATATCCATCTTTGCAAAAATCAAGAAGTCTTGCTTATGACATGGCAGAAAATGGTTTGCTGGGCTTTGGCCCATCTGCCGTGAACTCAGTGAGTGACACGTGAGATCACGTTTCTTTCTGGAGAATTGCCCTGAGCCAAAAGCAGAGTGGAGAATGCGGGCATCGATCCCGCTACCTCTCACATGCGAAGCAAGCGCTCTACCATTTGAGCTAATTCCCCAGTAGCTCCTTGCAGTTGACCCTCTTTTGCTTCTCAGTCGCCTTTTCGCACTCGTCTGCAAGCTGCTCCACGACCATCAGAGAAAACCTATTTGAGGATTGGCCCACTCCTTCAATGCATTGTATCCAATCGACATTGCGGAGCAGCATCGAGCGAGCAACAGCAGGACGGGAAGCCACAGTAACGAAGAAAGAAGCCGAGAAGAGCACGAGACCACGGAAGGGAAGCGAGGTGACCGGCAAGTAGCGGCCGCCCTGTGTGTGAGGGAGCAGGCGAGAGCGCTGTCTGACTGATAGCCAACTTGTTTTGCCTGAAAGGGAGTGCTGAGTGTTTTGAAGTGTTGCTGCTCAATGGCACTCTCTGCTGGTGAGCAGACACAAATGCTCAAACATAACAGCTGTGTGAAGGTGGACGCAGAGTGCATTAAGGTTTGAGACGAGAAAAGTGGTGTCCTGCGTCTTCAGGGCAACATGATGCACCATAAAGTGAAGAGAGCTGGTTTGAGTGAATTGCTGCTTAATCCAAAAGAACACCAGCTCCTTCGAGCCGGAATTGAACCAGCAACCTAAGGATAATCTTGCTGCATATTGCTACTACAGTCCTCTGCTCTACCAACTGAGCTATCAAAGGAAAGCTGCAAAGATGCTTCTGTGTGATGATTGTTTTCCCAGCGCATGTTGACACATCTGGCCTCATGGAGTGGCCTGTGCGTCTTCAGTACCAGCCCATGCTGCAGCGCTGTGAGACTGTGAACCGCCAGCTACTCTTTACAGCCTGGAAAACGCGTGTGACTAACAATCACAAGAGTGTAGCTTTGACTTCTTATCAGGCTCGCACATTTTTTGCAAGCTGTGCATTATGAATTTAAAGACCTTGCAAGCTGCCCTACTTGGTCGTGCTGCCTGGCGGCTTGCATGGCAAGTGCCTTCTTCGTGCAGCAGGCAGCGTATCAGTCTGCTCAATCGAAGGTCCTGAGTTAAATGCTCAGAAAAGGAATCAGTGCTAAAAAGTCGTTCTTTTAGCTTCTTTCACTTCATATATCCACCTTTGCAAAAATCAAGAAGTCTTGCTTATGACATGGCAGAAAAAAGTTTGCTGTGCTTTGACCCATCTGGCGTGAACTCAGTGACACGTGAGACCACGTTTCTTTCTGGAGAATTGCCCTGAGCCAGAAGCAGAGTGGAGAATGCGGGCATCGATCCCGCTACCTCTCACATGCTAAGCGAGCGCTCTACCATTTGAGCTAATTCCCCAGCAGCTTCTTGCAGGTTGCCCTCGTTTGCTTCTCAGTCGCCTTTTCGCACTCGTCTCCAAGCTGCTCCACGACCATCAGAGAAAACCTATTTGAGGACTAGCCCACTCCTTGTATCCAATCGACATTGCGGAGCAGCAGCGAGCGAGCAACAGCAGGACGCGAAGCCACAGTAACGAAGAAAGAAGCCGAGAAGAGCACGAGACCGCGGAAGGGAAGCGAGGTGACCGGCAAGTAGCGGCCGCCCTGTGTGTGAGGGAGCAGGCGAGAGCGCTGTCTGACTGATAGCCAACTTGTTTTGCCTGAAAGGGAGTGCTGAGTGCTTTGAAGTGTTGCTGCCCACGTCTGCGTGTTGCAGACTGGCGCAATCCAAGATCCAGGATTACGTGCTGAGGGACGCACTTAAAATTGGTACAGTCGCCGCAAAGGCACGGTGGGGAAGGGCCACAGTTTAAAGGCCTTCTGCCACGGTAAACCCGGGGGCAGGAATCAGTACACAACTCCCCTCGGGCTGTACTTGCAACTTCTTTTTCGTGTACATGGAGCACCATGATCTGCAAACACCTATGTAGTGCCATGTACAATGTAAGGTCTGTTTCGTAATGCACGTTGAAAAGAAAAAAATGTAAACGTACCGTCACCCATTCCGTGTACTGTATAGTGACACATGTAATGTAATTTTGTTGAATGTACTACAAGGTATCCCGTATTGTACTTGATCTGAAAAGCAAGGAAATGTATAGAACGGAACTGCCGTCAGCACCCAAATGTAATGTATGGGATTGCTGACCGCAGCTAAACATACTGAACTGCTTTTGAATGTACTGTACAAATTCTTTTGGCTTCTCTCACCTCATACATCCATCTTTGCAAAAATCAAGAAGTCTTGCTTATGACATGGCAGAAAATGGTTTGCTGGGCTTTGGCCCATCTGCCGTGAACTCAGTGAGTGACACGTGAGATCACGTTTCTTTCTGGAGAATTGCCCTGAGCCAAAAGCAGAGTGGAGAATGCGGGCATCGATCCCGCTACCTCTCACATGCGAAGCAAGCGCTCTACCATTTGAGCTAATTCCCCAATAGCTCCTTGCAGTTGACCCTCGTTTGCTTCTCAGTCACCTTTTCGCACTCGTCTGCAAGCTGCTCCACGACCATCAGAGAAAACCGATTTGAGGATTGGCCCACTCCTTCAATGCATTGTATCCAATCGACATTGCGGAGCAGCATCGAGCGAGCAACAGCAGGACGGGAAGCCACAGTAACGAAGAAAGAAGCCGAGAAGAGCACGAGACCACGGAAGGGAAGCGAGGTGACCGGCAAGTAGCGGCCGCCCTGTGTGTGAGGGAGCAGGCGAGAGCGCTGTCTGACTGATAGCCAACTTGTTTTGCCTGAAAGGGAGTGCTGAGTGCTTTGAAGTGTTGCTGCTCAATGGCACTCTCTGCTGGTGAGCAGACACAAATGCTCAAGCATAACAGCTGTGTGAAGGTGGACGCAGAGTGCATTAAGGTTTGAGACGAGAAAAGTGGTGTCCTGCGTCTTCAGGGCAACATGATGCACCATAAAGTGAAGAGAGCTGGTTTGAGTGAATTGCAGCTTAATCCAAAAGAACACCAGCTCCTTCGAGCCGGAATTGAACCAGCAACCTAAGGATAATCTTGCTGCATATTGCTACTACAGTCCTCTGCTCTACCAACTGAGCTATCAAAGGAAAGCTGCAAAGATGCTTCTGTGTGATGATTGTTTTCCCAGCGCATGTTGACACATCTGGCCTCATGGAGTGGCCTGTGCGTCTTCAGTACCAGCCCATGCTGCAGCGCTGTGAGACTGTGAACCGCCAGCTACTCTTTACAGCCTGGAAAACGCGTGTGACTAACAATCACAAGAGTGTAGCTTTGACTTCTTATCAGGCTCGCACATTTTTTGCAAGCTGTGCATTATGAATTTAAAGACCTTGCAAGCTGCCCTACTTGGTCGTGCTGCCTGGCGGCTTGCATGGCAAGTGCCTTCTTCGTGCAGCAGGCAGCGTATCAGTCTGCTCAATCGAAGGTCCTGAGTTAAATGCTCAGAAAAGGAATCAGTGCTAAAAAGTCGTTCTTTTAGCTTCTTTCACTTCATATATCCACCTTTGCAAAAATCAAGAAGTCTTGCTTATGACATGGCAGAAAAAAGTTTGCTGTGCTTTGACCCATCTGGCGTGAACTCAGTGACACGTGAGACCACGTTTCTTTCTGGAGAATTGCCCTGAGCCAAAAGCAGAGTGGAGAATGCGGGCATCGATCCCGCTACCTCTCACATGCTAAGCGAGCGCTCTACCATTTGAGCTAATTCCCCAGCAGCTTCTTGCAGGTTGCCCTCGTTTGCTTCTCAGTCGCCTTTTCGCACTCGTCTCCAAGCTGCTCCACGACCATCAGAGAAAACCTATTTGAGGACTAGCCCACTCCTTGTATCCAATCGACATTGCGGAGCAGCAGCGAGCGAGCAACAGCAGGACGCGAAGCCACAGTAACGAAGAAAGAAGCCGAGAAGAGCACGAGACCGCGGAAGGGAAGCGAGGTGACCGGCAAGTAGCGGCCGCCCTGTGTGTGAGGGAGCAGGCGAGAGCGCTGTCTGACTGATAGCCAACTTGTTTTGCCTGAAAGGGAGTGCTGAGTGCTTTGAAGTGTTGCTGCCCACGTCTGCGTGTTGCAGACTGGCGCAATCCAAGATCCAGGATTACGTGCTGAGGGACGCACTTAAAATTGGTACAGTCGCCGCAAAGGCACGGTGGGGAAGGGCCACAGTTTAAAGGCCTTCTGCCACGGTAAACCCGGGGGCAGGAATCAGTACACAACTCCCCTCGGGCTGTACTTGCAACTTCTTTTTCGTGTACATGGAGCACCATGATCTGCAAACACCTATGTAGTGCCATGTACAATGTAAGGTCTGTTTCGTAATGCACGTTGAAAAGAAAAAAATGTAAACGTACCGTCACCCATTCCGTGTACTGTATAGTGACACATGTAATGTAATTTTGTTGAATGTACTACAAGGTATCCCGTATTGTACTTGATCTGAAAAGCAAGGAAATGTATAGAACGGAACTGCCGTCAGCACCCAAATGTAATGTATGGGATTGCTGACCGCAGCTAAACATACTGAACTGCTTTTGAATGTACTGTACAAATTCTTTTGGCTTCTCTCACCTCATACATCCATCTTTGCAAAAATCAAGAAGTCTTGCTTATGACATGGCAGAAAATGGTTTGCTGGGCTTTGGCCCATCTGCCGTGAACTCAGTGAGTGACACGTGAGATCACGTTTCTTTCTGGAGAATTGCCCTGAGCCAAAAGCAGAGTGGAGAATGCGGGCATCGATCCCGCTACCTCTCACATGCGAAGCAAGCGCTCTACCATTTGAGCTAATTCCCCAGTAGCTCCTTGCAGTTGACCCTCGTTTGCTTCTCAGTCACCTTTTCGCACTCGTCTGCAAGCTGCTCCACGACCATCAGAGAAAACCTATTTGAGGATTGGCCCACTCCTTCAATGCATTGTATCCAATCGACATTGCGGAGCAGCATCGAGTGAGCAACAGCAGGACGGGAAGCCACAGTAACGAAGAAAGAAGCCGAGAAGAGCACGAGACCACGGAAGGGAAGCGAGGTGACCGGCAAGTAGCGGCCGCCCTGTGTGTGAGGGAGCAGGCGAGAGCGCTGTCTGACTGATAGCCA
This sequence comes from Pristiophorus japonicus, assembly GCF_044704955.1. Classification (NCBI taxonomy): domain Eukaryota; kingdom Metazoa; phylum Chordata; class Chondrichthyes; family Pristiophoridae; genus Pristiophorus; species Pristiophorus japonicus. The sequence goes on along the minus strand of NW_027254190.1, from coordinate 232,857 downwards.
ACTTGTTTTGCCTGAAAGGGAGTGCTGAGTGCTTTGAAGTGTTGCTGCTCAATGGCACTCTCTGCTGGTGAGCAGACACAAATGCTCAAGCATAACAGCTGTGTGAAGGTGGACGCAGAGTGCATTAAGGTTTGAGACGAGAAAAGTGGTGTCCTGCGTCTTCAGGGCAACATGATGCACCATAAAGTGAAGAGAGCTGGTTTGAGTGAATTGCTGCTTAATCCAAAAGAACACCAGCTCCTTCGAGCCGGAATTGAACCAGCAACCTAAGGATAATCTTGCTGCATATTGCTACTACAGTCCTCTGCTCTACCAACTGAGCTATCAAAGGAAAGCTGCAAAGATGCTTCTGTGTGATGATTGTTTTCCCAGCGCATGTTGACGCATCTGGCCTCATGGAGTGGCCTGTGCGTCTTCAGTACCAGCCCATGCTGCAGCGCTGTGAGACTGTGAACCGCCAGCTACTCTTTGCAGCCTGGAAAACGCGTGTGACTAACAATCACAAGAGTGTAGCTTTGACTTCTTATCAGGCTCGCACATTTTTTGCAAGCTGTGCATTATGAATTTAAAGACCTTGCAAGCTGCCCTACTTGGTCGTGCTGCCTGGCGGCTTGCATGGCAAGTGCCTTCTTCGTGCAGCAGGCAGCGTATCAGTCTGCTCAATCGAAGGTCCTGAGTTAAATGCTCAGAAAAGGAATCAGTGCTAAAAAGTCGTTCTTTTAGCTTCTTTCACTTCATATATCCACCTTTGCAAAAATCAAGAAGTCTTGCTTATGACATGGCTGAAAAAAGTTTGCTGTGCTTTGACCCATCTGGCGTGAACTCAGTGACATGTGAGACCACGTTTCTTTCTGGAGAATTGCCCTGAGCCAAAAGCAGAGTGGAGAATGCCTGCATCGATCCCGCTACCTCTCACATGCGAAGCAAGCGCTCTACCATTTGAGCTAATTCCCCAGCAACTTCTTGCAGGTTGCCCTCGTTTGCTTCTCAGTCGCCTTTTCGCACTCGTCTCCAAGCTGCTCCACGACCATCAGAGAAAACCTATTTGAGGACTAGCCCACTCCTTGTATCCAATCGACATTGCGGAGCAGCAGCGAGCGAGCAACAGCAGGACGCGAAGCCACAGTAACGAAGAAAGAAGCCGAGAAGAGCACGAGACCGCGAAAGGGAAGCGAGGTGACCGGCAAGTAGCGGCCGCCCTGTGTGTGAGGGAGCAGGCGACAGCGCTGTCTGACTGATAGCCAACTTGTTTTGCCTGAAAGGGAGTGCTGAGTGCTTTGAAGTGTTGCTGCCCACGTCTGCGTGTTGCAGACTGGCGCAATCCAAGATCCAGGATTACGTGCTGAGGGACGCACTTAAAATTGGTACAGTCGCCGCAAAGGCACGGTGGGGAAGGGCCACAGTTTAAAGGCCTTCTGCCACGGTAAACCCGGGGGCAGGAATCAGTACACAACTCCCCTCGGGCTGTACTTGCAACTTCTTTTTCGTGTACATGGAGCACCATGATCTGCAAACACCTATGTAGTGCCATGTACAATGTAAGGTCTGTTTCGTAATGCACGTTGAAAAGAAAAAAATGTAAACGTACCGTCACCCATTCCGTGTACTGTATAGTGACACATGTAATGTAATTTTGTTGAATGTACTACAAGGTATCCCGTATTGTACTTGATCTGAAAAGCAAGGAAATGTATAGAACGGAACTGCCGTCAGCACCCAAATGTAATGTATGGGATTGCTGACCGCAACTAAACATACTGAACTGCTTTTGAATGTACTGTACAAATTCTTTTGGCTTCTCTCACCTCATATATCCATCTTTGCAAAAATCAAGAAGTCTTGCTTATGACATGGCAGAAAATGGTTTGCTGGGCTTTGGCCCATCTGCCGTGAACTCAGTGAGTGACACGTGAGATCACGTTTCTTTCTGGAGAATTGCCCTGAGCCAAAAGCAGAGTGGAGAATGCGGGCATCGATCCCGCTACCTCTCACATGCGAAGCAAGCACTCTACCATTTGAGCTAATTCCCCAGTAGCTCCTTGCAGTTGACCCTCCTTTGCTTCTCAGTCGCCTTTTCGCACTCGTCTGCAAGCTGCTCCACGACCATCAGAGAAAACCTATTTGAGGATTGGCCCACTCCTTCAATGCATTGTATCCAATCGACATTGCGGAGCAGCATCGAGCGAGCAACAGCAGGACGGGAAGCCACAGTAATGAAGAAAGAAGCCGAGAAGAGCACGAGACCACGGAAGGGAAGCGAGGTGACCGGCAAGTAGCGGCCGCCCTGTGTGTGAGGGAGCAGGCGAGAGCGCTGTCTGACTGATAGCCAACTTGTTTTGCCTGAAAGGGAGTGCTGAGTGCTTTGAAGTGTTGCTGCTCAATGGCACTCTCTGCTGGTGAGCAGACACAAATGCTCAAACATAACAGCTGTGTGAAGGTGGACGCAGAGTGCATTAAGGTTTGAGACGAGAAAAGTGGTGTCCTGCGTCTTCAGGGCAACATGATGCACCATAAAGTGAAGAGAGCTGGTTTGAGTGAATTGCTGCTTAATCCAAAAGAACACCAGCTCCTTCGAGCCAGAATTGAACCAGCAACCTAAGGATAATCTTGCTGCATATTGCTACTACAGTCCTCTGCTCTACCAACTGAGCTATCAAAGGAAAGCTGCAAAGATGCTTCTGTGTGATGATTGTTTTCCCAGCGCATGTTGACGCATCTGGCCTCATGGAGTGGCCTGTGCGTCTTCAGTACCAGCCCATGCTGCAGCGCTGTGAGACTGTGAACCGCCAGCTACTCTTTACAGCCTGGAAAACGCGTGTGACTAACAATCACAAGAGTGTAGCTTTGACTTCTTATCAGGCTCGCAGATTTTTTGCAAGCTGTGCATTATGAATTTAAAGACCTTGCAAGCTGCCCTACTTGGTCGTGCTGCCTGGCGGCTTGCATGGCAAGTGCCTTCTTCGTGCAGCAGGCAGCGTATCAGTCTGCTCAATCGAAGGTCCTGAGTTAAATGCTCAGAAAAGGAATCAGTGCTAAAAAGTCGTTCTTTTAGCTTCTTTCACTTCATATATCCACCTTTGCAAAAATCAAGAAGTCTTGCTTATGACATGGCAGAAAAAAGTTTGCTGTGCTTTGACCCATCTGGCGTGAACTCAGTGACACGTGAGACCACGTTTCTTTCTGGAGAATTGCCCTGAGCCAAAAGCAGAGTGGAGAAGGCGGGCATCGATCCCGCTACCTCTCACATGCTAAGCGAGCGCTCTACCATTTGAGCTAATTCCCCAGCAACTTCTTGCAGGTTGCCCTCGTTTGCTTCTCAGTCGCCTTTTCGCACTCGTCTCCAAGCTGCTCCACGACCATCACAGAAAACCTATTTGAGGACTAGCCCACTCCTTGTATCCAATCGACATTGCGGAGCAGCAGCGAGCGAGCAACAGCAGGACGCGAAGCCACAGTAACGAAGAAAGAAGCCGAGAAGAGCACGAGACCGCGAAAGGGAAGCGAGGTGACCGGCAAGTAGCGGCCGCCCTGTGTGTGAGGGAGCAGGCGAGAGCGCTGTCTGACTGATAGCCAACTTGTTTTGCCTGAAAGGGAGTGCTGAGTGCTTTGAAGTGTTGCTGCCCACGTCTGCGTGTTGCAGACTGGCGCAATCCAAGATCCAGGATTACGTGCTGAGGGACGCACTTAAAATTGGTACAGTCGCCGCAAAGGCACGGTGGGGAAGGGCCACAGTTTAAAGGCCTTCTGCCACGGTAAACCCGGGGGCAGGAATCAGTACACAACTCCCCTCGGGCTGTACTTGCAACTTCTTTTTCGTGTACATGGAGCACCATGATCTGCAAACACCTATGTAGTGCCATGTACAATGTAAGGTCTGTTTCGTAATGCACGTTGAAAAGAAAAAAATGTAAACGTACCGTCACCCATTCCGTGTACTGTATAGTGACACATGTAATGTAATTTTGTTGAATGTACTACAAGGTATCCCGTATTGTACTTGATCTGAAAAGCAAGGAAATGTATAGAACGGAACTGCCGTCAGCACCCAAATGTAATGTATGGGATTGCTGACCGCAGCTAAACATACTGAACTGCTTTTGAATGTACTGTACAAATTCTTTTGGCTTCTCTCACCTCATATATCCATCTTTGCAAAAATCAAGAAGTCTTGCTTATGACATGGCAGAAAATGGTTTGCTGGGCTTTGGCCCATCTGCCGTGAACTCAGTGAGTGACACGTGAGATCACGTTTCTTTCTGGAGAATTGCCCTGAGCCAAAAGCAGAGTGGAGAATGCGGGCATCGATCCCGCTACCTCTCACATGCGAAGCAAGCGCTCGACCATTTGAGCTAATTCCCCAGCAGCTTCTTGCAGGTTGCCCTCGTTTGCTTCTCAGTCGCCTTTTCGCACTCGTCTCCAAGCTGCTCCACGACCATCAGAGAAAACCTATTTGAGGACTAGCCCACTCCTTGTATCCAATCGACATTGCGGAGCAGCAGCGAGCGAGCAACAGCAGGACGCGAAGCCACAGTAACGAAGAAAGAAGCCGAGAAGAGCACGAGACCACGGAAGGGAAGCGAGGTGACCGGCAAGTAGCGGCCGCCCTGTGTGTGAGGGAGCAGGCGAGAGCGCTGTCTGACTGATAGCCAACTTGTTTTGCCTGAAAGGGAGTGCTGAGTGCTTTGAAGTGTTGCTGCTCAATGGCACTCTCTGCTGGTGAGCAGACACAAATGCTCAAACATAACAGCTGTGTGAAGGTGGACGCAGAGTGCATTAAGGTTTGAGACGAGAAAAGTGGTGTCCTGCGTCTTCAGGGCAACATGATGCACCATAAAGTGAAGAGAGCTGGTTTGAGTGAATTGCTGCTTAATCCAAAAGAACACCAGCTCCTTCGAGCCAGAATTGAACCAGCAACCTAAGGATAATCTTGCTGCATATTGCTACTACAGTCCTCTGCTCTACCAACTGAGCTATCAAAGGAAAGCTGCAAAGATGCTTCTGTGTGATGATTGTTTTCCCAGCGCATGTTGACGCATCTGGCCTCATGGAGTGGCCTGTGCGTCTTCAGTACCAGCCCATGCTGCAGCGCTGTGAGACTGTGAACCGCCAGCTACTCTTTACAGCCTGGAAAACGCGTGTGACTAACAATCACAAGAGTGTAGCTTTGACTTCTTATCAGGCTCGCAGATTTTTTGCAAGCTGTGCATTATGAATTTAAAGACCTTGCAAGCTGCCCTACTTGGTCGTGCTGCCTGGCGGCTTGCATGGCAAGTGCCTTCTTCGTGCAGCAGGCAGCGTATCAGTCTGCTCAATCGAAGGTCCTGAGTTAAATGCTCAGAAAAGGAATCAGTGCTAAAAAGTCGTTCTTTTAGCTTCTTTCACTTCATATATCCACCTTTGCAAAAATCAAGAAGTCTTGCTTATGACATGGCAGAAAAAAGTTTGCTGTGCTTTGACCCATCTGGCGTGAACTCAGTGACACGTGAGACCACGTTTCTTTCTGGAGAATTGCCCTGAGCCAAAAGCAGAGTGGAGAATGCGGGCATCGATCCCGCTACCTCTCACATGCTAAGCGAGCGCTCTACCATTTGAGCTAATTCCCCAGCAGCTTCTTGCAGGTTGCCCTCGTTTGCTTCTCAGTCGCCTTTTCGCACTCGTCTCCAAGCTGCTCCACGACCATCAGAGAAAACCTATTTGAGGACTAGCCCACTCCTTGTATCCAATCGACATTGCGGAGCAGCAGCGAGCGAGCAACAGCAGGACGCGAAGCCACAGTAACGAAGAAAGAAGCCGAGAAGAGCACGAGACCGCGGAAGGGAAGCGAGGTGACCGGCAAGTAGCGGCCGCCCTGTGTGTGAGGGAGCAGGCGAGAGCGCTGTCTGACTGATAGCCAACTTGTTTTGCCTGAAAGGGAGTGCTGAGTGCTTTGAAGTGTTGCTGCCCACGTCTGCGTGTTGCAGACTGGCGCAATCCAAGATCCAGGATTACGTGCTGAGGGACGCACTTAAAATTGGTACAGTCGCCGCAAAGGCACGGTGGGGAAGGGCCACAGTTTAAAGGCCTTCTGCCACGGTAAACCCGGGGGCAGGAATCAGTACACAACTCCCCTCGGGCTGTACTTGCAACTTCTTTTTCGTGTACATGGAGCACCATGATCTGCAAACACCTATGTAGTGCCATGTACAATGTAAGGTCTGTTTCGTAATGCACGTTGAAAAGAAAAAAATGTAAACGTACCGTCACCCATTCCGTGTACTGTATAGTGACACATGTAATGTAATTTTGTTGAATGTACTACAAGGTATCCCGTATTGTACTTGATCTGAAAAGCAAGGAAATGTATAGAACGGAACTGCCGTCAGCACCCAAATGTAATGTATGGGATTGCTGACCGCAGCTAAACATACTGAACTGCTTTTGAATGTACTGTACAAATTCTTTTGGCTTCTCTCACCTCATACATCCATCTTTGCAAAAATCAAGAAGTCTTGCTTATGACATGGCAGAAAATGGTTTGCTGGGCTTTGGCCCATCTGCCGTGAACTCAGTGAGTGACACGTGAGATCACGTTTCTTTCTGGAGAATTGCCCTGAGCCAAAAGCAGAGTGGAGAATGCGGGCATCGATCCCGCTACCTCTCACATGCGAAGCAAGCGCTCTACCATTTGAGCTAATTCCCCAGTAGCTCCTTGCAGTTGACCCTCGTTTGCTTCTCAGTCACCTTTTCGCACTCGTCTGCAAGCTGCTCCACGACCATCAGAGAAAACCTATTTGAGGATTGGCCCACTCCTTCAATGCATTGTATCCAATCGACATTGCGGAGCAGCATCGAGTGAGCAACAGCAGGACGGGAAGCCACAGTAACGAAGAAAGAAGCCGAGAAGAGCACGAGACCACGGAAGGGAAGCGAGGTGACCGGCAAGTAGCGGCCGCCCTGTGTGTGAGGGAGCAGGCGAGAGCGCTGTCTGACTGATAGCCAACTTGTTTTGCCTGAAAGGGAGTGCTGAGTGCTTTGAAGTGTTGCTGCTCAATGGCACTCTCTGCTGGTGAGCAGACACAAATGCTCAAGCATAACAGCTGTGTGAAGGTGGACGCAGAGTGCATTAAGGTTTGAGACGAGAAAAGTGGTGTCCTGCGTCTTCAGGGCAACATGATGCACCATAAAGTGAAGAGAGCTGGTTTGAGTGAATTGCTGCTTAATCCAAAAGAACACCAGCTCCTTCGAGCCGGAATTGAACCAGCAACCTAAGGATAATCTTGCTGCATATTGCTACTACAGTCCTCTGCTCTACCAACTGAGCTATCAAAGGAAAGCTGCAAAGATGCTTCTGTGTGATGATTGTTTTCCCAGCGCATGTTGACGCATCTGGCCTCATGGAGTGGCCTGTGCGTCTTCAGTACCAGCCCATGCTGCAGCGCTGTGAGACTGTGAACCGCCAGCTACTCTTTGCAGCCTGGAAAACGCGTGTGACTAACAATCACAAGAGTGTAGCTTTGACTTCTTATCAGGCTCGCACATTTTTTGCAAGCTGTGCATTATGAATTTAAAGACCTTGCAAGCTGCCCTACTTGGTCGTGCTGCCTGGCGGCTTGCATGGCAAGTGCCTTCTTCGTGCAGCAGGCAGCGTATCAGTCTGCTCAATCGAAGGTCCTGAGTTAAATGCTCAGAAAAGGAATCAGTGCTAAAAAGTCGTTCTTTTAGCTTCTTTCACTTCATATATCCACCTTTGCAAAAATCAAGAAGTCTTGCTTATGACATGGCTGAAAAAAGTTTGCTGTGCTTTGACCCATCTGGCGTGAACTCAGTGACATGTGAGACCACGTTTCTTTCTGGAGAATTGCCCTGAGCCAAAAGCAGAGTGGAGAATTCCTGCATCGATCCCGCTACCTCTCACATGCGAAGCAAGCGCTCTACCATTTGAGCTAATTCCCCAGCAACTTCTTGCAGGTTGCCCTCGTTTGCTTCTCAGTCGCCTTTTCGCACTCGTCTCCAAGCTGCTCCACGACCATCAGAGAAAACCTATTTGAGGACTAGCCCACTCCTTGTATCCAATCGACATTGCGGAGCAGCAGCGAGCGAGCAACAGCAGGACGCGAAGCCACAGTAACGAAGAAAGAAGCCGAGAAGAGCACGAGACCGCGAAAGGGAAGCGAGGTGACCGGCAAGTAGCGGCCGCCCTGTGTGTGAGGGAGCAGGCGACAGCGCTGTCTGACTGATAGCCAACTTGTTTTGCCTGAAAGGGAGTGCTGAGTGCTTTGAAGTGTTGCTGCCCACGTCTGCGTGTTGCAGACTGGCGCAATCCAAGATCCAGGATTACGTGCTGAGGGACGCACTTAAAATTGGTACAGTCGCCGCAAAGGCACGGTGGGGAAGGGCCACAGTTTAAAGGCCTTCTGCCACGGTAAACCCGGGGGCAGGAATCAGTACACAACTCCCCTCGGGCTGTACTTGCAACTTCTTTTTCGTGTACATGGAGCACCATGATCTGCAAACACCTATGTAGTGCCATGTACAATGTAAGGTCTGTTTCGTAATGCACGTTGAAAAGAAAAAAATGTAAACGTACCGTCACCCATTCCGTGTACTGTATAGTGACACATGTAATGTAATTTTGTTGAATGTACTACAAGGTATCCCGTATTGTACTTGATCTGAAAAGCAAGGAAATGTATAGAACGGAACTGCCGTCAGCACCCAAATGTAATGTATGGGATTGCTGACCGCAACTAAACATACTGAACTGCTTTTGAATGTACTGTACAAATTCTTTTGGCTTCTCTCGCCTCATATATCCATCTTTGCAAAAATCAAGAAGTCTTGCTTATGACATGGCAGAAAATGGTTTGCTGGGCTTTGGCCCATCTGCCGTGAACTCAGTGAGTGACACGTGAGATCACGTTTCTTTCTGGAGAATTGCCCTGAGCCAAAAGCAGAGTGGAGAATGCGGGCATCGATCCCGCTACCTCTCACATGCGAAGCAAGCACTCTACCATTTGAGCTAATTCCCCAGTAGCTCCTTGCAGTTGACCCTCGTTTGCTTCTCAGTCGCCTTTTCGCACTCGTCTGCAAGCTGCTCCACGACCATCAGAGAAAACCTATTTGAGGATTGGCCCACTCCTTCAATGCATTGTATCCAATCGACATTGCGGAGCAGCATCGAGCGAGCAACAGCAGGACGGGAAGCCACAGTAATGAAGAAAGAAGCCGAGAAGAGCACGAGACCACGGAAGGGAAGCGAGGTGACCGGCAAGTAGCGGCCGCCCTGTGTGTGAGGGAGCAGGCGAGAGCGCTGTCTGACTGATAGCCAACTTGTTTTGCCTGAAAGGGAGTGCTGAGTGCTTTGAAGTGTTGCTGCTCAATGGCACTCTCTGCTGGTGAGCAGACACAAATGCTCAAACATAACAGCTGTGTGAAGGTGGACGCAGAGTGCATTAAGGTTTGAGACGAGAAAAGTGGTGTCCTGCGTCTTCAGGGCAACATGATGCACCATAAAGTGAAGAGAGCTGGTTTGAGTGAATTGCTGCTTAATCCAAAAGAACACCAGCTCCTTCGAGCCAGAATTGAACCAGCAACCTAAGGATAATCTTGCTGCATATTGCTACTACAGTCCTCTGCTCTACCAACTGAGCTATCAAAGGAAAGCTGCAAAGATGCTTCTGTGTGATGATTGTTTTCCCAGCGCATGTTGACGCATCTGGCCTCATGGAGTGGCCTGTGCGTCTTCAGTACCAGCCCATGCTGCAGCGCTGTGAGACTGTGAACCGCCAGCTACTCTTTACAGCCTGGAAAACGCGTGTGACTAACAATCACAAGAGTGTAGCTTTGACTTCTTATCAGGCTCGCAGATTTTTTGCAAGCTGTGCATTATGAATTTAAAGACCTTGCAAGCTGCCCTACTTGGTCGTGCTGCCTGGCGGCTTGCATGGCAAGTGCCTTCTTCGTGCAGCAGGCAGCGTATCAGTCTGCTCAATCGAAGGTCCTGAGTTAAATGCTCAGAAAAGGAATCAGTGCTAAAAAGTCGTTCTTTTAGCTTCTTTCACTTCATATATCCACCTTTGCAAAAATCAAGAAGTCTTGCTTATGACATGGCAGAAAAAAGTTTGCTGTGCTTTGACCCATCTGGCGTGAACTCAGTGACACGTGAGACCACGTTTCTTTCTGGAGAATTGCCCTGAGCCAAAAGCAGAGTGGAGAAGGCGGGCATCGATCCCGCTACCTCTCACATGCTAAGCGAGCGCTCTACCATTTGAGCTAATTCCCCAGCAACTTCTTGCAGGTTGCCCTCGTTTGCTTCTCAGTCGCCTTTTTGCACTCGTCTCCAAGCTGCTCCACGACCATCACAGAAAACCTATTTGAGGACTAGCCCACTCCTTGTATCCAATCGACATTGCGGAGCAGCAGCGAGCGAGCAACAGCAGGACGCGAAGCCACAGTAACGAAGAAAGAAGCCGAGAAGAGCACGAGACCGCGAAAGGGAAGCGAGGTGACCGGCAAGTAGCGGCCGCCCTGTGTGTGAGGGAGCAGGCGAGAGCGCTGTCTGACTGATAGCCAACTTGTTTTGCCTGAAAGGGAGTGCTGAGTGCTTTGAAGTGTTGCTGCCCACGTCTGCGTGTTGCAGACTGGCGCAATCCAAGATCCAGGATTACGTGCTGAGGGACGCACTTAAAATTGGTACAGTCGCCGCAAAGGCACGGTGGGGAAGGGCCACAGTTTAAAGGCCTTCTGCCACGGTAAACCCGGGGGCAGGAATCAGTACACAACTCCCCTCGGGCTGTACTTGCAACTTCTTTTTCGTGTACATGGAGCACCATGATCTGCAAACACCTATGTAGTGCCATGTACAATGTAAGGTCTGTTTCGTAATGCACGTTGAAAAGAAAAAAATGTAAACGTACCGTCACCCATTCCGTGTACTGTATAGTGACACATGTAATGTAATTTTGTTGAATGTACTACAAGGTATCCCGTATTGTACTTGATCTGAAAAGCAAGGAAATGTATAGAACGGAACTGCCGTCAGCACCCAAATGTAATGTATGGGATTGCTGACCGCAGCTAAACATACTGAACTGCTTTTGAATGTACTGTACAAATTCTTTTGGCTTCTCTCACCTCATATATCCATCTTTGCAAAAATCAAGAAGTCTTGCTTATGACATGGCAGAAAATGGTTTGCTGGGCTTTGGCCCATCTGCCGTGAACTCAGTGAGTGACACGTGAGATCACGTTTCTTTCTGGAGAATTGCCCTGAGCCAAAAGCAGAGTGGAGAATGCGGGCATCGATCCCGCTACCTCTCACATGCGAAGCAAGCGCTCGACCATTTGAGCTAATTCCCCAGCAGCTTCTTGCAGGTTGCCCTCGTTTGCTTCTCAGTCGCCTTTTCGCACTCGTCTCCAAGCTGCTCCACGACCATCAGAGAAAACCTATTTGAGGACTAGCCCACTCCTTGTATCCAATCGACATTGCGGAGCAGCAGCGAGCGAGCAACAGCAGGACGCGAAGCCACAGTAACGAAGAAAGAAGCCGAGAAGAGCACGAGACCACGGAAGGGAAGCGAGGTGACCGGCAAGTAGCGGCCGCCCTGTGTGTGAGGGAGCAGGCGAGAGCGCTGTCTGACTGATAGCCAACTTGTTTTGCCTGAAAGGGAGTGCTGAGTGCTTTGAAGTGTTGCTGCTCAATGGCACTCTCTGCTGGTGAGCAGACACAAATGCTCAAACATAACAGCTGTGTGAAGGTGGACGCAGAGTGCATTAAGGTTTGAGACGAGAAAAGTGGTGTCCTGCGTCTTCAGGGCAACATGATGCACCATAAAGTGAAGAGAGCTGGTTTGAGTGAATTGCTGCTTAATCCAAAAGAACACCAGCTCCTTCGAGCCAGAATTGAACCAGCAACCTAAGGATAATCTTGCTGCATATTGCTACTACAGTCCTCTGCTCTACCAACTGAGCTATCAAAGGAAAGCTGCAACGATGCTTCTGTGTGATGATTGTTTTCCCAGCGCATGGTGACGCATCTGGCCTCATGGAGTGGCCTGTGCGTCTTCAGTACCAGCCCATGCTGCAGCGCTGTGAGACTGTGAACCGCCAGCTACTCTTTACAGCCTGGAAAATGCGTGTGACTAACAATCACAAGAGTGTAGCTTTGACTTCTTATCAGGCTCGCACATTTTTTGCAAGCTGTGCATTATGAATTTAAAGACCTTGCAAGCTGCCCTACTTGGTCGTGCTGCCTGGCGGCTTGCATGGCAAGTGCCTTCTTCGTGCAGCAGGCAGCGTATCAGTCTGCTCAATCGAAGGTCCTGAGTTAAATGCTCAGAAAAGGAATCAGTTCATTCACTTCATATATCCACCTTTGCAAAAATCAAGAAGTCTTGCTTATGACATGGCAGAAAAAAGTTTGCTGTGCTTTGACCCATCTGGCGTGAACTCAGTGACACGTGAGACCACGTTTCTTTCTGGAGAGTTGCCCTGAGCGGGCATCGATCCCGCTACCTCTCACATGCTAAGCGAGCGCTCGACCAATTGAGCTAATTCCCCAGCAGCTTCTTGCAAGTTGCCCTCGTTTGCTTCTCAGTCGCCTTTTCGCACTCGTCTCCAAGCTGCTCCACGACCATCAGAGAAAACCTATTTGAGGACTAGCCCACTCCTTTTATCCAATCGACATTGCGGAGCAGCAGCGAGCGAGCAACAGCAGGACGCGAAGCCACAGTAACGAAGAAAGAAGCCGAGAAGAGCACGAGACCACGGAAGGGAAGCGAGGTGACCGGCAAGTAGCGGCCGCCCTGTGTGTGAGGGAGCAGGCGAGAGCGCTGTCTGACTGATAGCCAACTTGTTTTGCCTGAAAGGGAGTGCTGAGTGCTTTGAAGTGTTGCTGCTCAATGGCACTCTCTGCTGGTGAGCAGACACAAATGCTCAAACATAACAGCTGTGTGAAGGTGGACGCAGAGTGCATTAAGGTTTGAGACGAGAAAAGTGGTGTCCTGCGTCTTCAGGGCAACATGATGCACCATAAAGTGAAGAGAGCTGGTTTGAGTGAATTGCTGCTTAATCCAAAAGAACACCAGCTCCTTCGAGCCAGAATTGAACCAGCAACCTAAGGATAATCTTGCTGCATATTGCTACTACAGTCCTCTGCTCTACCAACTGAGCTATCAAAGGAAAGCTGCAACGATGCTTCTGTGTGATGATTGTTTTCCCAGCGCATGGTGACGCATCTGGCCTCATGGAGTGGCCTGTGCGTCTTCAGTACCAGCCCATGCTGCAGCGCTGTGAGACTGTGAACCGCCAGCTACTCTTTACAGCCTGGAAAATGCGTGTGACTAACAATCACAAGAGTGTAGCTTTGACTTCTTATCAGGCTCGCACAGTTTTTGCAAGCTGTGCATTATGAATTTAAAGACCTTGCAAGCTGCCCTACTTGGTCGTGCTGCCTGGCGGCTTGCATGGCAAGTGCCTTCTTCGTGCAGCAGGCAGCGTATCAGTCTGCTCAATCGAAGGTCCTGAGTTAAATGCTCAGAAAAGGAATCAGTTCATTCACTTCATATATCCACCTTTGCAAAAAGCAAGAAGTCTTGCTTATGACATGGCAGAAAAAAGTTTGCTGTGCTTTGACCCATCTGGCGTGAACTCAGTGACACGTGAGACCACGTTTCTTTCTGGAGAGTTGCCCTGAGCGGGCATCGATCCCGCTACCTCTCACATGCTAAGCGAGCGCTCGACCATTTGAGCTAATTCCCCAGCAGCTTCTTGCAAGTTGCCCTCGTTTGCTTCTCAGTCGCCTTTTCGCACTCGTCTCCAAGCTGCTCCACGACCATCAGAGAAAACCTATTTGAGGACTAGCCCACTCCTTTTATCCAATCGACATTGCGGAGCAGCAGCGAGCGAGCAACAGCAGGACGCGAAGCCACAGTAACGAAGAAAGAAGCCGAGAAGAGCACGAGACCGCGAAAGGGAAGCGAGGTGACCGGCAAGTAGCGGCCGCCCTGTGTGTGAGGGAGCAGGCGACAGCGCTGTCTGACTGATAGCCAACTTGTTTTGCCTGAAAGGGAGTGCTGAGTGCTTTGAAGTGTTGCTGCCCACGTCTGCGTGTTGCAGACTGGCGCAATCCAAGATCCAGGATTACGTGCTGAGGGACGCACTTAAAATTGGTACAGTCGCCGCAAAGGCACGGTGGGGAAGGGCCACAGTTTAAAGGCCTTCTGCCACGGTAAACCCGGGGGCAGGAATCAGTACACAACTCCCCTCGGGCTGTACTTGCAACTTCTTTTTCGTGTACATGGAGCACCATGATCTGCAAACACCTATGTAGTGCCATGTACAATGTAAGGTCTGTTTCGTAATGCACGTTGAAAAGAAAAAAATGTAAACGTACCGTCACCCATTCCGTGTACTGTATAGTGACACATGTAATGTAATTTTGTTGAATGTACTACAAGGTATCCCGTATTGTACTTGATCTGAAAAGCAAGGAAATGTATAGAACGGAACTGCCGTCAGCACCCAAATGTAATGTATGGGATTGCTGACCGCAGCTAAACATACTGAACTGCTTTTGAATGTACTGTACAAATTCTTTTGGCTTCTCTCACCTCATATATCCATCTTTGCAAAAATCAAGAAGTCTTGCTTCTGACATGGCAGAAAATGGTTTGCTGGGCTTTGGCCCATCTGCCGTGAACTCAGTGAGTGACACGTGAGATCACGTTTCTTTCTGGAGAATTGCCCTGAGCCAAAAGCAGAGTGGAGAATGCGGGCATCGATCCCGCTACTTCTCACATGCTAAGCGAGCGCTCTACCATTTGAGCTAATTCCCCAGTAGCTCCTTGCAGTTGACCCTCGTTTGCTTCTCAGTCGCCTTTTCGCACTCGTCTGCAAGCTGCTCCACGACCATCAGAGAAAACCTATTTGAGGATTGGCCCACTCCTTCAATGCATTGTATCCAATCGACATTGCGGAGCAGCATCGAGCGAGCAACAGCAGGACGCGAAGCCACAGTAACGAAGAAAGAAGCCGAGAAGAGCACGAGACCACGGAAGGGAAGCGAGGTGACCGGCAAGTAGCGGCCGCCCTGTGTGTGAGGGAGCAGGCGAGAGCGCTGTCTGACTGATAGCCAACTTGTTTTGCCTGAAAGGGAGTGCTGAGTGCTTTGAAGTGTTGCTGCTCAATGGCACTCTCTGCTGGTGAGCAGACACAAATGCTCAAACATAACAGCTGTGTGAAGGTGGACGCAGAGTGCATTAAGGTTTGAGACGAGAAAAGTGGTGTCCTGCGTCTTCAGGGCAACATGATGCACCATAAAGTGAAGAGAGCTGGTTTGAGTGAATTGCTGCTTAATCCAAAAGAACACCAGCTCCTTCGAGCCAGAATTGAACCAGCAACCTAAGGATAATCTTGCTGCATATTGCTACTACAGTCCTCTGCTCTACCAACTGAGCTATCAAAGGAAAGCTGCAAAGATGCTTCTGTGTGATGATTGTTTTCCCAGCGCATGTTGACGCATCTGGCCTCATGGAGTGGCCTGTGCGTCTTCAGTACCAGCCCATGCTGCAGCGCTGTGAGACTGTGAACCGCCAGCTACTCTTTACAGCCTGGAAAACGCGTGTGACTAACAATCACAAGAGTGTAGCTTTGACTTCTTATCAGGCTCGCAGATTTTTTGCAAGCTGTGCATTATGAATTTAAAGACCTTGCAAGCTGCCCTACTTGGTCGTGCTGCCTGGCGGCTTGCATGGCAAGTGCCTTCTTCGTGCAGCAGGCAGCGTATCAGTCTGCTCAATCGAAGGTCCTGAGTTAAATGCTCAGAAAAGGAATCAGTTCATTCACTTCATATATCCACCTTTGCAAAAAGCAAGAAGTCTTGCTTATGACATGGCAGAAAAAAGTTTGCTGTGCTTTGACCCATCTGGCGTGAACTCAGTGACACGTGAGACCACGTTTCTTTCTGGAGAGTTGCCCTGAGCGGGCATCGATCCCGCTACCTCTCACATGCTAAGCGAGCGCTCGACCATTTGAGCTAATTCCCCAGCAGCTTCTTGCAAGTTGCCCTCGTTTGCTTCTCAGTCGCCTTTTCGCACTCGTCTCCAAGCTGCTCCACGACCATCAGAGAAAACCTATTTGAGGACTAGCCCACTCCTTGTATCCAATCGACATTGCGGAGCAGCAGCGAGCGAGCAACAGCAGGACGCGAAGCCACAGTAACGAAGAAAGAAGCCGAGAAGAGCACGAGACCGCGAAAGGGAAGCGAGGTGACCGGCAAGTAGCGGCCGCCCTGTGTGTGAGGGAGCAGGCGACAGCGCTGTCTGACTGATAGCCAACTTGTTTTGCCTGAAAGGGAGTGCTGAGTGCTTTGAAGTGTTGCTGCCCACGTCTGCGTGTTGCAGACTGGCGCAATCCAAGATCCAGGATTACGTGCTGAGGGACGCACTTAAAATTGGTACAGTCGCCGCAAAGGCACGGTGGGGAAGGGCCACAGTTTAAAGGCCTTCTGCCACGGTAAACCCGGGGGCAGGAATCAGTACACAACTCCCCTCGGGCTGTACTTGCAACTTCTTTTTCGTGTACATGGAGCACCATGATCTGCAAACACCTATGTAGTGCCATGTACAATGTAAGGTCTGTTTCGTAATGCACGTTGAAAAGAAAAAAATGTAAATGTACCGTCACCCATTCCGTGTACTGTATAGTGACACATGTAATGTAATTTTGTTGAATGTACTACAAGGTATCCCGTATTGTACTTGATCTGAAAAGCAAGGAAATGTATAGAACGGAACTGCCGTCAGCACCCAAATGTAATGTATGGGATTGCTGACCGCAGCTAAACATACTGAACTGCTTTTGAATGTACTGTACAAATTCTTTTGGCTTCTCTCACCTCATATATCCATCTTTGCAAAAATCAAGAAGTCTTGCTTCTGACATGGCAGAAAATGGTTTGCTGGGCTTTGGCCCATCTGCCGTGAACTCAGTGAGTGACACGTGAGATCACGTTTCTTTCTGGAGAATTGCCCTGAGCCAAAAGCAGAGTGGAGAATGCAGGCATCGATCCCGCTACCTCTCACATGCTAAGCGAGCGCTCTACCATTTGAGCTAATTCCCCAGCAGCTTCTTGCCGGTTGCCCTCGTTTGCTTCTCAGTCGCCTTTTCGCACTCGTCTCCAAGCTGCTCCACGACCATCAGAGAAAACCTATTTGAGGACTAGCCCACTCCTTGTATCCAATCGACATTGCGGAGCAGCAGCGAGCGAGCAACAGCAGGACGCGAAGCCACAGTAACGAAGAAAGAAGCCGAGAAGAGCACGAGACCACGGAAGGGAAGCGAGGTGACCGGCAAGTAGCGGCCGCCCTGTGTGTGAGGGAGCAGGCGAGAGCGCTGTCTGACTGATAGCCAACTTGTTTTGCCTGAAAGGGAGTGCTGAGTGCTTTGAAGTGTTGCTGCTCAATGGCACTCTCTGCTGGTGAGCAGACACAAATGCTCAAACATAACAGCTGTGTGAAGGTGGACGCAGAGTGCATTAAGGTTTGAGACGAGAAAAGTGGTGTCCTGCGTCTTCAGGGCAACATGATGCACCATAAAGTGAAGAGAGCTGGTTTGAGTGAATTGCTGCTTAATCCAAAAGAACACCAGCTCCTTCGAGCCTGAATTGAACCAGCAACCTAAGGATAATCTTGCTGCATATTGCTACTACAGTCCTCTGCTCTACCAACTGAGCTATCAAAGGAAAGCTGCAAAGATGCTTCTGTGTGATGATTGTTTTCCCAGCGCATGTTGACGCATCTGGCCTCATGGAGTGGCCTGTGCGTCTTCAGTACCAGCCCATGCTGCAGCGCTGTGAGACTGTGAACCGCCAGCTACTCTTTACAGCCTGGAAAACGCGTGTGACTAACAATCACAAGAGTGTAGCTTTGACTTCTTATCAGGCTCGCAGATTTTTTGCAAGCTGTGCATTATGAATTTAAAGACCTTGCAAGCTGCCCTACTTGGTCGTGCTGCCTGGCGGCTTGCATGGCAAGTGCCTTCTTCGTGCAGCAGGCAGCGTATCAGTCTGCTCAATCGAAGGTCCTGAGTTAAATGCTCAGAAAAGGAATCAGTGCTAAAAAGTCGTTCTTTTAGCTTCTTTCACTTCATATATCCACCTTTGCAAAAATCAAGAAGTCTTGCTTCTGACATGGCAGAAAATGGTTTGCTGGGCTTTGACCCATCTGGCGTGAACTCAGTGACACGTGAGACCACGTTTCTTTCTGGAGAATTGCCCTGAGCCAAAAGCAGAGTGGAGAATGCGGGCATCGATCCCGCTACCTCTCACATGCTAAGCGAGCGCTCTACCATTTGAGCTAATTCCCCAGCAACTTCTTGCAGGTTGCCCTCGTTTGCTTCTCAGTCGCCTTTTCGCACTCGTCTCCAAGCTGCTCCACGACCATCAGAGAAAACCTATTTCAGGACTAGCCCACTCCTTGTATCCAATCGACATTGCGGAGCAGCAGCGAGCGAGCAACAGCAGGACGCGAAGCCACAGTAACGAAGAAAGAAGCCGAGAAGAGCACGAGACCGCGAAAGGGAAGCGAGGTGACCGGCAAGTAGCGGCCACCCTGTGTGTGAGGGAGCAGGCGAGAGCGCTGTCTGACTGATAGCCAACTTGTTTTGCCTGAAAGGGAGTGCTGAGTGCTTTGAAGTGTTGCTGCCCACGTCTGCGTGTTGCAGACTGGCGCAATCCAAGATCCAGGATTACGTGCTGAGGGACGCACTTAAAATTGGTACAGTCACCGCAAAGGCACGGTGGGGAAGGGCCACAGTTTAAAGGCCTTCTGCCACGGTAAACCCGGGGGCAGGAATCAGTACACAACTCCCCTCGGGCTGTACTTGCAACTTCTTTTTCGTGTACATGGAGCACCATGGTCTGCAAACACCTATGTAGTGCCATGTACAATGTAAGGTCTGTTTCATAATGCACGTTGAAAAGAAAAAAATGTAAACGTACCGTCACCCATTCCGTGTACTGTATAGTGACACATGTAATGTAATTTTGTTGAATGTACTACAAGGTATCCCGTATTGTACTTGATCTGAAAAGCAAGGAAATGTATAGAACGGAACTGCCGTCAGCACCCAAATGTAATGTATGGGATTGCTGACCGCAGCTAAACATACTGAACTGCTTTTGAATGTACTGTACAAATTCTTTTGGCTTCTCTCACCTCATATATCCATCTTTGCAAAAATCAAGAAGTCTTGCTTATGACATGGCAGAAAATGGCTTGCTGGGCTTTGGCCCATCTGCCGTGAACTCAGTGAGTGACACGTGAGATCACGTTTCTTTCTGGAGAATTGCCCTGAGCCAAAAGCAGAGTGGAGAATGCGGGCATCGATCCCGCTACCTCTCACATGCGAAGCAAGCGCTCTACCATTTGAGCTAATTCCCCAGTAGCTACTTGTAGTTGACCCTCGTTTGCTTCTCAGTCGCCTTTTCGCACTCGTCGGCAAGCTGCTCCACGACCATCAGAGAAAACCTATTTGAGGATTGGCCCACTCCTTCAATGCATTGTATCCAATCGACATTGCGGAGCAGCATCGAGCGAGCAACAGCAGGACGGGAAGCCACAGTAACGAAGAAAGAAGCCGAGAAGAGCACGAGACCACGGAAGGGAAGCGAGGTGACCGGCAAGTAGCGGCCGCCCTGTGTGTGAGGGAGCAGGCGAGAGCGCTGTCTGACTGATAGCCAACTTGTTTTGCCTGAAAGGGAGTGCTGAGTGCTTTGAAGTGTTGCTGCTCAATGGCACTCTCTGCTGGTGAGCAGACACAAATGCTCAAACATAACAGCTGTGTGAAGGTGGACGCAGAGTGCATTAAGGTTTGAGACGAGAAAAGTGGTGTCCTGCGTCTTCAGGGCAACATGATGCACCATAAAGTGAAGAGAGCTGGTTTGAGTGAATTGCTGCTTAATCCAAAAGAACACCAGCTCCTTCGAGCCGGAATTGAGCCAGCAACCTAAGGATAATCTTGCTGCATATTGCTACTACAGTCCTCTGCTCTACCAACTGAGCTATCAAAGGAAAGCTGCAAAGATGCTTCTGTGTGATGATTGTTTTCCCAGCGCATGTTGACGCATCTGGCCTCATGGAGTGGCCTGTGCGTCTTCAGTACCAGCCCATGCTGCAGCGCTGTGAGACTGTGAACCGCCAGCTACTCTTTACAGCCTGGAAAATGCGTGTGACTAACAATCACAAGAGTGTAGCTTTGACTTCTTATCAGGCTCGCACATTTTTTGCAAGCTGTGCATTATGAATTTAAAGACCTTGCAAGCTGCCCTACTTGGTCGTGCTGCCTGGCGGCTTGCATGGCAAGTGCCTTCTTCGTGCAGCAGGCAGCGTATCAGTCTGCTCAATCGAAGGTTCTGAGTTAAATGCTCAGAAAAGGAATCAGTGCTAAAAAGTCGTTCTTTTAGCTTCTTTCACTTCATATATCCACCTTTGCAAAAATCAAGAAGTCTTGCTTATGACATGGCAGAAAAAAGTTTGCTGTGCTTTGACCCATCTGGCGTGAACTCAGTGACACGTGAGACCACGTTTCTTTCTGGAGAATTGCCCTGAGCCAAAAGCAGAGTGGAGAATGCGGGCATCGATCCCGCTACCTCTCACATGCTAAGCGAGCGCTCTACCATTTGAGCTAATTCCCCAGCAACTTCTTGCAGGTTGCCCTCGTTTGCTTCTCAGTCGCCTTTTCGCACTCGTCTCCAAGCTGCTCCACGACCATCAGAGAAAACCTATTTGAGGACTAGCCCACTCCTTGTATCCAATCGACATTGCGGAGCAGCAGCGAGCGAGCAACAGCAGGACGCGAAGCCACAGTAACGAAGAAAGAAGCGGAGAAGAGCACGAGACCGCGAAAGGGAAGCGAGGTGACCGGCAAGTAGCGGCCACCCTGTGTGTGAGGGAGCAGGCGAGAGCGCTGTCTGACTGATAGCCAACTTGTTTTGCCTGAAAGGGAGTGCTGAGTGCTTTGAAGTGTTGCTGCCCACGTCTGCGTGTTGCAGACTGGCGCAATCCAAGATCCAGGATTACGTGCTGAGGGACGCACTTAAAATTGGTACAGTCACCGCAAAGGCACGGTGGGGAAGGGCCACAGTTTAAAGGCCTTCTGCCACGGTAAACCCGGGGGCAGGAATCAGTACACAACTCCCCTCGGGCTGTACTTGCAACTTCTTTTTCGTGTACATGGAGCACCATGATCTGCAAACACCTATGTAGTGCCATGTACAATGTAAGGTCTGTTTCGTAATGCACGTTGAAAAGAAAAAAATGTAAACGTACCGTCACCCATTCCGTGTACTGTATAGTGACACATGTAATGTAATTTTGTTGAATGTACTACAAGGTATCCCGTATTGTACTTGATCTGAAAAGCAAGGAAATGTATAGAACGGAACTGCCGTCAGCACCCAAATGTAATGTATGGGATTGCTGACCGCAGCTAAACATACTGAACTGCTTTTGAATGTACTGTACAAATTCTTTTGGCTTCTCTCACCTCATATATCCATCTTTGCAAAAATCAAGAAGTCTTGCTTATGACATGGCAGAAAATGGCTTGCTGGGCTTTGGCCCATCTGCCGTGAACTCAGTGAGTGACACGTGAGATCACGTTTCTTTCTGGAGAATTGCCCTGAGCCAAAAGCAGAGTGGAGAATGCGGGCATCGATCCCGCTACCTCTCACATGCGAAGCAAGCGCTCTACCATTTGAGCTAATTCCCCAGTAGCTACTTGCAGTTGACCCTCGTTTGCTTCTCAGTCGCCTTTTCGCACTCGTCGGCAAGCTGCTCCACGACCATCAGAGAAAACCTATTTGAGGATTGGCCCACTCCTTCAATGCATTGTATCCAATCGACATTGCGGAGCAGCATCGAGCGAGCAACAGCAGGACGGGAAGCCACAGTAACGAAGAAAGAAGCCGAGAAGAGCACGAGACCACGGAAGGGAAGCGAGGTGACCGGCAAGTAGCGGCCGCCCTGTGTGTGAGGGAGCAGGCGAGAGCGCTGTCTGACTGATAGCCAACTTGTTTTGCCTGAAAGGGAGTGCTGAGTGCTTTGAAGTGTTGCTGCTCAATGGCACTCTCTGCTGGTGAGCAGACACAAATGCTCAAACATAACAGCTGTGTGAAGGTGGACGCAGAGTGCATTAAGGTTTGAGACGAGAAAAGTGGTGTCCTGCGTCTTCAGGGCAACATGATGCACCATAAAGTGAAGAGAGCTGGTTTGAGTGAATTGCTGCTTAATCCAAAAGAACACCAGCTCCTTCGAGCCGGAATTGAACCAGCAACCTAAGGATAATCTTGCTGCATATTGCTACTACAGTCCTCTGCTCTACCAACTGAGCTATCAAAGGAAAGCTGCAAAGATGCTTCTGTGTGATGATTGTTTTCCCAGCGCATGTTGATGCATCTGGCCTCATGGAGTGGCCTGTGCGTCTTCAGTACCAGCCCATGCTGCAGCGCTGTGAGACTGTGAACCGCCAGCTACTCTTTACAGCCTGGAAAACGCGTGTGACTAACAATCACAAGAGTGTAGCTTTGACTTCTTATCAGGCTCGCACATTTTTTGCAAGCTGTGCATTATGAATTTAAAGACCTTGCAAGCTGCCCTACTTGGTCGTGCTGCCTGGCGGCTTGCATGGCAAGTGCCTTCTTCGTGCAGCAGGCAGCGTATCAATCTGCTCAATCGAAGGTCCTGAGTTAAATGCTCAGAAAAGGAATCAGTGCTAAAAAGTCGTTCTTTTAGCTTCTTTCACTTCATATATCCACCTTTGCAAAAATCAAGAAGTCTTGCTTATGACATGGCAGAAAAAAGTTTGCTGTGCTTTGACCCATCTGGCGTGAACTCAGTGACACGTGAGACCACGTTTCTTTCTGGAGAATTGCCCTGAGCCAAAAGCAGAGTAGAGAATGCAGGCATCGATCCCGCTACCTCTCACATGCTAAGCGAGCGCTCTACCATTGGAGCTAATTCCCCAGCAGCTTCTTGCAGGTTGCCCTCGTTTGCTTCTCAGTCGCCTTTTCGCACTCGTCTCCAAGCTGCTCCACGACCATCAGAGAAAACCTATTTGAGGACTAGCCCACTCCTTGTATCCAATCGACATTGCGGAGCAGCAGCGAGCGAGCAACAGCAGGACGCGAAGCCACAGTAACGAAGAAAGAAGCCGAGAAGAGCACGAGACCGCGAAAGGGAAGCGAGGTGACCGGCAAGTAGCGGCCGCCCTGTGTGTGAGGGAGCAGGCGAGAGCGCTGTCTGACTGATAGCCAACTTGTTTTGCCTGAAAGGGAGTGCTGAGTGCTTTGAAGTGTTGCTGCCCACGTCTGCGTGTTGCAGACTGGCGCAATCCAAGATCCAGGATTACGTGCTGAGGGACGCACTTAAAATTGGTACAGTCGCCGCAAAGGCACGGTGGGGAAGGGCCACAGTTTAAAGGCCTTCTGCCACGGTAAACCCGGGGGCAGGAATCAGTACACAACTCCCCTCGGGCTGTACTTGCAACTTCTTTTTCGTGTACATGGAGCACCATGATCTGCAAACACCTATGTAGTGCCATGTACAATGTAAGGTCTGTTTCGTAATGCACGTTGAAAAGAAAAAAATGTAAACGTACCGTCACCCATTCCGTGTACTGTATAGTGACACATGTAATGTAATTTTGTTGAATGTACTACAAGGTATCCCGTATTGTACTTGATCTGAAAAGCAAGGAAATGTATAGAACGGAACTGCCGTCAGCACCCAAATGTAATGTATGGGATTGCTGACCGCAGCTAAACATACTGAACTGCTTTTGAATGTACTGTACAAATTCTTTTGGCTTCTCTCACCTCATATATCCATCTTTGCAAAAATCAAGAAGTCTTGCTTATGACATGGCAGAAAATGGTTTGCTGGGCTTTGGCCCATCTGCCGTGAACTCAGTGAGTGACACGTGAGATCACGTTTCTTTCTGGAGAATTGCCCTGAGCCAAAAGCAGAGTGGAGAATGCGGGCATCGATCCCACTACCTCTCACATGCGAAGCAAGCACTCTACCATTTGAGCTAATTCCCCAGTAGCTACTTGCAGTTGACCCTCGTTTGCTTCTCAGTCGCCTTTTCGCACTCGTCTGCAAGCTGCTCCACGACCATCAGAGAAAACCTATTTGAGGATTGGCCCACTCCTTCAATGCATTGTATCCAATCGACATTGCGGAGCAGCATCGAGCGAGCAACAGCAGGACGGGAAGCCACAGTAACGAAGAAAGAAGCCGAGAAGAGCACGAGACCACGGAAGGGAAGCGAGGTGACCGGCAAGTAGCGGCCGCCCTGTGTGTGAGGGAGCAGGCGAGAGCGCTGTCTGACTGATAGCCAACTTGTTTTGCCTGAAAGGGAGTGCTGAGTGCTTTGAAGTGTTGCTGCCCACGTCTGCGTGTTGCAGACTGACGCAATCCAAGATCCAGGATTACGTGCTGAGGGACGCACTTAAAATTGGTACAGTCGCCGCAAAGGCACGGTGGGGAAGGGCCACAGTTTAAAGGCCTTCTGCCACGGTAAACCCGGGGGCAGGAATCAGTACACAACTCCCCTCGGGCTGTACTTGCAACTTCTTTTTCGTGTACATGGAGCACCATGATCTGCAAACACCTATGTAGTGCCATGTACAATGTAAGGTCTGTTTCGTAATGCACGTTGAAAAGAAAAAAATGTAAACGTACCGTCACCCATTCCGTGTACTGTATAGTGACACATGTAATGTAATTTTGTTGAATGTACTACAAGGTATCCCGTATTGTACTTGATCTGAAAAGCAAGGAAATGTATAGAACGGAACTGCCGTCAGCACCCAAATGTAATGTATGGGATTGCTGACCGCAGCTAAACATACTGAACTGCTTTTGAATGTACTGTACAAATTCTTTTGGCTTCTCTCACCTCATATATCCATCTTTGCAAAAATCAAGAAGTCTTGCTTCTGACATGGCAGAAAATGGTTTGCTGGGCTTTGGCCCATCTGCCGTGAACTCAGTGAGTGACACGTGAGATCACGTTTCTTTCTGGAGAATTGCCCTGAGCCAAAAGCAGAGTGGAGAATGCGGGCATCGATCCCGCTACCTCTCACATGCTAAGCGAGCGCTCTACCATTTGAGCTAATTCCCCAGCAGCTTCTTGCAGGTTGCCCTCGTTTGCTTCTCAGTCGCCTTTTCGCACTCGTCTCCAAGCTGCTCCACGACCATCAGAGAAAACCTATTTGAGGACTAGCCCACTCCTTGTATCCAATCGACATTGCGGAGCAGCAGCGAGCGAGCAACAGCAGGACGCGAAGCCACAGTAACGAAGAAAGAAGCCGAGAAGAGCACGAGACCGCGAAAGGGAAGCGAGGTGACCGGCAAGTAGCGGCCGCCCTGTGTGTGAGGGAGCAGGCGAGAGCGCTGTCTGACTGATAGCCAACTTGTTTTGCCTGAAAGGGAGTGCTGAGTGCTTTGAAGTGTTGCTGCCCACGTCTGCGTGTTGCAGACTGACGCAATCCAAGATCCAGGATTACGTGCTGAGGGACGCACTTAAAATTGGTACAGTCGCCGCAAAGGCACGGTGGGGAAGGGCCACAGTTTAAAGGCCTTCTGCCACGGTAAACCCGGGGGCAGGAATCAGTACACAACTCCCCTCGGGCTGTACTTGCAACTTCTTTTTCGTGTACATGGAGCACCATGATCTGCAAACACCTATGTAGTGCCATGTACAATGTAAGGTCTGTTTCGTAATGCACGTTGAAAAGAAAAAAATGTAAACGTACCGTCACCCATTCCGTGTACTGTATAGTGACACATGTAATGTAATTTTGTTGAATGTACTACAAGGTATCCCGTATTGTACTTGATCTGAAAAGCAAGGAAATGTATAGAACGGAACTGCCGTCAGCACCCAAATGTAATGTATGGGATTGCTGACCGCAGCTAAACATACTGAACTGCTTTTGAATGTACTGTACAAATTCTTTTGGCTTCTCTCACCTCATATATCCATCTTTGCAAAAATCAAGAAGTCTTGCTTCTGACATGGCAGAAAATGGTTTGCTGGGCTTTGGCCCATCTGCCGTGAACTCAGTGAGTGACACGTGAGATCACGTTTCTTTCTGGAGAATTGCCCTGAGCCAAAAGCAGAGTGGAGAATGCGGGCATCGATCCCGCTACCTCTCACATGCGAAGCAAGCGCTCTACCATTTGAGCTAATTCCCCAGTAGCTTCTTGCAGTTGAGCCTCGTTTGCTTCTCAGTCGCCTTTTCGCACTCGTCTCCAAGCTGCTCCACGACCATCAGAGAAAACCTATTTGAGGATTGGCCCACTCCTTCAATGCATTGTATCCAATCGACATTGCGGAGCAGCATCGAGCGAGCAACAACAGGACGGGAAGCCACAGTAACGAAGAAAGAAGCCGAGAAGAGCACGAGACCACGGAAGGGAAGCGAGGTGACCGGCAAGTAGCGGCCGCCCTGTGTGTGAGGGAGCAGGCGAGAGCGCTGTCTGACTGATAGCCAACTTGTTTTGCCTGAAAGGGAGTGCTGAGTGCTTTGAAGTGTTGCTGCTCAATGGCACTCTCTGCTGGTGAGCAGACACAAATGCTCAAGCATAACAGCTGTGTGAAGGTGGATGCAGAGTGCATTAAGGTTTGAGACGAGAAAAGTGGTGTCCTGCGTCTTCAGGGCAACATGATGCATCATAAAGTGAAGAGAGCTGGTTTGAGTGAATTGCTGCTTAATCCAAAAGAACACCAGCTTCTTCGAGCCGGAATTGAACCAGCAACCTAAGGATAATCTTGCTGCATATTGCTACTACAGTCCTCTGCTCTACCAACTGAGCTATCAAAGGAAAGCTGCAAAGGAGGTTCTGTGTGATGATTGTTTTCCCAGCGCATGTTGACGCATCTGGCCTCATGGAGTGGCCTGTGCGTCTTCAGTACCAGCCCATGCTGCAGCGCTGTGAGACTGTGACCCGCCAGCTACTCTTTACAGCCTGGAAAACGCGTGTGACTAACAATCACAAGAGTGTAGCTTTGACTTCTTGTCAGGCTCGCAGATTTTTTGCAAGCTGTGCATTATGAATTTAAAGACCTTGCAAGCTGCCCTACTTGGTCGTGCTGCCTGGCGGCTTGCATGGCAAATGCCTTCTTCGTGCAGCAGGCAGCGTATGTATCAGTCTGCTCAATCGAAGGTCCTGAGTTCAATGCTCAGAAAAGGAATCAGTGCTAAAAAGTCGTTCTTTTAGCTTCTTTCACTTCATATATCCACCTTTGCAAAAATCAAGAAGTCTTGCTTATGACATGGCAGAAAAAAGTTTGCTGTGCTTTGACCCATCTGGCGTGAACTCAGTGACACGTGAGACCACGTTTCTTTCTGGAGAATTGCCCTGAGCCAAAAGCAGAGTGGAGAATGCGGGCATCGATCCCGCTACCTCTCACATGCTAAGCGAGCGCTCTACCATTTGAGCTAATTCCCCAGCAGCTTCTTGCAGGTTGCCCTCGTTTGCTTCTCAGTCGCCTTTTCGCACTCGTCTCCAAGCTGCTCCACGACCATCAGAGAAAACCTATTTGAGGACTAGCCCACTCCTTGTATCCAATCGACATTGCGGAGCAGCAGCGAGCGAGAAACAGCAGGACGCGAAGCCACAGTAACGAAGAAAGAAGCCGAGAAGAGCACGAGACCGCGAAAGGGAAGCGAGGTGACCGGCAAGTAGCGGCCGCCCTGTGTGTGAGGGAGCAGGCGAGAGCGCTGTCTGACTGATAGCCAACTTGTTTTGCCTGAAAGGGAGTGCTGAGTGCTTTGAAGTGTTGCTGCCCACGTCTGCGTGTTGCAGACTGACGCAATCCAAGATCCAGGATTACGTGCTGAGGGACGCACTTAAAATTGGTACAGTCGCCGCAAAGGCACGGTGGGGAAGGGCCACAGTTTAAAGGCCTTCTGCCACGGTAAACCCGGGGGCAGGAATCAGTACACAACTCCCCTCGGGCTGTACTTGCAACTTCTTTTTCGTGTACATGGAGCACCATGATCTGCAAACACCTATGTAGTGCCATGTACAATGTAAGGTCTGTTTCGTAATGCACGTTGAAAAGAAAAAAATGTAAACGTACCGTCACCCATTCCGTGTACTGTATAGTGACACATGTAATGTAATTTTGTTGAATGTACTACAAGGTATCCCGTATTGTACTTGATCTGAAAAGCAAGGAAATGTATAGAACGGAACTGCCGTCAGCACCCAAATGTAATGTATGGGATTGCTGACCGCAGCTAAACATACTGAACTGCTTTTGAATGTACTGTACAAATTCTTTTGGCTTCTCTCACCTCATATATCCATCTTTGCAAAAATCAAGAAGTCTTGCTTCTGACATGGCAGAAAATGGTTTGCTGGGCTTTGGCCCATCTGCCGTGAACTCAGTGAGTGACACGTGAGATCACGTTTCTTTCTGGAGAATTGCCCTGAGCCAAAAGCAGAGTGGAGAATGCGGGCATCGATCCCGCTACCTCTCACATGCGAAGCAAGCGCTCTACCATTTGAGCTAATTCCCCAGTAGCTTCTTGCAGTTGAGCCTCGTTTGCTTCTCAGTCGCCTTTTCGCACTCGTCTCCAAGCTGCTCCACGACCATCAGAGAAAACCTATTTGAGGATTGGCCCACTCCTTCAATGCATTGTATCCAATCGACATTACGGAGCAGCATCGAGCGAGCAACAGCAGGACGGGAAGCCACAGTAACGAAGAAAGAAGCCGAGAAGAGCACGAGACCACGGAAGGGAAGCGAGGTGACCGGCAAGTAGCGGCCGCCCTGTGTGTGAGGGAGCAGGCGAGAGCGCTGTCTGACTGATAGCCAACTTGTTTTGCCTGAAAGGGAGTGCTGAGTGCTTTGAAGTGTTGCTGCTCAATGGCACTCTCTGCTGGTGAGCAGACACAAATGCTCAAGCATAACAGCTGTGTGAAGGTGGATGCAGAGTGCATTAAGGTTTGAGACGAGAAAAGTGGTGTCCTGCGTCTTCAGGGCAACATGATGCATCATAAAGTGAAGAGAGCTGGTTTGAGTGAATTGCTGCTTAATCCAAAAGAACACCAGCTCCTTCGAGCCGGAATTGAACCAGCAACCTAAGGATAATCTTGCTGCATATTGCTACTACAGTCCTCTGCTCTACCAACTGAGCTATCAAAGGAAAGCTGCAAAGATGCTTCTGTGTGATGATTGTTTTCCCAGCGCATGTTGACGCATCTGGCCTCATGGAGTGGCCTGTGCGTCTTCAGTACCAGCCCATGCTGCAGCGCTGTGAGACTGTGAACCGCCAGCTACTCTTTACAGCCTGGAAAACGCGTGTGACTAACAATCACAAGAGTGTAGCTTTGACTTCTTATCAGGCTCGCACATTTTTTGCAAGCTGTGCATTATGAATTTAAAGACCTTGCAAGCTGCCCTACTTGGTCGTGCTGCCTGGCGGCTTGCATGGCAAATGCCTTCTTCGTGCAGCAGGCAGCGTATGTATCAGTCTGCTCAATCGAAGGTCCTGAGTTAAATGCTCAGAAAAGGAATCAGTGCTAAAAAGTCGTTCTTTTAGCTTCTTTCACTTCATATATCCACCTTTGCAAAAATCAAGAAGTCTTGCTTATGACATGGCAGAAAAAAGTTTGCTGTGCTTTGACCCATCTGGCGTGAACTCAGTGACACGTCAGACCACGTTTCTTTCTGGAGAATTGCCCTGAGCCAAAAGCAGAGTGGAGAATGCGGGCATCGATCCCGCTACCTCTCACATGCTAAGCGAGCGCTCTACCATTTGAACTAATTCCCCAGCAGCTTCTTGCAGGTTGCCCTCGTTTGCTTCTCAGTCGTCTTTTCGCACTCGTCTCCAAGCTGCTCCACGACCATCAGAGAAAACCTATTTGAGGACTAGCCCACTCCTTGTATCCAATCGACATTGCGGAGCAGCAGCGAGCGAGCAACAGCAGGACGCGAAGCCACAGTAATGAAGAAAGAAGCCGAGAAGAGCACGAGACCGCGAAAGGGAAGCGAGGTGACCGGCAAGTAGCGGCCGCCCTGTGTGTGAGGGAGCAGGCGAGAGCGCTGTCTGACTGATAGCCAACTTGTTTTGCCTGAAAGGGAGTGCTGAGTGCTTTGAAGTGTTGCTGCCCACGTCTGCGTGTTGCAGACTGACGCAATCCAAGATCCAGGATTACGTGCTGAGGGACGCACTTAAAATTGGTACAGTCGCCGCAAAGGCACGGTGGGGAAGGGCCACAGTTTAAAGGCCTTCTGCCACGGTAAACCCGGGGGCAGGAATCAGTACACAACTCCCCTCGGGCTGTACTTGCAACTTCTTTTTCGTGTACATGGAGCACCATGATCTGCAAACACCTATGTAGTGCCATGTACAATGTAAGGTCTGTTTCGTAATGCACGTTGAAAAGAAAAAAATGTAAACGTACCGTCACCCATTCCGTGTACTGTATAGTGACACATGTAATGTAATTTTGTTGAATGTACTACAAGGTATCCCGTATTGTACTTGATCTGAAAAGCAAGGAAATGTATAGAACGGAACTGCCGTCAGCACCCAAATGTAATGTATGGGATTGCTGACCGCAGCTAAACATACTGAACTGCTTTTGAATGTACTGTACAAATTCTTTTGGCTTCTCTCACCTCATATATCCATCTTTGCAAAAATCAAGAAGTCTTGCTTCTGACATGGCAGAAAATGGTTTGCTGGGCTTTGGCCCATCTGCCGTGAACTCAGTGAGTGACACGTGAGATCACGTTTCTTTCTGGAGAATTGCCCTGAGCCAAAAGCAGAGTGGAGAATGCGGGCATCGATCCCGCTACCTCTCACATGCGAAGCAAGCGCTCTACCATTTGAGCTAATTCCCCAGTAGCTTCTTGCAGTTGAGCCTCGTTTGCTTCTCAGTCGCCTTTTCGCACTCGTCTCCAAGCTGCTCCACGACCATCAGAGAAAACCTATTTGAGGATTGGCCCACTCCTTCAATGCATTGTATCCAATCGACATTGCGGAGCAGCATCGAGCGAGCAACAGCAGGACGGGAAGCCACAGTAACGAAGAAAGAAGCCGAGAAGAGCACGAGACCACGGAAGGGAAGCGAGGTGACCGGCAAGTAGCGGCCGCCCTGTGTGTGAGGGAGCAGGCGAGAGCGCTGTCTGACTGATAGCCAACTTGTTTTGCCTGAAAGGGAGTGCTGAGTGCTTTGAAGTGTTGCTGCTCAATGGCACTCTCTGCTGGTGAGCAGACACAAATGCTCAAGCATAACAGCTGTGTGAAGGTGGATGCAGAGTGCATTAAGGTTTGAGACGAGAAAAGTGGTGTCCTGCGTCTTCAGGGCAACATGATGCATCATAAAGTGAAGAGAGCTGGTTTGAGTGAATTGCTGCTTAATCCAAAAGAACACCAGCTCCTTCGAGCCGGAATTGAACCAGCAACCTAAGGATAATCTTGCTGCATATTGCTACTACAGTCCTCTGCTCTACCAACTGAGCTATCAAAGGAAAGCTGCAAAGATGCTTCTGTGTGATGATTGTTTTCCCAGCGCATGTTGACGCATCTGGCCTCATGGAGTGGCCTGTGCGTCTTCAGTACCAGCCCATGCTGCAGCGCTGTGAGACTGTGAACCGCCAGCTACTCTTTACAGCCTGGAAAACGCGTGTGACTAACAATCACAAGAGTGTAGCTTTGACTTCTTATCAGGCTCGCACATTTTTTGCAAGCTGTGCATTATGAATTTAAAGACCTTGCAAGCTGCCCTACTTGGTCGTGCTGCCTGGCGGCTTGCATGGCAAGTGCCTTCTTCGTGCAGCAGGCAGCGTATGTATCAGTCTGCTCAATCGAAGGTCCTGAGTTAAATGCTCAGAAAAGGAATCAATGCTAAAAAGTCGTTCTTTTAGCTTCTTTCACTTCATATATCCACCTTTGCAAAAATCAAGAAGTCTTGCTTATGACATGGCAGAAAAAAGTTTGCTGTGCTTTGACCCATCTGGCGTGAACTCAGTGACACGTGAGACCACGTTTCTTTCTGGAGAATTGCCCTGAGCCAAAAGCAGAGTGGAGAATGCGGGCATCGATCCCGCTACCTCTCACATGCTAAGCGAGCGCTCTACCATTTGAGCTAATTCCCCAGCAGCTTCTTGCACGTTGCCCTCGTTTGCTTCTCAGTCGCCTTTTCGCACTCGTCTCCAAGCTGCTCCACGACCATCAGAGAAAACCTATTTGAGGACTAGCCCACTCCTTGTATCCAATCGACATTGCGGAGCAGCAGCGAGCGAGCAACAGCAGGACGCGAAGCCACAGTAACGAAGAAAGAAGCCGAGAAGAGCACGAGACCGCGAAAGGGAAGCGAGGTGACCGGCAAGTAGCGGCCGCCCTGTGTGTGAGGGAGCAGGCGAGAGCGCTGTCTGACTGATAGCCAACTTGTTTTGCCTGAAAGGGAGTGCTGAGTGCTTTGAAGTGTTGCTGCCCACGTCTGCGTGTTGCAGACTGGCGCAATCCAAGATCCAGGATTACGTGCTGAGGGACGCACTTAAAACTGGTACTGTCGCCGCAAAGGCACGGTGGGGAAGGGCCACAGTTTAAAGACCTTCTGCCACGGTAAACCCGGGGGCAGGAATCAGTACACAACTCCCCTCGGGCTGTACTTGCAACTTCTTTTTCGTGTACATGGAGCACCATGATCTGCAAACACCTATGTAGTGCCATGTACAATGTAAGGTCTGTTTCGTAATGCACGTTGAAAAGAAAAAAATGTAAACGTACCGTCACCCATTCCGTGTACTGTATAGTGACACATGTAATGTAATTTTGTTGAATGTACTACAAGGTATCCCGTATTGTACTTGATCTGAAAAGCAAGGAAATGTATAGAACGGAACTGCCGTCAGCACCCAAATGTAATGTATGGGATTGCTGACCGCAGCTAAACATACTGAACTGCTTTTGAATGTACTGTACAAATTCTTTTGGCTTCTCTCACCTCATATATCCATCTTTGCAAAAATCAAGAAGTCTTGCTTCTGACATGGCAGAAAATGGTTTGCTGGGCTTTGGCCCATCTGCCGTGAACTCAGTGAGTGACACGTGAGATCACGTTTCTTTCTGGAGAATTGCCCTGAGCCAAAAGCAGAGTGGAGAATGCGGGCATCGATCCCGCTACCTCTCACATGCGAAGCAAGCGCTCTACCATTTGAGCTAATTCCCCAGTAGCTTCTTGCAGTTGAGCCTCGTTTGCTTCTCAGTCGCCTTTTCGCACTCGTCTCCAAGCTGCTCCACGACCATCAGAGAAAACCTATTTGAGGATTGGCCCACTCCTTCAATGCATTGTATCCAATCGACATTGCGGAGCAGCATCGAGCGAGCAACAACAGGACGGGAAGCCACAGTAACGAAGAAAGAAGCCGAGAAGAGCACGAGACCACGGAAGGGAAGCGAGGTGACCGGCAAGTAGCGGCCGCCCTGTGTGTGAGGGAGCAGGCGAGAGCGCTGTCTGACTGATAGCCAACTTGTTTTGCCTGAAAGGGAGTGCTGAGTGCTTTGAAGTGTTGCTGCTCAATGGCACTCTCTGCTGGTGAGCAGACACAAATGCTCAAGCATAACAGCTGTGTGAAGGTGGATGCAGAGTGCATTAAGGTTTGAGACGAGAAAAGTGGTGTCCTGCGTCTTCAGGGCAACATGATGCATCATAAAGTGAAGAGAGCTGGTTTGAGTGAATTGCTGCTTAATACAAAAGAACACCAGCTCCTTCGAGCCAGAATTGAACCAGCAACCTAAGGATAATCTTGCTGCATATTGCTACTACAGTCCTCTGCTCTCCCAACTGAGCTATCAAAGGAAAGCTGCAAAGATGCTTCTGTGTGATGATTGTTTTCCCAGCGCATGTTGACGCATCTGGCCTCATGGAGTGGCCTGTGCGTCTTCAGTACCAGCCCATGCTGCAGCGCTGTGAGACTGTGAACCGCCAGCTACTCTTTACAGCCTGGAAAACGCGTGTGACTAACAATCACAAGAGTGTAGCTTTGACTTCTTATCAGGCTCGCACATTTTTTGCAAGCTGTGCATTATGAATTTAAAGACCTTGCAAGCTGCCCTACTTGGTCGTGCTGCCTGGCGGCTTGCATGGCAAGTGCCTTCTTCGTGCAGCAGGCAGCGTATCAGTCTGCTCAATCGAAGGTCCTGAGTTAAATGCTCAGAAAAGGAATCAGTGCTAAAAAGTCGTTCTTTTAGCTTCTTTCACTTCATATATCCACCTTTGCAAAAATCAAGAAGTCTTGCTTATGACATGGCAGAAAAAAGTTTGCTGTGCTTTGACCCATCTGGCGTGAACTCAGTGACACGTGAGACCACGTTTCTTTCTGGAGAATTGCCCTGAGCCAAAAGCAGAGTGGAGAATGCGGGCATCGATCCCGCTACCTCTCACATGCTAAGCGAGCGCTCTACCATTTGAGCTAATTCCCCAGCAGCTTCTTGCAGGTTGCCCTCGTTTGCTTCTCAGTCGCCTTTTCGCACTCGTCTCCAAGCTGCTCCACGACCATCAGAGAAAACCTATTTGAGGACTAGCCCACTCCTTGTATCCAATCGACATTGCGGAGCAGCAGCGAGCGAGCAACAGCAGGACGCGAAGCCACAGTAACGAAGAAAGAAGCCGAGAAGAGCACGAGACCGCGAAAGGGAAGCGAGGTGACCGGCAAGTAGCGGCCGCCCTGTGTGTGAGGGAGCAGGCGAGAGCGCTGTCTGACTGATAGCCAACTTGTTTTGCCTGAAAGGGAGTGCTGAGTGCTTTGAAGTGTTGCTGCTCAATGGCACTCTCTGCTGGTGAGCAGACACAAATGCTCAAGCATAACAGCTGTGTGAAGGTGGATGCAGAGTGCATTAAGGTTTGAGACGAGAAAAGTGGTGTCCTGCGTCTTCAGGGCAACATGATGCATCATAAAGTGAAGAGAGCTGGTTTGAGTGAATTGCTGCTTAATCCAAAAGAACACCAGCTCCTTCGAGCCGGAATTGAACCAGCAACCTAAGGATAATAATGCTGCATATTGCTACTACAGTCCTCTGCTCTACCAACTGAGCTATCAAAGGAAAGCTGCAAAGATGCTTCTGTGTGATGATTGTTTTCCCAGCGCATGTTGACGCATCTGGCCTCATGGAGTGGCCTGTGCGTCTTCAGTACCAGCCCATGCTGCAGCGCTGTGAGACTGTGAACCGCCAGCTACTCTTTACAGCCTGGAAAACGCGTGTGACTAACAATCACAAGAGTGTAGCTTTGACTTCTTATCAGGCTCGCACATTTTTTGCAAGCTGTGCATTATGAATTTAAAGACCTTGCAAGCTGCCCTACTTGGTCGTGCTGCCTGGCGGCTTGCATGGCAAGTGCCTTCTTCGTGCAGCAGGCAGCGTATCAGTCTGCTCAATCGAAGGTCCTGAGTTAAATGCTCAGAAAAGGAATCAGTGCTAAAAAGTCGTTCTTTTAGCTTCTTTCACTTCATATATCCACCTTTGCAAAAATCAAGAAGTCTTGCTTATGACATGGCAGAAAAAAGTTTGCTGTGCTTTGACCCATCTGGCGTGAACTCAGTGACACGTGAGACCACGTTTCTTTCTGGAGAATTGCCCTGAGCCAAAAGCAGAGTGGAGAATGCAATGCGGGCATCGATCCCGCTACCTCTCACATGCTAAGCGAGCGCTCTACCATTTGAGCTAATTCCCCAGCAGCTTTTTGCAGGGTGCCCTCGTTTGCTTCTCAGTCGCCTTTTCGCACTCGTCTCCAAGCTGCTCCACGACCATCAGAGAAAACCTATTTGAGGATTGGCCCACTCCTTCAATGCATTGTATCCAATCGACATTGCGGAGCAGCATCGAGCGAGCAACAGCAGGACGGGAAGCCACAGTAACGAAGAAAGAAGCCGAGAAGAGCACGAGACCACGGAAGGGAAGCGAGGTGACCGGCAAGTAGCGGCCGCCCTGTGTGTGAGGGAGCAGGCGAGAGCGCTGTCTGACTGATAGCCAACTTGTTTTGCCTGAAAGGGAGTGCTGAGTGCTTTGAAGTGTTGCTGCTCAATGGCACTCTCTGCTGGTGAGCAGACACAAATGCTCAAGCATAACAGCTGTGTGAAGGTGGATGCAGAGTGCATTCAGGTTTGAGACGAGAAAAGTGGTGTCCTGCGTCTTCAGGGCAACATGATGCATCATAAAGTGAAGAGAGCTGGTTTGAGTGAATTGCTGCTTAATCCAAAAGAACACCAGCTCCTTCGAGCCGGAATTGAACCAGCAACCTAAGGATAATCTTGCTGCATATTGCTACTACAGTCCTCTGCTCTACCAACTGAGCTATCAAAGGAAAGCTGCAAAGATGCTTCTGTGTGATGATTGTTTTCCCAGCGCATGTTGACGCATCTGGCCTCATGGAGTGGCCTGTGCGTCTTCAGTACCAGCCCATGCTGCAGCGCTGTGAGACTGTGAACCGCCAGCTACTCTTTACAGCCTGGAAAACGCGTGTGACTAACAATCACAAGAGTGTAGCTTTGACTTCTTATCAGGCTCGCAGATTTTTTGCAAGCTGTGCATTATGAATTTAAAGACCTTGCAAGCTGCCCTACTTGGTCGTGCTGCCTGGCGGCTTGCATGGCAAGTGCCTTCTTCGTGCAGCAGGCAGCGTATGTATCAGTCTGCACAATCGAAGGTCCTGAGTTAAATGCTCAGAAAAGGAATCAGTGCTAAAAAGTCGTTCTTTTAGCTTCTTTCACTTCATATATCCACCTTTGCAAAAATCAAGAAGTCTTGCTTATGACATGGCAGAAAATGGTTTGCTGGGCTTTGACCCATCTGGCGTGAACTCAGTGACACGTGAGACCACGTTTCTTTCTGGAGAATTGCCCTGAGCCAAAAGCAGAGTGGAGAATGCGGGCATCGATCCCGCTACCTCTCACATGCTAAGCGAGCGCTCTACCATTTGAGCTAATTCCCCAGCAGCTTCTTGCAGGTTGCCCTCGTTTGCTTCTCAGTCGCCTTTTCGCACTCGTCTCCAAGCTGCTCCACGACCATCAGAGAAAACCTATTTGAGGACTAGCCCACTCCTTGTATCCAATCGACATTGCGGAGCAGCAGCGAGCGAGCAACAGCAGGACGCGAAGCCACAGTAACGAAGAAAGAAGCCGAGAAGAGCACGAGACCGCGAAAGGGAAGCGAGGTGACCGGCAAGTAGCGGCCGCCCTGTGTGTGAGGGAGCAGGCGAGAGCGCTGTCTGACTGATAGCCAACTTGTTTTGCCTGAAAGGGAGTGCTGAGTGCTTTGAAGTGTTGCTGCTCAATGGCACTCTCTGCTGGTGAGCAGACACAAATGCTCAAGCATAACAGCTGTGTGAAGGTGGATGCAGAGTGCATTAAGGTTTGAGACGAGAAAAGTGGTGTCCTGCGTCTTCAGGGCAACATGATGCATCATAAAGTGAAGAGAGCTGGTTTGAGTGAATTGCTGCTTAATCCAAAAGAACACCAGCTTCTTCGAGCCGGAATTGAACCAGCAACCTAAGGATGATCTTGCTGCATATTGCTACTACAGTCCTCTGCTCTACCAACTGAGCTATCAAAGGAAAGCTGCAAAGATGCTTCTGTGTGATGATTGTTTTCCCAGCGCATGTTGACGCATCTGGCCTCATGGAGTGGCCTGTGCGTCTTCAGTACCAGCCCATGCTGCAGCGCTGTGAGACTGTGACCCGCCAGCTACTCTTTACAGCCTGGAAAACGCGTGTGACTAACAATCACAAGAGTGTAGCTTTGACTTCTTGTCAGGCTCGCAGATTTTTTGCAAGCTGTGCATTATGAATTTAAAGACCTTGCAAGCTGCCCTACTTGGTCGTGCTGCCTGGCGGCTTGCATGGCAAATGCCTTCTTCGTGCAGCAGGCAGCGTATGTATCAGTCTGCTCAATCGAAGGTCCTGAGTTAAATGCTCAGAAAAGGAATCAGTGCTAAAAAGTCGTTCTTTTAGCTTCTTTCACTTCATATATCCACCTTTGCAAAAATCAAGAAGTCTTGCTTATGACATGGCAGAAAAAAGTTTGCTGTGCTTTGACCCATCTGGCGTGAACTCAGTGACACGTCAGACCACGTTTCTTTCTGGAGAATTGCCCTGAGCCAAAAGCAGAGTGGAGAATGCGGGCATCGATCCCGCTACCTCTCACATGCTAAGCGAGCGCTCTACCATTTGAGCTAATTCCCCAGCAGCTTCTTGCAGGTTGCCCTCGTTTGCTTCTCAGTCGCCTTTTCGCACTCGTCTCCAAGCTGCTCCACGACCATCAGAGAAAACCTATTTGAGGACTAGCCCACTCCTTGTATCCAATCGACATTGCGGAGCAGCAGCGAGCGAGCAACAGCAGGACGCGAAGCCACAGTAACGAAGAAAGAAGCCGAGAAGAGCACGAGACCGCGAAAGGGAAGCGAGGTGACCGGCAAGTAGCGGCCGCCCTGTGTGTGAGGGAGCAGGCGAGAGCGCTGTCTGACTGATAGCCAACTTGTTTTGCCTGAAAGGGAGTGCTGAGTGCTTTGAAGTGTTGCTGCCCACGTCTGCGTGTTGCAGACTGACGCAATCCAAGATCCAGGATTACGTGCTGAGGGACGCACTTAAAATTGGTACAGTCGCCGCAAAGGCACGGTGGGGAAGGGCCACAGTTTAAAGGCCTTCTGCCACGGTAAACCCGGGGGCAGGAATCAGTACACAACTCCCCTCGGGCTGTACTTGCAACTTCTTTTTCGTGTACATGGAGCACCATGATCTGCAAACACCTATGTAGTGCCATGTACAATGTAAGGTCTGTTTCGTAATGCACGTTGAAAAGAAAAAAATGTAAACGTACCGTCACCCATTCCGTGTACTGTATAGTGACACATGTAATGTAATTTTGTTGAATGTACTACAAGGTATCCCGTATTGTACTTGATCTGAAAAGCAAGGAAATGTATAGAACGGAACTGCCGTCAGCACCCAAATGTAATGTATGGGATTGCTGACCGCAGCTAAACATACTGAACTGCTTTTGAATGTACTGTACAAATTCTTTTGGCTTCTCTCACCTCATATATCCATCTTTGCAAAAATCAAGAAGTCTTGCTTCTGACATGGCAGAAAATGGTTTGCTGGGCTTTGGCCCATCTGCCGTGAACTCAGTGAGTGACACGTGAGATCACGTTTCTTTCTGGAGAATTGCCCTGAGCCAAAAGCAGAGTGGAGAATGCGGGCATCGATCTCGCTACCTCTCACATGCGAAGCAAGCGCTCTACCATTTGAGCTAATTCCCCAGTAGCTTCTTGCAGTTGAGCCTCGTTTGCTTCTCAGTCGCCTTTTCGCACTCGTCTCCAAGCTGCTCCACGACCATCAGAGAAAACCTATTTGAGGATTGGCCCACTCCTTCAATGCATTGTATCCAATCGACATTGCGGAGCAGCATCGAGCGAGCAACAACAGGACGGGAAGCCACAGTAACGAAGAAAGAAGCCGAGAAGAGCACGAGACCACGGAAGGGAAGCGAGGTGACCGGCAAGTAGCGGCCGCCCTGTGTGTGAGGGAGCAGGCGAGAGCGCTGTCTGACTGATAGCCAACTTGTTTTGCCTGAAAGGGAGTGCTGAGTGCTTTGAAGTGTTGCTGCTCAATGGCACTCTCTGCTGGTGAGCAGACACAAATGCTCAAGCATAACAGCTGTGTGAAGGTGGATGCAGAGTGCATTAAGGTTTGAGACGAGAAAAGTGGTGTCCTGCGTCTTCAGGGCAACATGATGCATCATAAAGTGAAGAGAGCTGGTTTGAGTGAATTGCTGCTTAATCCAAAAGAACACCAGCTTCTTCGAGCCGGAATTGAACCAGCAACCTAAGGATAATCTTGCTGCATATTGCTACTACAGTCCTCTGCTCTACCAACTGAGCTATCAAAGGAAAGCTGCAAAGGAGGTTCTGTGTGATGATTGTTTTCCCAGCGCATGTTGACGCATCTGGCCTCATGGAGTGGCCTGTGCGTCTTCAGTACCAGCCCATGCTGCAGCGCTGTGAGACTGTGACCCGCCAGCTACTCTTTACAGCCTGGAAAACGCGTGTGACTAACAATCACAAGAGTGTAGCTTTGACTTCTTGTCAGGCTCGCAGATTTTTTGCAAGCTGTGCATTATGAATTTAAAGACCTTGCAAGCTGCCCTACTTGGTCGTGCTGCCTGGCGGCTTGCATGGCAAATGCCTTCTTCGTGCAGCAGGCAGCGTATGTATCAGTCTGCTCAATCGAAGGTCCTGAGTTCAATGCTCAGAAAAGGAATCAGTGCTAAAAAGTCGTTCTTTTAGCTTCTTTCACTTCATATATCCACCTTTGCAAAAATCAAGAAGTCTTGCTTATGACATGGCAGAAAAAAGTTTGCTGTGCTTTGACCCATCTGGCGTGAACTCAGTGACACGTGAGACCACGTTTCTTTCTGGAGAATTGCCCTGAGCCAAAAGCAGAGTGGAGAATGCGGGCATCGATCCCGCTACCTCTCACATGCTAAGCGAGCGCTCTACCATTTGAGCTAATTCCCCAGCAGCTTCTTGCAGGTTGCCCTCGTTTGCTTCTCAGTCGCCTTTTCGCACTCGTCTCCAAGCTGCTCCACGACCATCAGAGAAAACCTATTTGAGGACTAGCCCACTCCTTGTATCCAATCGACATTGCGGAGCAGCAGCGAGCGAGCAACAGCAGGACGCGAAGCCACAGTAACGAAGAAAGAAGCCGAGAAGAGCACGAGACCGCGAAAGGGAAGCGAGGTGACCGGCAAGTAGCGGCCGCCCTGTGTGTGAGGGAGCAGGCGACAGCGCTGTCTGACTGATAGCCAACTTGTTTTGCCTGAAAGGGAGTGCTGAGTGCTTTGAAGTGTTGCTGCCCACGTCTGCGTGTTGCAGACTGACGCAATCCAAGATCCAGGATTACGTGCTGAGGGACGCACTTAAAATTGGTACAGTCGCCGCAAAGGCACGGTGGGGAAGGGCCACAGTTTAAAGGCCTTCTGCCACGGTAAACCCGGGGGCAGGAATCAGTACACAACTCCCCTCGGGCTGTACTTGCAACTTCTTTTTCGTGTACATGGAGCACCATGATCTGCAAACACCTATGTAGTGCCATGTACAATGTAAGGTCTGTTTCGTAATGCACGTTGAAAAGAAAAAAATGTAAACGTACCGTCACCCATTCCGTGTACTGTATAGTGACACATGTAATGTAATTTTGTTGAATGTACTACAAGGTATCCCGTATTGTACTTGATCTGAAAAGCAAGGAAATGTATAGAACGGAACTGCCGTCAGCACCCAAATGTAATGTATGGGATTGCTGACCGCAGCTAAACATACTGAACTGCTTTTGAATGTACTGTACAAATTCTTTTGGCTTCTCTCACCTCATATATCCATCTTTGCAAAAATCAAGAAGTCTTGCTTCTGACATGGCAGAAAATGGTTTGCTGGGCTTTGGCCCATCTGCCGTGAACTCAGTGAGTGACACGTGAGATCACGTTTCTTTCTGGAGAATTGCCCTGAGCCAAAAGCAGAGTGGAGAATGCGGGCATCGATCCCGCTACCTCTCACATGCGAAGCAAGCGCTCTACCATTTGAGCTAATTCCCCAGTAGCTTCTTGCAGTTGAGCCTCGTTTGCTTCTCAGTCGCCTTTTCGCACTCGTCTCCAAGCTGCTCCACGACCATCAGAGAAAACCTATTTGAGGATTGGCCCACTCCTTCAATGCATTGTATCCAATCGACATTACGGAGCAGCATCGAGCGAGCAACAGCAGGACGGGAAGCCACAGTAACGAAGAAAGAAGCCGAGAAGAGCACGAGACCACGGAAGGGAAGCGAGGTGACCGGCAAGTAGCGGCCGCCCTGTGTGTGAGGGAGCAGGCAAGAGCGCTGTCTGACTGATAGCCAACTTGTTTTGCCTGAAAGGGAGTGCTGAGTGCTTTGAAGTGTTGCTGCTCAATGGCACTCTCTGCTGGTGAGCAGACACAAATGCTCAAGCATAACAGCTGTGTGAAGGTGGATGCAGAGTGCATTAAGGTTTGAGACGAGAAAAGTGGTGTCCTGCGTCTTCAGGGCAACATGATGCATCATAAAGTGAAGAGAGCTGGTTTGAGTGAATTGCTGCTTAATCCAAAAGAACACCAGCTCCTTCGAGCCGGAATTGAACCAGCAACCTAAGGATAATCTTGCTGCATATTGCTACTACAGTCCTCTGCTCTACCAACTGAGCTATCAAAGGAAAGCTGCAAAGATGCTTCTGTGTGATGATTGTTTTCCCAGCGCATGTTGACGCATCTGGCCTCATGGAGTGGCCTGTGCGTCTTCAGTACCAGCCCATGCTGCAGCGCTGTGAGACTGTGAACCGCCAGCTACTCTTTACAGCCTGGAAAACGCGTGTGACTAACAATCACAAGAGTGTAGCTTTGACTTCTTATCAGGCTCGCACATTTTTTGCAAGCTGTGCATTATGAATTTAAAGACCTTGCAAGCTGCCCTACTTGGTCGTGCTGCCTGGCGGCTTGCATGGCAAATGCCTTCTTCGTGCAGCAGGCAGCGTATGTATCAGTCTGCTCAATCGAAGGTCCTGAGTTAAATGCTCAGAAAAGGAATCAGTGCTAAAAAGTCGTTCTTTTAGCTTCTTTCACTTCATATATCCACCTTTGCAAAAATCAAGAAGTCTTGCTTATGACATGGCAGAAAAAAGTTTGCTGTGCTTTGACCCATCTGGCGTGAACTCAGTGACACGTCAGACCACGTTTCTTTCTGGAGAATTGCCCTGAGCCAAAAGCAGAGTGGAGAATGCGGGCATCGATCCCGCTACCTCTCACATGCTAAGCGAGCGCTCTACCATTTGAACTAATTCCCCAGCAGCTTCTTGCAGGTTGCCCTCGTTTGCTTCTCAGTCGTCTTTTCGCACTCGTCTCCAAGCTGCTCCACGACCATCAGAGAAAACCTATTTGAGGACTAGCCCACTCCTTGTATCCAATCGACATTGCGGAGCAGCAGCGAGCGAGCAACAGCAGGACGCGAAGCCACAGTAATGAAGAAAGAAGCCGAGAAGAGCACGAGACCGCGAAAGGGAAGCGAGGTGACCGGCAAGTAGCGGCCGCCCTGTGTGTGAGGGAGCAGGCGAGAGCGCTGTCTGACTGATAGCCAACTTGTTTTGCCTGAAAGGGAGTGCTGAGTGCTTTGAAGTGTTGCTGCCCACGTCTGCGTGTTGCAGACTGACGCAATCCAAGATCCAGGATTACGTGCTGAGGGACGCACTTAAAATTGGTACAGTCGCCGCAAAGGCACGGTGGGGAAGGGCCACAGTTTAAAGGCCTTCTGCCACGGTAAACCCGGGGGCAGGAATCAGTACACAACTCCCCTCGGGCTGTACTTGCAACTTCTTTTTCGTGTACATGGAGCACCATGATCTGCAAACACCTATGTAGTGCCATGTACAATGTAAGGTCTGTTTCGTAATGCACGTTGAAAAGAAAAAAATGTAAACGTACCGTCACCCATTCCGTGTACTGTATAGTGACACATGTAATGTAATTTTGTTGAATGTACTACAAGGTATCCCGTATTGTACTTGATCTGAAAAGCAAGGAAATGTATAGAACGGAACTGCCGTCAGCACCCAAATGTAATGTATGGGATTGCTGACCGCAGCTAAACATACTGAACTGCTTTTGAATGTACTGTACAAATTCTTTTGGCTTCTCTCACCTCATATATCCATCTTTGCAAAAATCAAGAAGTCTTGCTTCTGACATGGCAGAAAATGGTTTGCTGGGCTTTGGCCCATCTGCCGTGAACTCAGTGAGTGACACGTGAGATCACGTTTCTTTCTGGAGAATTGCCCTGAGCCAAAAGCAGAGTGGAGAATGCGGGCATCGATCCCGCTACCTCTCACATGCGAAGCAAGCGCTCTACCATTTGAGCTAATTCCCCAGTAGCTTCTTGCAGTTGAGCCTCGTTTGCTTCTCAGTCGCCTTTTCGCACTCGTCTCCAAGCTGCTCCACGACCATCAGAGAAAACCTATTTGAGGATTGGCCCACTCCTTCAATGCATTGTATCCAATCGACATTGCGGAGCAGCATCGAGCGAGCAACAGCAGGACG
This sequence comes from Pristiophorus japonicus, assembly GCF_044704955.1. Classification (NCBI taxonomy): domain Eukaryota; kingdom Metazoa; phylum Chordata; class Chondrichthyes; family Pristiophoridae; genus Pristiophorus; species Pristiophorus japonicus. The sequence goes on along the minus strand of NW_027254190.1, from coordinate 188,702 downwards.
GGAAGCCACAGTAACGAAGAAAGAAGCCGAGAAGAGCACGAGACCACGGAAGGGAAGCGAGGTGACCGGCAAGTAGCGGCCGCCCTGTGTGTGAGGGAGCAGGCGAGAGCGCTGTCTGACTGATAGCCAACTTGTTTTGCCTGAAAGGGAGTGCTGAGTGCTTTGAAGTGTTGCTGCTCAATGGCACTCTCTGCTGGTGAGCAGACACAAATGCTCAAGCATAACAGCTGTGTGAAGGTGGATGCAGAGTGCATTAAGGTTTGAGACGAGAAAAGTGGTGTCCTGCGTCTTCAGGGCAACATGATGCATCATAAAGTGAAGAGAGCTGGTTTGAGTGAATTGCTGCTTAATCCAAAAGAACACCAGCTCCTTCGAGCCGGAATTGAACCAGCAACCTAAGGATAATCTTGCTGCATATTGCTACTACAGTCCTCTGCTCTACCAACTGAGCTATCAAAGGAAAGCTGCAAAGATGCTTCTGTGTGATGATTGTTTTCCCAGCGCATGTTGACGCATCTGGCCTCATGGAGTGGCCTGTGCGTCTTCAGTACCAGCCCATGCTGCAGCGCTGTGAGACTGTGAACCGCCAGCTACTCTTTACAGCCTGGAAAACGCGTGTGACTAACAATCACAAGAGTGTAGCTTTGACTTCTTATCAGGCTCGCACATTTTTTGCAAGCTGTGCATTATGAATTTAAAGACCTTGCAAGCTGCCCTACTTGGTCGTGCTGCCTGGCGGCTTGCATGGCAAGTGCCTTCTTCGTGCAGCAGGCAGCGTATGTATCAGTCTGCTCAATCGAAGGTCCTGAGTTAAATGCTCAGAAAAGGAATCAATGCTAAAAAGTCGTTCTTTTAGCTTCTTTCACTTCATATATCCACCTTTGCAAAAATCAAGAAGTCTTGCTTATGACATGGCAGAAAAAAGTTTGCTGTGCTTTGACCCATCTGGCGTGAACTCAGTGACACGTGAGACCACGTTTCTTTCTGGAGAATTGCCCTGAGCCAAAAGCAGAGTGGAGAATGCGGGCATCGATCCCGCTACCTCTCACATGCTAAGCGAGCGCTCTACCATTTGAGCTAATTCCCCAGCAGCTTCTTGCACGTTGCCCTCGTTTGCTTCTCAGTCGCCTTTTCGCACTCGTCTCCAAGCTGCTCCACGACCATCAGAGAAAACCTATTTGAGGACTAGCCCACTCCTTGTATCCAATCGACATTGCGGAGCAGCAGCGAGCGAGCAACAGCAGGACGCGAAGCCACAGTAACGAAGAAAGAAGCCGAGAAGAGCACGAGACCGCGAAAGGGAAGCGAGGTGACCGGCAAGTAGCGGCCGCCCTGTGTGTGAGGGAGCAGGCGAGAGCGCTGTCTGACTGATAGCCAACTTGTTTTGCCTGAAAGGGAGTGCTGAGTGCTTTGAAGTGTTGCTGCCCACGTCTGCGTGTTGCAGACTGGCGCAATCCAAGATCCAGGATTACGTGCTGAGGGACGCACTTAAAACTGGTACTGTCGCCGCAAAGGCACGGTGGGGAAGGGCCACAGTTTAAAGACCTTCTGCCACGGTAAACCCGGGGGCAGGAATCAGTACACAACTCCCCTCGGGCTGTACTTGCAACTTCTTTTTCGTGTACATGGAGCACCATGATCTGCAAACACCTATGTAGTGCCATGTACAATGTAAGGTCTGTTTCGTAATGCACGTTGAAAAGAAAAAAATGTAAACGTACCGTCACCCATTCCGTGTACTGTATAGTGACACATGTAATGTAATTTTGTTGAATGTACTACAAGGTATCCCGTATTGTACTTGATCTGAAAAGCAAGGAAATGTATAGAACGGAACTGCCGTCAGCACCCAAATGTAATGTATGGGATTGCTGACCGCAGCTAAACATACTGAACTGCTTTTGAATGTACTGTACAAATTCTTTTGGCTTCTCTCACCTCATATATCCATCTTTGCAAAAATCAAGAAGTCTTGCTTCTGACATGGCAGAAAATGGTTTGCTGGGCTTTGGCCCATCTGCCGTGAACTCAGTGAGTGACACGTGAGATCACGTTTCTTTCTGGAGAATTGCCCTGAGCCAAAAGCAGAGTGGAGAATGCGGGCATCGATCCCGCTACCTCTCACATGCGAAGCAAGCGCTCTACCATTTGAGCTAATTCCCCAGTAGCTTCTTGCAGTTGAGCCTCGTTTGCTTCTCAGTCGCCTTTTCGCACTCGTCTCCAAGCTGCTCCACGACCATCAGAGAAAACCTATTTGAGGATTGGCCCACTCCTTCAATGCATTGTATCCAATCGACATTGCGGAGCAGCATCGAGCGAGCAACAACAGGACGGGAAGCCACAGTAACGAAGAAAGAAGCCGAGAAGAGCACGAGACCACGGAAGGGAAGCGAGGTGACCGGCAAGTAGCGGCCGCCCTGTGTGTGAGGGAGCAGGCGAGAGCGCTGTCTGACTGATAGCCAACTTGTTTTGCCTGAAAGGGAGTGCTGAGTGCTTTGAAGTGTTGCTGCTCAATGGCACTCTCTGCTGGTGAGCAGACACAAATGCTCAAGCATAACAGCTGTGTGAAGGTGGATGCAGAGTGCATTAAGGTTTGAGACGAGAAAAGTGGTGTCCTGCGTCTTCAGGGCAACATGATGCATCATAAAGTGAAGAGAGCTGGTTTGAGTGAATTGCTGCTTAATCCAAAAGAACACCAGCTCCTTCGAGCCAGAATTGAACCAGCAACCTAAGGATAATCTTGCTGCATATTGCTACTACAGTCCTCTGCTCTCCCAACTGAGCTATCAAAGGAAAGCTGCAAAGATGCTTCTGTGTGATGATTGTTTTCCCAGCGCATGTTGACGCATCTGGCCTCATGGAGTGGCCTGTGCGTCTTCAGTACCAGCCCATGCTGCAGCGCTGTGAGACTGTGAACCGCCAGCTACTCTTTACAGCCTGGAAAACGCGTGTGACTAACAATCACAAGAGTGTAGCTTTGACTTCTTATCAGGCTCGCACATTTTTTGCAAGCTGTGCATTATGAATTTAAAGACCTTGCAAGCTGCCCTACTTGGTCGTGCTGCCTGGCGGCTTGCATGGCAAGTGCCTTCTTCGTGCAGCAGGCAGCGTATCAGTCTGCTCAATCGAAGGTCCTGAGTTAAATGCTCAGAAAAGGAATCAGTGCTAAAAAGTCGTTCTTTTAGCTTCTTTCACTTCATATATCCACCTTTGCAAAAATCAAGAAGTCTTGCTTATGACATGGCAGAAAAAAGTTTGCTGTGCTTTGACCCATCTGGCGTGAACTCAGTGACACGTGAGACCACGTTTCTTTCTGGAGAATTGCCCTGAGCCAAAAGCAGAGTGGAGAATGCGGGCATCGATCCCGCTACCTCTCACATGCTAAGCGAGCGCTCTACCATTTGAGCTAATTCCCCAGCAGCTTCTTGCAGGTTGCCCTCGTTTGCTTCTCAGTCGCCTTTTCGCACTCGTCTCCAAGCTGCTCCACGACCATCAGAGAAAACCTATTTGAGGACTAGCCCACTCCTTGTATCCAATCGACATTGCGGAGCAGCAGCGAGCGAGCAACAGCAGGACGCGAAGCCACAGTAACGAAGAAAGAAGCCGAGAAGAGCACGAGACCGCGAAAGGGAAGCGAGGTGACCGGCAAGTAGCGGCCGCCCTGTGTGTGAGGGAGCAGGCGAGAGCGCTGTCTGACTGATAGCCAACTTGTTTTGCCTGAAAGGGAGTGCTGAGTGCTTTGAAGTGTTGCTGCTCAATGGCACTCTCTGCTGGTGAGCAGACACAAATGCTCAAGCATAACAGCTGTGTGAAGGTGGATGCAGAGTGCATTAAGGTTTGAGACGAGAAAAGTGGTGTCCTGCGTCTTCAGGGCAACATGATGCATCATAAAGTGAAGAGAGCTGGTTTGAGTGAATTGCTGCTTAATCCAAAAGAACACCAGCTCCTTCGAGCCGGAATTGAACCAGCAACCTAAGGATAATAATGCTGCATATTGCTACTACAGTCCTCTGCTCTACCAACTGAGCTATCAAAGGAAAGCTGCAAAGATGCTTCTGTGTGATGATTGTTTTCCCAGCGCATGTTGACGCATCTGGCCTCATGGAGTGGCCTGTGCGTCTTCAGTACCAGCCCATGCTGCAGCGCTGTGAGACTGTGAACCGCCAGCTACTCTTTACAGCCTGGAAAACGCGTGTGACTAACAATCACAAGAGTGTAGCTTTGACTTCTTATCAGGCTCGCACATTTTTTGCAAGCTGTGCATTATGAATTTAAAGACCTTGCAAGCTGCCCTACTTGGTCGTGCTGCCTGGCGGCTTGCATGGCAAGTGCCTTCTTCGTGCAGCAGGCAGCGTATCAGTCTGCTCAATCGAAGGTCCTGAGTTAAATGCTCAGAAAAGGAATCAGTGCTAAAAAGTCGTTCTTTTAGCTTCTTTCACTTCATATATCCACCTTTGCAAAAATCAAGAAGTCTTGCTTATGACATGGCAGAAAAAAGTTTGCTGTGCTTTGACCCATCTGGCGTGAACTCAGTGACACGTGAGACCACGTTTCTTTCTGGAGAATTGCCCTGAGCCAAAAGCAGAGTGGAGAATGCAATGCGGGCATCGATCCCGCTACCTCTCACATGCTAAGCGAGCGCTCTACCATTTGAGCTAATTCCCCAGCAGCTTTTTGCAGGGTGCCCTCGTTTGCTTCTCAGTCGCCTTTTCGCACTCGTCTCCAAGCTGCTCCACGACCATCAGAGAAAACCTATTTGAGGACTAGCCCACTCCTTGTATCCAATCGACATTGCGGAGCAGCAGCGAGCGAGCAACAGCAGGACGCGAAGCCACAGTAACGAAGAAAGAAGCCGAGAAGAGCACGAGACCGCGAAAGGGAAGCGAGGTGACCGGCAAGTAGCGGCCGCCCTGTGTGTGAGGGAGCAGGCGAGAGCGCTGTCTGACTGATAGCCAACTTGTTTTGCCTGAAAGGGAGTGCTGAGTGCTTTGAAGTGTTGCTGCCCACGTCTGCGTGTTGCAGACTGACGCAATCCAAGATCCAGGATTACGTGCTGAGGGACGCACTTAAAATTGGTACAGTCGCCGCAAAGGCACGGTGGGGAAGGGCCACAGTTTAAAGGCCTTCTGCCACGGTAAACCCGGGGGCAGGAATCAGTACACAACTCCCCTCGGGCTGTACTTGCAACTTCTTTTTCGTGTACATGGAGCACCATGATCTGCAAACACCGATGTAGTGCCATGTACAATGTAAGGTCTGTTTCGTAATGCACGTTGAAAAGAAAAAAATGTAAACGTACCGTCACCCATTCCGTGTACTGTATAGTGACACATGTAATGTAATTTTGTTGAATGTACTACAAGGTATCCCGTATTGTACTTGATCTGAAAAGCAAGGAAATGTATAGAACGGAACTGCCGTCAGCACCCAAATGTAATGTATGGGATTGCTGACCGCAGCTAAACATACTGAACTGCTTTTGAATGTACTGTACAAATTCTTTTGGCTTCTCTCACCTCATATATCCATCTTTGCAAAAATCAAGAAGTCTTGCTTCTGACATGGCAGAAAATGGTTTGCTGGGCTTTGGCCCATCTGCCGTGAACTCAGTGAGTGACACGTGAGATCACGTTTCTTTCTGGAGAATTGCCCTGAGCCAAAAGCAGAGTGGAGAATGCGGGCATCGATCCCGCTACCTCTCACATGCGAAGCAAGCGCTCTACCATTTGAGCTAATTCCCCAGTAGCTTCTTGCAGTTGAGCCTCGTTTGCTTCTCAGTCGCCTTTTCGCACTCGTCTCCAAGCTGCTCCACGACCATCAGAGAAAACCTATTTGAGGATTGGCCCACTCCTTCAATGCATTGTATCCAATCGACATTGCGGAGCAGCATCGAGCGAGCAACAGCAGGACGGGAAGCCACAGTAACGAAGAAAGAAGCCGAGAAGAGCACGAGACCACGGAAGGGAAGCGAGGTGACCGGCAAGTAGCGGCCGCCCTGTGTGTGAGGGAGCAGGCGAGAGCGCTGTCTGACTGATAGCCAACTTGTTTTGCCTGAAAGGGAGTGCTGAGTGCTTTGAAGTGTTGCTGCTCAATGGCACTCTCTGCTGGTGAGCAGACACAAATGCTCAAGCATAACAGCTGTGTGAAGGTGGATGCAGAGTGCATTAAGGTTTGAGACGAGAAAAGTGGTGTCCTGCGTCTTCAGGGCAACATGATGCATCATAAAGTGAAGAGAGCTGGTTTGAGTGAATTGCTGCTTAATCCAAAAGAACACCAGCTCCTTCGAGCCGGAATTGAACCAGCAACCTAAGGATAATCTTGCTGCATATTGCTACTACAGTCCTCTGCTCTACCAACTGAGCTATCAAAGGAAAGCTGCAAAGATGCTTCTGTGTGATGATTGTTTTCCCAGCGCATGTTGACGCATCTGGCCTCATGGAGTGGCCTGTGCGTCTTCAGTACCAGCCCATGCTGCAGCGCTGTGAGACTGTGAACCGCCAGCTACTCTTTACAGCCTGGAAAACGCGTGTGACTAACAATCACAAGAGTGTAGCTTTGACTTCTTATCAGGCTCGCAGATTTTTTGCAAGCTGTGCATTATGAATTTAAAGACCTTGCAAGCTGCCCTACTTGGTCGTGCTGCCTGGCGGCTTGCATGGCAAGTGCCTTCTTCGTGCAGCAGGCAGCGTATGTATCAGTCTGCACAATCGAAGGTCCTGAGTTAAATGCTCAGAAAAGGAATCAGTGCTAAAAAGTCGTTCTTTTAGCTTCTTTCACTTCATATATCCACCTTTGCAAAAATCAAGAAGTCTTGCTTATGACATGGCAGAAAATGGTTTGCTGGGCTTTGACTCATCTGGCGTGAACTCAGTGACACGTGAGACCACGTTTCTTTCTGGAGAATTGCCCTGAGCCAAAAGCAGAGTGGAGAATGCGGGCATCGATCCCGCTACCTCTCACATGCTAAGCGAGCGCTCTACCATTTGAGCTAATTCCCCAGCAGCTTCTTGCAGGTTGCCCTCGTTTGCTTCTCAGTCGCCTTTTCGCACTCGTCTCCAAGCTGCTCCACGACCATCAGAGAAAACCTATTTGAGGACTAGCCCACTCCTTGTATCCAATCGACATTGCGGAGCAGCAGCGAGCGAGCAACAGCAGGACGCGAAGCCACAGTAACGAAGAAAGAAGCCGAGAAGAGCACGAGACCGCGAAAGGGAAGCGAGGTGACCGGCAAGTAGCGGCCGCCCTGTGTGTGAGGGAGCAGGCGAGAGCGCTGTCTGACTGATAGCCAACTTGTTTTGCCTGAAAGGGAGTGCTGAGTGCTTTGAAGTGTTGCTGCTCAATGGCACTCTCTGCTGGTGAGCAGACACAAATGCTCAAGCATAACAGCTGTGTGAAGGTGGATGCAGAGTGCATTAAGGTTTGAGACGAGAAAAGTGGTGTCCTGCGTCTTCAGGGCAACATGATGCATCATAAAGTGAAGAGAGCTGGTTTGAGTGAATTGCTGCTTAATCCAAAAGAACACCAGCTCCTTCGAGCCGGAATTGAACCAGCAACCTAAGGATAATCTTGCTGCATATTGCTACTACAGTCCTCTGCTCTACCAACTGAGCTATCAAAGGAAAGCTGCAAAGATGCTTCTGTGTGATGATTGTTTTCCCAGCGCATGTTGACGCATCTGGCCTCATGGAGTGGCCTGTGCGTCTTCAGTACCAGCCCATGCTGCAGCGCTGTGAGACTGTGAACCGCCAGCTACTCTTTACAGCCTGGAAAACGCGTGTGACTAACAATCACAAGAGTGTAGCTTTGACTTCTTATCAGGCTCGCACATTTTTTGCAAGCTGTGCATTATGAATTTAAAGACCTTGCAAGCTGCCCTACTTGGTCGTGCTGCCTGGCGGCTTGCATGGCAAATGCCTTCTTCGTGCAGCAGGCAGCGTATGTATCAGTCTGCTCAATCGAAGGTCCTGAGTTAAATGCTCAGAAAAGGAATCAGTGCTAAAAAGTCGTTCTTTTAGCTTCTTTCACTTCATATATCCACCTTTGCAAAAATCAAGAAGTCTTGCTTATGACATGGCAGAAAAAAGTTTGCTGTGCTTTGACCCATCTGGCGTGAACTCAGTGACACGTGAGACCACGTTTCTTTCTGGAGAATTGCCCTGAGCCAAAAGCAGAGTGGAGAATGCGGGCATCGATCCCGCTACCTCTCAAATGCTAAGCGAGCGCTCTACCATTTGAACTAATTCCCCAGCAGCTTCTTGCAGGTTGCCCTCGTTTGCTTCTCAGTCGTCTTTTCGCACTCGTCTCCAAGCTGCTCCACGACCATCAGAGAAAACCTATTTGAGGACTAGCCCACTCCTTGTATCCAATCGACATTGCGGAGCAGCAGCGAGCGAGCAACAGCAGGACGCGAAGCCACAGTAACGAAGAAAGAAGCCGAGAAGAGCACGAGACCGCGAAAGGGAAGCGAGGTGACCGGCAAGTAGCGGCCGCCCTGTGTGTGAGGGAGCAGGCGAGAGCGCTGTCTGACTGATAGCCAACTTGTTTTGCCTGAAAGGGAGTGCTGAGTGCTTTGAAGTGTTGCTGCCCACGTCTGCGTGTTGCAGACTGGCGCAATCCAAGATCCAGGATTACGTGCTGAGGGACGCACTTAAAATTGGTACAGTCGCCGCAAAGGCACGGTGGGGAAGGGCCACAGTTTAAAGGCCTTCTGCCACGGTAAACCCGGGGGCAGGAATCAGTACACAACTCCCCTCGGGCTGTACTTGCAACTTCTTTTTCGTGTACATGGAGCACCATGATCTGCAAACACCTATGTAGTGCCATGTACAATGTAAGGTCTGTTTCGTAATGCACGTTGAAAAGAAAAAAATGTAAACGTACCGTCACCCATTCCGTGTACTGTATAGTGACACATGTAATGTAATTTTGTTGAATGTACTACAAGGTATCCCGTATTGTACTTGATCTGAAAAGCAAGGAAATGTATAGAACGGAACTGCCGTCAGCACCCAAATGTAATGTATGGGATTGCTGACCGCAGCTAAACATACTGAACTGCTTTTGAATGTACTGTACAAATTCTTTTGGCTTCTCTCACCTCATATATCCATCTTTGCAAAAATCAAGAAGTCTTGCTTCTGACATGGCAGAAAATGGTTTGCTGGGCTTTGGCCCATCTGCCGTGAACTCAGTGAGTGACACGTGAGATCACGTTTCTTTCTGGAGAATTGCCCTGAGCCAAAAGCAGAGTGGAGAATGCGGGCATCGATCCCGCTACCTCTCACATGCGAAGCAAGCGCTCTACCATTTGAGCTAATTCCCCAGTAGCTTCTTGCAGTTGAGCCTCGTTTGCTTCTCAGTCGCCTTTTCGCACTCGTCTCCAAGCTGCTCCACGACCATCAGAGAAAACCTATTTGAGGATTGGCCCACTCCTTCAATGCATTGTATCCAATCGACATTACGGAGCAGCATCGAGCGAGCAACAGCAGGACGGGAAGCCACAGTAACGAAGAAAGAAGCCGAGAAGAGCACGAGACCACGGAAGGGAAGCGAGGTGACCGGCAAGTAGCGGCCGCCCTGTGTGTGAGGGAGCAGGCGAGAGCGCTGTCTGACTGATAGCCAACTTGTTTTGCCTGAAAGGGAGTGCTGAGTGCTTTGAAGTGTTGCTGCTCAATGGCACTCTCTGCTGGTGAGCAGACACAAATGCTCAAGCATAACAGCTGTGTGAAGGTGGATGCAGAGTGCATTAAGGTTTGAGACGAGAAAAGTGGTGTCCTGCGTCTTCAGGGCAACATGATGCATCATAAAGTGAAGAGAGCTGGTTTGAGTGAATTGCTGCTTAATCCAAAAGAACACCAGCTCCTTCGAGCCGGAATTGAACCAGCAACCTAAGGATAATCTTGCTGCATATTGCTACTACAGTCCTCTGCTCTACCAACTGAGCTATCAAAGGAAAGCTGCAAAGATGCTTCTGTGTGATGATTGTTTTCCCAGCGCATGTTGACGCATCTGGCCTCATGGAGTGGCCTGTGCGTCTTCAGTACCAGCCCATGCTGCAGCGCTGTGAGACTGTGAACCGCCAGCTACTCTTTACAGCCTGGAAAACGCGTGTGACTAACAATCACAAGAGTGTAGCTTTGACTTCTTATCAGGCTCGCACATTTTTTGCAAGCTGTGCATTATGAATTTAAAGACCTTGCAAGCTGCCCTACTTGGTCGTGCTGCCTGGCGGCTTGCATGGCAAGTGCCTTCTTCGTGCAGCAGGCAGCGTATGTATCAGTCTGCTCAATCGAAGGTCCTGAGTTAAATGCTCAGAAAAGGAATCAATGCTAAAAAGTCGTTCTTTTAGCTTCTTTCACTTCATATATCCACCTTTGCAAAAATCAAGAAGTCTTGCTTATGACATGGCAGAAAAAAGTTTGCTGTGCTTTGACCCATCTGGCGTGAACTCAGTGACACGTGAGACCACGTTTCTTTCTGGAGAATTGCCCTGAGCCAAAAGCAGAGTGGAGAATGCGGGCATCGATCCCGCTACCTCTCACATGCTAAGCGAGCGCTCTACCATTTGAGCTAATTCCCCAGCAGCTTCTTGCACGTTGCCCTCGTTTGCTTCTCAGTCGCCTTTTCGCACTCGTCTCCAAGCTGCTCCACGACCATCAGAGAAAACCTATTTGAGGACTAGCCCACTCCTTGTATCCAATCGACATTGCGGAGCAGCAGCGAGCGAGCAACAGCAGGACGCGAAGCCACAGTAACGAAGAAAGAAGCCGAGAAGAGCACGAGACCGCGAAAGGGAAGCGAGGTGACCGGCAAGTAGCGGCCGCCCTGTGTGTGAGGGAGCAGGCGAGAGCGCTGTCTGACTGATAGCCAACTTGTTTTGCCTGAAAGGGAGTGCTGAGTGCTTTGAAGTGTTGCTGCCCACGTCTGCGTGTTGCAGACTGGCGCAATCCAAGATCCAGGATTACGTGCTGAGGGACGCACTTAAAACTGGTACTGTCGCCGCAAAGGCACGGTGGGGAAGGGCCACAGTTTAAAGGCCTTCTGCCACGGTAAACCCGGGGGCAGGAATCAGTACACAACTCCCCTCGGGCTGTACTTGCAACTTCTTTTTCGTGTACATGGAGCACCATGATCTGCAAACACCTATGTAGTGCCATGTACAATGTAAGGTCTGTTTCGTAATGCACGTTGAAAAGAAAAAAATGTAAACGTACCGTCACCCATTCCGTGTACTGTATAGTGACACATGTAATGTAATTTTGTTGAATGTACTACAAGGTATCCCGTATTGTACTTGATCTGAAAAGCAAGGAAATGTATAGAACGGAACTGCCGTCAGCACCCAAATGTAATGTATGGGATTGCTGACCGCAGCTAAACATACTGAACTGCTTTTGAATGTACTGTACAAATTCTTTTGGCTTCTCTCACCTCATATATCCATCTTTGCAAAAATCAAGAAGTCTTGCTTCTGACATGGCAGAAAATGGTTTGCTGGGCTTTGGCCCATCTGCCGTGAACTCAGTGAGTGACACGTGAGATCACGTTTCTTTCTGGAGAATTGCCCTGAGCCAAAAGCAGAGTGGAGAATGCGGGCATCGATCCCGCTACCTCTCACATGCGAAGCAAGCGCTCTACCATTTGAGCTAATTCCCCAGTAGCTTCTTGCAGTTGAGCCTCGTTTGCTTCTCAGTCGCCTTTTCGCACTCGTCTCCAAGCTGCTCCACGACCATCAGAGAAAACCTATTTGAGGATTGGCCCACTCCTTCAATGCATTGTATCCAATCGACATTGCGGAGCAGCATCGAGCGAGCAACAACAGGACGGGAAGCCACAGTAACGAAGAAAGAAGCCGAGAAGAGCACGAGACCACGGAAGGGAAGCGAGGTGACCGGCAAGTAGCGGCCGCCCTGTGTGTGAGGGAGCAGGCGAGAGCGCTGTCTGACTGATAGCCAACTTGTTTTGCCTGAAAGGGAGTGCTGAGTGCTTTGAAGTGTTGCTGCTCAATGGCACTCTCTGCTGGTGAGCAGACACAAATGCTCAAGCATAACAGCTGTGTGAAGGTGGATGCAGAGTGCATTAAGGTTTGAGACGAGAAAAGTGGTGTCCTGCGTCTTCAGGGCAACATGATGCATCATAAAGTGAAGAGAGCTGGTTTGAGTGAATTGCTGCTTAATCCAAAAGAACACCAGCTCCTTCGAGCCAGAATTGAACCAGCAACCTAAGGATAATCTTGCTGCATATTGCTACTACAGTCCTCTGCTCTCCCAACTGAGCTATCAAAGGAAAGCTGCAAAGATGCTTCTGTGTGATGATTGTTTTCCCAGCGCATGTTGACGCATCTGGCCTCATGGAGTGGCCTGTGCGTCTTCAGTACCAGCCCATGCTGCAGCGCTGTGAGACTGTGAACCGCCAGCTACTCTTTACAGCCTGGAAAACGCGTGTGACTAACAATCACAAGAGTGTAGCTTTGACTTCTTATCAGGCTCGCACATTTTTTGCAAGCTGTGCATTATGAATTTAAAGACCTTGCAAGCTGCCCTACTTGGTCGTGCTGCCTGGCGGCTTGCATGGCAAGTGCCTTCTTCGTGCAGCAGGCAGCGTATCAGTCTGCTCAATCGAAGGTCCTGAGTTAAATGCTCAGAAAAGGAATCAGTGCTAAAAAGTCGTTCTTTTAGCTTCTTTCACTTCATATATCCACCTTTGCAAAAATCAAGAAGTCTTGCTTATGACATGGCAGAAAAAAGTTTGCTGTGCTTTGACCCATCTGGCGTGAACTCAGTGACACGTGAGACCACGTTTCTTTCTGGAGAATTGCCCTGAGCCAAAAGCAGAGTGGAGAATGCTGGCATCGATCCCGCTACCTCTCACATGCTAAGCGAGCGCTCTACCATTTGAGCTAATTCCCCAGCAGCTTCTTGCAGGTTGCCCTCGTTTGCTTCTCAGTCGCCTTTTCGCACTCGTCTCCAAGCTGCTCCACGACCATCAGAGAAAACCTATTTGAGGACTAGCCCACTCCTTGTATCCAATCGACATTGCGGAGCAGCAGCGAGCGAGCAACAGCAGGACGCGAAGCCACAGTAACGAAGAAAGAAGCCGAGAAGAGCACGAGACCGCGAAAGGGAAGCGAGGTGACCGGCAAGTAGCGGCCGCCCTGTGTGTGAGGGAGCAGGCGAGAGCGCTGTCTGACTGATAGCCAACTTGTTTTGCCTGAAAGGGAGTGCTGAGTGCTTTGAAGTGTTGCTGCTCAATGGCACTCTCTGCTGGTGAGCAGACACAAATGCTCAAGCATAACAGCTGTGTGAAGGTGGATGCAGAGTGCATTAAGGTTTGAGACGAGAAAAGTGGTGTCCTGCGTCTTCAGGGCAACATGATGCATCATAAAGTGAAGAGAGCTGGTTTGAGTGAATTGCTGCTTAATCCAAAAGAACACCAGCTCCTTCGAGCCGGAATTGAACCAGCAACCTAAGGATAATCTTGCTGCATATTGCTACTACAGTCCTCTGCTCTACCAACTGAGCTATCAAAGGAAAGCTGCAAAGATGCTTCTGTGTGATGATTGTTTTCCCAGCGCATGTTGACGCATCTGGCCTCATGGAGTGGCCTGTGCGTCTTCAGTACCAGCCCATGCTGCAGCGCTGTGAGACTGTGAACCGCCAGCTACTCTTTACAGCCTGGAAAACGCGTGTGACTAACAATCACAAGAGTGTAGCTTTGACTTCTTATCAGGCTCGCACATTTTTTGCAAGCTGTGCATTATGAATTTAAAGACCTTGCAAGCTGCCCTACTTGGTCGTGCTGCCTGGCGGCTTGCATGGCAAGTGCCTTCTTCGTGCAGCAGGCAGCGTATCAGTCTGCTCAATCGAAGGTCCTGAGTTAAATGCTCAGAAAAGGAATCAGTGCTAAAAAGTCGTTCTTTTAGCTTCTTTCACTTCATATATCCACCTTTGCAAAAATCAAGAAGTCTTGCTTATGACATGGCAGAAAAAAGTTTGCTGTGCTTTGACCCATCTGGCGTGAACTCAGTGACACGTGAGACCACGTTTCTTTCTGGAGAATTGCCCTGAGCCAAAAGCAGAGTGGAGAATGCAATGCGGGCATCGATCCCGCTACCTCTCACATGCTAAGCGAGCGCTCTACCATTTGAGCTAATTCCCCAGCAGCTTTTTGCAGGTTGCCCTCGTTTGCTTCTCAGTCGCCTTTTCGCACTCGTCTCCAAGCTGCTCCACGACCATCAGAGAAAACCTATTTGAGGACTAGCCCACTCCTTGTATCCAATCGACATTGCGGAGCAGCAGCGAGCGAGCAACAGCAGGACGCGAAGCCACAGTAACGAAGAAAGAAGCCGAGAAGAGCACGAGACCGCGAAAGGGAAGCGAGGTGACCGGCAAGTAGCGGCCGCCCTGTGTGTGAGGGAGCAGGCGAGAGCGCTGTCTGACTGATAGCCAACTTGTTTTGCCTGAAAGGGAGTGCTGAGTGCTTTGAAGTGTTGCTGCCCACGTCTGCGTGTTGCAGACTGACGCAATCCAAGATCCAGGATTACGTGCTGAGGGACGCACTTAAAATTGGTACAGTCGCCGCAAAGGCACGGTGGGGAAGGGCCACAGTTTAAAGGCCTTCTGCCACGGTAAACCCGGGGGCAGGAATCAGTACACAACTCCCCTCGGGCTGTACTTGCAACTTCTTTTTCGTGTACATGGAGCACCATGATCTGCAAACACCTATGTAGTGCCATGTACAATGTAAGGTCTGTTTCGTAATGCACGTTGAAAAGAAAAAAATGTAAACGTACCGTCACCCATTCCGTGTACTGTATAGTGACACATGTAATGTAATTTTGTTGAATGTACTACAAGGTATCCCGTATTGTACTTGATCTGAAAAGCAAGGAAATGTATAGAACGGAACTGCCGTCAGCACCCAAATGTAATGTATGGGATTGCTGACCGCAGCTAAACATACTGAACTGCTTTTGAATGTACTGTACAAATTCTTTTGGCTTCTCTCACCTCATATATCCATCTTTGCAAAAATCAAGAAGTCTTGCTTCTGACATGGCAGAAAATGGTTTGCTGGGCTTTGGCCCATCTGCCGTGAACTCAGTGAGTGACACGTGAGATCACGTTTCTTTCTGGAGAATTGCCCTGAGCCAAAAGCAGAGTGGAGAATGCGGGCATCGATCCCGCTACCTCTCACATGCGAAGCAAGCGCTCTACCATTTGAGCTAATTCCCCAGTAGCTTCTTGCAGTTGAGCCTCGTTTGCTTCTCAGTCGCCTTTTCGCACTCGTCTCCAAGCTGCTCCACGACCATCAGAGAAAACCTATTTGAGGATTGGCCCACTCCTTCAATGCATTGTATCCAATCGACATTGCGGAGCAGCATCGAGCGAGCAACAGCAGGACGGGAAGCCACAGTAACGAAGAAAGAAGCCGAGAAGAGCACGAGACCACGGAAGGGAAGCGAGGTGACCGGCAAGTAGCGGCCGCCCTGTGTGTGAGGGAGCAGGCGAGAGCGCTGTCTGACTGATAGCCAACTTGTTTTGCCTGAAAGGGAGTGCTGAGTGCTTTGAAGTGTTGCTGCTCAATGGCACTCTCTGCTGGTGAGCAGACACAAATGCTCAAGCATAACAGCTGTGTGAAGGTGGATGCAGAGTGCATTAAGGTTTGAGACGAGAAAAGTGGTGTCCTGCGTCTTCAGGGCAACATGATGCATCATAAAGTGAAGAGAGCTGGTTTGAGTGAATTGCTGCTTAATCCAAAAGAACACCAGCTCCTTCGAGCCGGAATTGAACCAGCAACCTAAGGATAATCTTGCTGCATATTGCTACTACAGTCCTCTGCTCTACCAACTGAGCTATCAAAGGAAAGCTGCAAAGATGCTTCTGTGTGATGATTGTTTTCCCAGCGCATGTTGACGCATCTGGCCTCATGGAGTGGCCTGTGCGTCTTCAGTACCAGCCCATGCTGCAGCGCTGTGAGACTGTGAACCGCCAGCTACTCTTTACAGCCTGGAAAACGCGTGTGACTAACAATCACAAGAGTGTAGCTTTGACTTCTTATCAGGCTCGCACATTTTTTGCAAGCTGTGCATTATGAATTTAAAGACCTTGCAAGCTGCCCTACTTGGTCGTGCTGCCTGGCGGCTTGCATGGCAAGTGCCTTCTTCGTGCAGCAGGCAGCGTATCAGTCTGCTCAATCGAAGGTCCTGAGTTAAATGCTCAGAAAAGGAATCAGTGCTAAAAAGTCGTTCTTTTAGCTTCTTTCACTTCATATATCCACCTTTGCAAAAATCAAGAAGTCTTGCTTATGACATGGCAGAAAAAAGTTTGCTGTGCTTTGACCCATCTGGCGTGAACTCAGTGACACGTGAGACCACGTTTCTTTCTGGAGAATTGCCCTGAGCCAAAAGCAGAGTGGAGAATGCGGGCATCGATCCCGCTACCTCTCACATGCTAAGCGAGCGCTCTACCATTTGAACTAATTCCCCAGCAGCTTCTTGCAGGTTGCCCTCGTTTGCTTCTCAGTCGTCTTTTCGCACTCGTCTCCAAGCTGCTCCACGACCATCAGAGAAAACCTATTTGAGGACTAGCCCACTCCTTGTATCCAATCGACATTGCGGAGCAGCAGCGAGCGAGCAACAGCAGGACGCGAAGCCACAGTAACGAAGAAAGAAGCCGAGAAGAGCACGAGACCGCGAAAGGGAAGCGAGGTGACCGGCAAGTAGCGGCCGCCCTGTGTGTGAGGGAGCAGGCGAGAGCGCTGTCTGACTGATAGCCAACTTGTTTTGCCTGAAAGGGAGTGCTGAGTGCTTTGAAGTGTTGCTGCCCACGTCTGCGTGTTGCAGACTGACGCAATCCAAGATCCAGGATTACGTGCTGAGGGACGCACTTAAAATTGGTACAGTCGCCGCAAAGGCACGGTGGGGAAGGGCCACAGTTTAAAGGCCTTCTGCCACGGTAAACCCGGGGGCAGGAATCAGTACACAACTCCCCTCGGGCTGTACTTGCAACTTCTTTTTCGTGTACATGGAGCACCATGATCTGCAAACACCTATGTAGTGCCATGTACAATGTAAGGTCTGTTTCGTAATGCACGTTGAAAAGAAAAAAATGTAAACGTACCGTCACCCATTCCGTGTACTGTATAGTGACACATGTAATGTAATTTTGTTGAATGTACTACAAGGTATCCCGTATTGTACTTGATCTGAAAAGCAAGGAAATGTATAGAACGGAACTGCCGTCAGCACCCAAATGTAATGTATGGGATTGCTGACCGCAGCTAAACATACTGAACTGCTTTTGAATGTACTGTACAAATTCTTTTGGCTTCTCTCACCTCATATATCCATCTTTGCAAAAATCAAGAAGTCTTGCTTCTGACATGGCAGAAAATGGTTTGCTGGGCTTTGGCCCATCTGCCGTGAACTCAGTGAGTGACACGTGAGATCACGTTTCTTTCTGGAGAATTGCCCTGAGCCAAAAGCAGAGTGGAGAATGCGGGCATCGATCCCGCTACCTCTCACATGCGAAGCAAGCGCTCTACCATTTGAGCTAATTCCCCAGTAGCTTCTTGCAGTTGAGCCTCGTTTGCTTCTCAGTCGCCTTTTCGCACTCGTCTCCAAGCTGCTCCACGACCATCAGAGAAAACCTATTTGAGGATTGGCCCACTCCTTCAATGCATTGTATCCAATCGACATTGCGGAGCAGCAGCGAGCGAGCAACAGCAGGACGCGAAGCCACAGTAACGAAGAAAGAAGCCGAGAAGAGCACGAGACCACGGAAGGGAAGCGAGGTGACCGGCAAGTAGCGGCCGCCCTGTGTGTGAGGGAGCAGGCGAGAGCGCTGTCTGACTGATAGCCAACTTGTTTTGCCTGAAAGGGAGTGCTGAGTGCTTTGAAGTGTTGCTGCTCAATGGCACTCTCTGCTGGTGAGCAGACACAAATGCTCAAGCATAACAGCTGTGTGAAGGTGGATGCAGATGCAGAAGGTGGATAAAGTGAAGAGAGCTGGTTTGAGTGAATTGCTGCTTAATCCAAAAGAACACCAGCTCCTTCGAGCCAGAATTGAACCAGCAACCTAAGGATAATCTTGCTGCATATTGCTACTACAGTCCTCTGCTCTCCCAACTGAGCTATCAAAGGAAAGCTGCAAAGATGCTTCTGTGTGATGATTGTTTTCCCAGCGCATGTTGACGCATCTGGCCTCATGGAGTGGCCTGTGCGTCTTCAGTACCAGCCCATGCTGCAGCGCTGTGAGACTGTGAACCGCCAGCTACTCTTTACAGCCTGGAAAACGCGTGTGACTAACAATCACAAGAGTGTAGCTTTGACTTCTTATCAGGCTCGCACATTTTTTGCAAGCTGTGCATTATGAATTTAAAGACCTTGCAAGCTGCCCTACTTGGTCGTGCTGCCTGGCGGCTTGCATGGCAAGTGCCTTCTTCGTGCAGCAGGCAGCGTATCAGTCTGCTCAATCGAAGGTCCTGAGTTAAATGCTCAGAAAAGGAATCAGTGCTAAAAAGTCGTTCTTTTAGCTTCTTTCACTTCATATATCCACCTTTGCAAAAATCAAGAAGTCTTGCTTATGACATGGCAGAAAAAAGTTTGCTGTGCTTTGACCCATCTGGCGTGAACTCAGTGACACGTGAGACCACGTTTCTTTCTGGAGAATTGCCCTGAGCCAAAAGCAGAGTGGAGAATGCAATGCGGGCATCGATCCCGCTACCTCTCACATGCTAAGCGAGCGCTCTACCATTTGAGCTAATTCCCCAGCAGCTTCTTGCAGGTTGCCCTCGTTTGCTTCTCAGTCGCCTTTTCGCACTCGTCTCCAAGCTGCTCCACGACCATCAGAGAAAACCTATTTGAGGACTAGCCCACTCCTTGTATCCAATCGACATTGCGGAGCAGCAGCGAGCGAGCAACAGCAGGACGCGAAGCCACAGTAACGAAGAAAGAAGCCGAGAAGAGCACGAGACCGCGAAAGGGAAGCGAGGTGACCGGCAAGTAGCGGCCGCCCTGTGTGTGAGGGAGCAGGCGAGAGCGCTGTCTGACTGATAGCCAACTTGTTTTGCCTGAAAGGGAGTGCTGAGTGCTTTGAAGTGTTGCTGCTCAATGGCACTCTCTGCTGGTGAGCAGACACAAATGCTCAAGCATAACAGCTGTGTGAAGGTGGATGCAGAGTGCATTAAGGTTTGAGACGAGAAAAGTGGTGTCCTGCGTCTTCAGGGCAACATGATGCATCATAAAGTGAAGAGAGCTGGTTTGAGTGAATTGCTGCTTAATCCAAAAGAACACCAGCTCCTTCGAGCCGGAATTGAACCAGCAACCTAAGGATAATCTTGCTGCATATTGCTACTACAGTCCTCTGCTCTACCAACTGAGCTATCAAAGGAAAGCTGCAAAGATGCTTCTGTGTGATGATTGTTTTCCCAGCGCATGTTGACGCATCTGGCCTCATGGAGTGGCCTGTGCGTCTTCAGTACCAGCCCATGCTGCAGCGCTGTGAGACTGTGAACCGCCAGCTACTCTTTACAGCCTGGAAAACGCGTGTGACTAACAATCACAAGAGTGTAGCTTTGACTTCTTATCAGGCTCGCACATTTTTTGCAAGCTGTGCATTATGAATTTAAAGACCTTGCAAGCTGCCCTACTTGGTCGTGCTGCCTGGCGGCTTGCATGGCAAGTGCCTTCTTCGTGCAGCAGGCAGCGTATCAGTCTGCTCAATCGAAGGTCCTGAGTTAAATGCTCAGAAAAGGAATCAGTGCTAAAAAGTCGTTCTTTTAGCTTCTTTCACTTCATATATCCACCTTTGCAAAAATCAAGAAGTCTTGCTTATGACATGGCAGAAAAAAGTTTGCTGTGCTTTGACCCATCTGGCGTGAACTCAGTGACACGTGAGACCACGTTTCTTTCTGGAGAATTGCCCTGAGCCAAAAGCAGAGTGGAGAATGCAATGCGGGCATCGATCCCGCTACCTCTCACATGCTAAGCGAGCGCTCTACCATTTGAGCTAATTCCCCAGCAGCTTTTTGCAGGTTGCCCTCGTTTGCTTCTCAGTCGCCTTTTCGCACTCGTCTCCAAGCTGCTCCACGACCATCAGAGAAAACCTATTTGAGGACTAGCCCACTCCTTGTATCCAATCGACATTGCGGAGCAGCAGCGAGCGAGCAACAGCAGGACGCGAAGCCACAGTAACGAAGAAAGAAGCCGAGAAGAGCACGAGACCGCGAAAGGGAAGCGAGGTGACCGGCAAGTAGCGGCCGCCCTGTGTGTGAGGGAGCAGGCGAGAGCGCTGTCTGACTGATAGCCAACTTGTTTTGCCTGAAAGGGAGTGCTGAGTGCTTTGAAGTGTTGCTGCCCACGTCTGCGTGTTGCAGACTGACGCAATCCAAGATCCAGGATTACGTGCTGAGGGACGCACTTAAAATTGGTACAGTCGCCGCAAAGGCACGGTGGGGAAGGGCCACAGTTTAAAGGCCTTCTGCCACGGTAAACCCGGGGGCAGGAATCAGTACACAACTCCCCTCGGGCTGTACTTGCAACTTCTTTTTCGTGTACATGGAGCACCATGATCTGCAAACACCTATGTAGTGCCATGTACAATGTAAGGTCTGTTTCGTAATGCACGTTGAAAAGAAAAAAATGTAAACGTACCGTCACCCATTCCGTGTACTGTATAGTGACACATGTAATGTAATTTTGTTGAATGTACTACAAGGTATCCCGTATTGTACTTGATCTGAAAAGCAAGGAAATGTATAGAACGGAACTGCCGTCAGCACCCAAATGTAATGTATGGGATTGCTGACCGCAGCTAAACATACTGAACTGCTTTTGAATGTACTGTACAAATTCTTTTGGCTTCTCTCACCTCATATATCCATCTTTGCAAAAATCAAGAAGTCTTGCTTCTGACATGGCAGAAAATGGTTTGCTGGGCTTTGGCCCATCTGCCGTGAACTCAGTGAGTGACACGTGAGATCACGTTTCTTTCTGGAGAATTGCCCTGAGCCAAAAGCAGAGTGGAGAATGCGGGCATCGATCCCGCTACCTCTCACATGCGAAGCAAGCGCTCTACCATTTGAGCTAATTCCCCAGTAGCTTCTTGCAGTTGAGCCTCGTTTGCTTCTCAGTCGCCTTTTCGCACTCGTCTCCAAGCTGCTCCACGACCATCAGAGAAAACCTATTTGAGGATTGGCCCACTCCTTCAATGCATTGTATCCAATCGACATTGCGGAGCAGCATCGAGCGAGCAACAGCAGGACGGGAAGCCACAGTAACGAAGAAAGAAGCCGAGAAGAGCACGAGACCACGGAAGGGAAGCGAGGTGACCGGCAAGTAGCGGCCGCCCTGTGTGTGAGGGAGCAGGCGAGAGCGCTGTCTGACTGATAGCCAACTTGTTTTGCCTGAAAGGGAGTGCTGAGTGCTTTGAAGTGTTGCTGCTCAATGGCACTCTCTGCTGGTGAGCAGACACAAATGCTCAAGCATAACAGCTGTGTGAAGGTGGATGCAGAGTGCATTAAGGTTTGAGACGAGAAAAGTGGTGTCCTGCGTCTTCAGGGCAACATGATGCATCATAAAGTGAAGAGAGCTGGTTTGAGTGAATTGCTGCTTAATCCAAAAGAACACCAGCTCCTTCGAGCCGGAATTGAACCAGCAACCTAAGGATAATCTTGCTGCATATTGCTACTACAGTCCTCTGCTCTACCAACTGAGCTATCAAAGGAAAGCTGCAAAGATGCTTCTGTGTGATGATTGTTTTCCCAGCGCATGTTGACGCATCTGGCCTCATGGAGTGGCCTGTGCGTCTTCAGTACCAGCCCATGCTGCAGCGCTGTGAGACTGTGAACCGCCAGCTACTCTTTACAGCCTGGAAAACGCGTGTGACTAACAATCACAAGAGTGTAGCTTTGACTTCTTATCAGGCTCGCACATTTTTTGCAAGCTGTGCATTATGAATTTAAAGACCTTGCAAGCTGCCCTACTTGGTCGTGCTGCCTGGCGGCTTGCATGGCAAGTGCCTTCTTCGTGCAGCAGGCAGCGTATCAGTCTGCTCAATCGAAGGTCCTGAGTTAAATGCTCAGAAAAGGAATCAGTGCTAAAAAGTCGTTCTTTTAGCTTCTTTCACTTCATATATCCACCTTTGCAAAAATCAAGAAGTCTTGCTTATGACATGGCAGAAAAAAGTTTGCTGTGCTTTGACCCATCTGGCGTGAACTCAGTGACACGTGAGACCACGTTTCTTTCTGGAGAATTGCCCTGAGCCAAAAGCAGAGTGGAGAATGCAATGCGGGCATCGATCCCGCTACCTCTCACATGCTAAGCGAGCGCTCTACCATTTGAGCTAATTCCCCAGCAGCTTTTTGCAGGTTGCCCTCGTTTGCTTCTCAGTCGCCTTTTCGCACTCGTCTCCAAGCTGCTCCACGACCATCAGAGAAAACCTATTTGAGGACTAGCCCACTCCTTGTATCCAATCGACATTGCGGAGCAGCAGCGAGCGAGCAACAGCAGGACGCGAAGCCACAGTAACGAAGAAAGAAGCCGAGAAGAGCACGAGACCGCGAAAGGGAAGCGAGGTGACCGGCAAGTAGCGGCCGCCCTGTGTGTGAGGGAGCAGGCGAGAGCGCTGTCTGACTGATAGCCAACTTGTTTTGCCTGAAAGGGAGTGCTGAGTGCTTTGAAGTGTTGCTGCCCACGTCTGCGTGTTGCAGACTGACGCAATCCAAGATCCAGGATTACGTGCTGAGGGACGCACTTAAAATTGGTACAGTCGCCGCAAAGGCACGGTGGGGAAGGGCCACAGTTTAAAGGCCTTCTGCCACGGTAAACCCGGGGGCAGGAATCAGTACACAACTCCCCTCGGGCTGTACTTGCAACTTCTTTTTCGTGTACATGGAGCACCATGATCTGCAAACACCTATGTAGTGCCATGTACAATGTAAGGTCTGTTTCGTAATGCACGTTGAAAAGAAAAAAATGTAAACGTACCGTCACCCATTCCGTGTACTGTATAGTGACACATGTAATGTAATTTTGTTGAATGTACTACAAGGTATCCCGTATTGTACTTGATCTGAAAAGCAAGGAAATGTATAGAACGGAACTGCCGTCAGCACCCAAATGTAATGTATGGGATTGCTGACCGCAGCTAAACATACTGAACTGCTTTTGAATGTACTGTACAAATTCTTTTGGCTTCTCTCACCTCATATATCCATCTTTGCAAAAATCAAGAAGTCTTGCTTCTGACATGGCAGAAAATGGTTTGCTGGGCTTTGGCCCATCTGCCGTGAACTCAGTGAGTGACACGTGAGATCACGTTTCTTTCTGGAGAATTGCCCTGAGCCAAAAGCAGAGTGGAGAATGCGGGCATCGATCCCGCTACCTCTCACATGCGAAGCAAGCGCTCTACCATTTGAGCTAATTCCCCAGTAGCTTCTTGCAGTTGAGCCTCGTTTGCTTCTCAGTCGCCTTTTCGCACTCGTCTCCAAGCTGCTCCACGACCATCAGAGAAAACCTATTTGAGGATTGGCCCACTCCTTCAATGCATTGTATCCAATCGACATTGCGGAGCAGCATCGAGCGAGCAACAGCAGGACGGGAAGCCACAGTAACGAAGAAAGAAGCCGAGAAGAGCACGAGACCACGGAAGGGAAGCGAGGTGACCGGCAAGTAGCGGCCGCCCTGTGTGTGAGGGAGCAGGCGAGAGCGCTGTCTGACTGATAGCCAACTTGTTTTGCCTGAAAGGGAGTGCTGAGTGCTTTGAAGTGTTGCTGCTCAATGGCACTCTCTGCTGGTGAGCAGACACAAATGCTCAAGCATAACAGCTGTGTGAAGGTGGATGCAGAGTGCATTAAGGTTTGAGACGAGAAAAGTGGTGTCCTGCGTCTTCAGGGCAACATGATGCATCATAAAGTGAAGAGAGCTGGTTTGAGTGAATTGCTGCTTAATCCAAAAGAACACCAGCTCCTTCGAGCCGGAATTGAACCAGCAACCTAAGGATAATCTTGCTGCATATTGCTACTACAGTCCTCTGCTCTACCAACTGAGCTATCAAAGGAAAGCTGCAAAGATGCTTCTGTGTGATGATTGTTTTCCCAGCGCATGTTGACGCATCTGGCCTCATGGAGTGGCCTGTGCGTCTTCAGTACCAGCCCATGCTGCAGCGCTGTGAGACTGTGAACCGCCAGCTACTCTTTACAGCCTGGAAAACGCGTGTGACTAACAATCACAAGAGTGTAGCTTTGACTTCTTATCAGGCTCGCAGATTTTTTGCAAGCTGTGCATTATGAATTTAAAGACCTTGCAAGCTGCCCTACTTGGTCGTGCTGCCTGGCGGCTTGCATGGCAAGTGCCTTCTTCGTGCAGCAGGCAGCGTATGTATCAGTCTGCTCAATCGAAGGTCCTGAGTTAAATGCTCAGAAAAGGAATCAGTGCTAAAAAGTCGTTCTTTTAGCTTCTTTCACTTCATATATCCACCTTTGCAAAAATCAAGAAGTCTTGCTTATGACATGGCAGAAAATGGTTTGCTGGGCTTTGACCCATCTGGCGTGAACTCAGTGACACGTGAGACCACGTTTCTTTCTGGAGAATTGCCCTGAGCCAAAAGCAGAGTGGAGAATGCGGGCATCGATCCCGCTACCTCTCACATGCTAAGCGAGCGCTCTACCATTTGAGCTAATTCCCCAGCAGCTTCTTGCAGGTTGCCCTCGTTTGCTTCTCAGTCGCCTTTTCGCACTCGTCTCCAAGCTGCTCCACGACCATCAGAGAAAACCTATTTGAGGACTAGCCCACTCCTTGTATCCAATCGACATTGCGGAGCAGCAGCGAGCGAGCAACAGCAGGACGGGAAGCCACAGTAACGAAGAAAGAAGCCGAGAAGAGCACGAGACCGCGAAAGGGAAGCGAGGTGACCGGCAAGTAGCGGCCGCCCTGTGTGTGAGGGAGCAGGCGACAGCGCTGTCTGACTGATAGCCAACTTGTTTTGCCTGAAAGGGAGTGCTGAGTGCTTTGAAGTGTTGCTGCTCAATGGCACTCTCTGCTGGTGAGCAGACACAAATGCTCAAGCATAACAGCTGTGTGAAGGTGGATGCAGAGTGCATTAAGGTTTGAGACGAGAAAAGTGGTGTCCTGCGTCTTCAGGGCAACATGATGCATCATAAAGTGAAGAGAGCTGGTTTGAGTGAATTGCTGCTTAATCCAAAAGAACACCAGCTCCTTCGAGCCGGAATTGAACCAGCAACCTAAGGATAATCTTGCTGCATATTGCTACTACAGTCCTCTGCTCTACCAACTGAGCTATCAAAGGAAAGCTGCAAAGATGCTTCTGTGTGATGATTGTTTTCCCAGCGCATGTTAACGCATCTGGCCTCATGGAGTGGCCTGTGCGTCTTCAGTACCAGCCCATGCTGCAGCGCTGTGAGACTGTGAACCGCCAGCTACTCTTTACAGCCTGGAAAACGCGTGTGACTAACAATCACAAGAGTGTAGCTTTGACTTCTTATCAGGCTCGCACATTTTTTGCAAGCTGTGCATTATGAATTTAAAGACATTGCAAGCTGCCCTACTTGGTCGTGCTGCCTGGCGGCTTGCATGGCAAGTGCCTTCTTCGTGCAGCAGGCAGCGTATCAGTCTGCTCAATCGAAGGTCCTGAGTTAAATGCTCAGAAAAGGAATCAGTGCTAAAAAGTCGTTCTTTTAGCTTCTTTCACTTCATATATCCACCTTTGCAAAAATCAAGAAGTCTTGCTTATGACATGGCTGAAAAAAGTTTGCTGTGCTTTGACCCATCTGGCGTGAACTCAGTGACACGTGAGACCACGTTTCTTTCTGGAGAATTGCCCTGAGCCAAAAGCAGAGTGGAGAATGCGGGCATCGATCCCGCTACCTCTCACATGCTAAGCGAGCGCTCTACCATTTGAGCTAATTCCCCAGCAGCTTCTTGCACGTTGCCCTTGTTTGCTTCTCAGTCGCCTTTTCGCACTCGTCTCCAAGCTGCTCCACGACCATCAGAGAAAACCTATTTGAGGACTAGCCCACTCCTTGTATCCAATCGACATTGCGGAGCAGCAGCGAGCGAGCAACAGCAGGACGCGAAGCCACAGTAACGAAGAAAGAAGCCGAGAAGAGCACGAGACCGCGAAAGGGAAGCGAGGTGACCGGCAAGTAGCGGCCGCCCTGTGTGTGAGGGAGCAGGTGAGAGCGCTGTCTGACTGATAGCCAACTTGTTTTGCCTGAAAGGGAGTGCTGAGTGCTTTGAAGTGTTGCTGCCCACGTCTGCGTGTTGCAGACTGACGCAATCCAAGATCCAGGATTACGTGCTGAGGGACGCACTTAAAATTGGTACAGTCGCCGCAAAGGCACGGTGGGGAAGGGCCACAGTTTAAAGGCCTTCTGCCACGGTAAACCCGGGGGCAGGAATCAGTACACAACTCCCCTCGGGCTGTACTTGCAACTTCTTTTTCGTGTACATGGAGCACCATGATCTGCAAACACCTATGTAGTGCCATGTACAATGTAAGGTCTGTTTCGTAATGCACGTTGAAAAGAAAAAAATGTAAACGTACCGTCACCCATTCCGTGTACTGTATAGTGACACATGTAATGTAATTTTGTTGAATGTACTACAAGGTATCCCGTATTGTACTTGATCTGAAAAGCAAGGAAATGTATAGAACGGAACTGCCGTCAGCACCCAAATGTAATGTATGGGATTGCTGACCGCAGCTAAACATACTGAACTGCTTTTGAATGTACTGTACAAATTCTTTTGGCTTCTCTCACCTCATATATCCATCTTTGCAAAAATCAAGAAGTCTTGCTTCTGACATGGCAGAAAATGGTTTGCTGGGCTTTGGCCCATCTGCCGTGAACTCAGTGAGTGACACGTGAGATCACGTTTCTTTCTGGAGAATTGCCCTGAGCCAAAAGCAGAGTGGAGAATGCGGGCATCGATCCCGCTACCTCTCACATGCGAAGCAAGCGCTCTACCATTTGAGCTAATTCCCCAGTAGCTTCTTGCAGTTGAGCCTCGTTTGCTTCTCAGTCGCCTTTTCGCACTCGTCTCCAAGCTGCTCCACGACCATCAGAGAAAACCTATTTGAGGATTGGCCCACTCCTTCAATGCATTGTATCCAATCGACATTGCGGAGCAGCAGCGAGCGAGCAACAGCAGGACGGGAAGCCACAGTAACGAAGAAAGAAGCCGAGAAGAGCACGAGACCACGGAAGGGAAGCGAGGTGACCGGCAAGTAGCGGCCGCCCTGTGTGTGAGGGAGCAGGCGAGAGCGCTGTCTGACTGATAGCCAACTTGTTTTGCCTGAAAGGGAGTGCTGAGTGCTTTGAAGTGTTGCTGCTCAATGGCACTCTCTGCTGGTGAGCAGACACAAATGCTCAAGCATAACAGCTGTGTGAAGGTGGATGCAGATGCAGAAGGTGGATAAAGTGAAGAGAGCTGGTTTGAGTGAATTGCTGCTTAATCCAAAAGAACACCAGCTCCTTCGAGCCAGAATTGAACCAGCAACCTAAGGATAATCTTGCTGCATATTGCTACTACAGTCCTCTGCTCTCCCAACTGAGCTATCAAAGGAAAGCTGCAAAGATGCTTCTGTGTGATGATTGTTTTCCCAGCGCATGTTGACGCATCTGGCCTCATGGAGTGGCCTGTGCGTCTTCAGTACCAGCCCATGCTGCAGCGCTGTGAGACTGTGAACCGCCAGCTACTCTTTACAGCCTGGAAAACGCGTGTGACTAACAATCACAAGAGTGTAGCTTTGACTTCTTATCAGGCTCGCACATTTTTTGCAAGCTGTGCATTATGAATTTAAAGACCTTGCAAGCTGCCCTACTTGGTCGTGCTGCCTGGCGGCTTGCATGGCAAGTGCCTTCTTCGTGCAGCAGGCAGCGTATCAGTCTGCTCAATCGAAGGTCCTGAGTTAAATGCTCAGAAAAGGAATCAGTGCTAAAAAGTCGTTCTTTTAGCTTCTTTCACTTCATATATCCACCTTTGCAAAAATCAAGAAGTCTTGCTTATGACATGGCAGAAAAAAGTTTGCTGTGCTTTGACCCATCTGGCGTGAACTCAGTGACACGTGAGACCACGTTTCTTTCTGGAGAATTGCCCTGAGCCAAAAGCAGAGTGGAGAATGCAATGCGGGCATCGATCCCGCTACCTCTCACATGCTAAGCGAGCGCTCTACCATTTGAGCTAATTCCCCAGCAGCTTCTTGCAGGTTGCCCTCGTTTGCTTCTCAGTCGCCTTTTCGCACTCGTCTCCAAGCTGCTCCACGACCATCAGAGAAAACCTATTTGAGGACTAGCCCACTCCTTGTATCCAATCGACATTGCGGAGCAGCAGCGAGCGAGCAACAGCAGGACGCGAAGCCACAGTAACGAAGAAAGAAGCCGAGAAGAGCACGAGACCGCGAAAGGGAAGCGAGGTGACCGGCAAGTAGCGGCCGCCCTGTGTGTGAGGGAGCAGGCGAGAGCGCTGTCTGACTGATAGCCAACTTGTTTTGCCTGAAAGGGAGTGCTGAGTGCTTTGAAGTGTTGCTGCTCAATGGCACTCTCTGCTGGTGAGCAGACACAAATGCTCAAGCATAACAGCTGTGTGAAGGTGGATGCAGAGTGCATTAAGGTTTGAGACGAGAAAAGTGGTGTCCTGCGTCTTCAGGGCAACATGATGCATCATAAAGTGAAGAGAGCTGGTTTGAGTGAATTGCTGCTTAATCCAAAAGAACACCAGCTCCTTCGAGCCGGAATTGAACCAGCAACCTAAGGATAATCTTGCTGCATATTGCTACTACAGTCCTCTGCTCTACCAACTGAGCTATCAAAGGAAAGCTGCAAAGATGCTTCTGTGTGATGATTGTTTTCCCAGCGCATGTTGACGCATCTGGCCTCATGGAGTGGCCTGTGCGTCTTCAGTACCAGCCCATGCTGCAGCGCTGTGAGACTGTGAACCGCCAGCTACTCTTTACAGCCTGGAAAACGCGTGTGACTAACAATCACAAGAGTGTAGCTTTGACTTCTTATCAGGCTCGCACATTTTTTGCAAGCTGTGCATTATGAATTTAAAGACCTTGCAAGCTGCCCTACTTGGTCGTGCTGCCTGGCGGCTTGCATGGCAAGTGCCTTCTTCGTGCAGCAGGCAGCGTATCAGTCTGCTCAATCGAAGGTCCTGAGTTAAATGCTCAGAAAAGGAATCAGTGCTAAAAAGTCGTTCTTTTAGCTTCTTTCACTTCATATATCCACCTTTGCAAAAATCAAGAAGTCTTGCTTATGACATGGCAGAAAAAAGTTTGCTGTGCTTTGACCCATCTGGCGTGAACTCAGTGACACGTGAGACCACGTTTCTTTCTGGAGAATTGCCCTGAGCCAAAAGCAGAGTGGAGAATGCAATGCGGGCATCGATCCCGCTACCTCTCACATGCTAAGCGAGCGCTCTACCATTTGAGCTAATTCCCCAGCAGCTTTTTGCAGGTTGCCCTCGTTTGCTTCTCAGTCGCCTTTTCGCACTCGTCTCCAAGCTGCTCCACGACCATCAGAGAAAACCTATTTGAGGACTAGCCCACTCCTTGTATCCAATCGACATTGCGGAGCAGCAGCGAGCGAGCAACAGCAGGACGCGAAGCCACAGTAACGAAGAAAGAAGCCGAGAAGAGCACGAGACCGCGAAAGGGAAGCGAGGTGACCGGCAAGTAGCGGCCGCCCTGTGTGTGAGGGAGCAGGCGAGAGCGCTGTCTGACTGATAGCCAACTTGTTTTGCCTGAAAGGGAGTGCTGAGTGCTTTGAAGTGTTGCTGCCCACGTCTGCGTGTTGCAGACTGACGCAATCCAAGATCCAGGATTACGTGCTGAGGGACGTACTTAAAATTGGTACAGTCGCCGCAAAGGCACGGTGGGGAAGGGCCACAGTTTAAAGGCCTTCTGCCACGGTAAACCCGGGGGCAGGAATCAGTACACAACTCCCCTCGGGCTGTACTTGCAACTTCTTTTTCGTGTACATGGAGCACCATGATCTGCAAACACCTATGTAGTGCCATGTACAATGTAAGGTCTGTTTCGTAATGCACGTTGAAAAGAAAAAAATGTAAACGTACCGTCACCCATTCCGTGTACTGTATAGTGACACATGTAATGTAATTTTGTTGAATGTACTACAAGGTATCCCGTATTGTACTTGATCTGAAAAGCAAGGAAATGTATAGAACGGAACTGCCGTCAGCACCCAAATGTAATGTATGGGATTGCTGACCGCAGCTAAACATACTGAACTGCTTTTGAATGTACTGTACAAATTCTTTTGGCTTCTCTCACCTCATATATCCATCTTTGCAAAAATCAAGAAGTCTTGCTTCTGACATGGCAGAAAATGGTTTGCTGGGCTTTGGCCCATCTGCCGTGAACTCAGTGAGTGACACGTGAGATCACGTTTCTTTCTGGAGAATTGCCCTGAGCCAAAAGCAGAGTGGAGAATGCGGGCATCGATCCCGCTACCTCTCACATGCGAAGCAAGCGCTCTACCATTTGAGCTAATTCCCCAGTAGCTTCTTGCAGTTGAGCCTCGTTTGCTTCTCAGTCGCCTTTTCGCACTCGTCTCCAAGCTGCTCCACGACCATCAGAGAAAACCTATTTGAGGATTGGCCCACTCCTTCAATGCATTGTATCCAATCGACATTGCGGAGCAGCATCGAGCGAGCAACAGCAGGACGGGAAGCCACAGTAACGAAGAAAGAAGCCGAGAAGAGCACGAGACCACGGAAGGGAAGCGAGGTGACCGGCAAGTAGCGGCCGCCCTGTGTGTGAGGGAGCAGGCGAGAGCGCTGTCTGACTGATAGCCAACTTGTTTTGCCTGAAAGGGAGTGCTGAGTGCTTTGAAGTGTTGCTGCTCAATGGCATTCTCTGCTGGTGAGCAGACACAAATGCTCAAGCATAACAGCTGTGTGAAGGTGGATGCAGAGTGCATTAAGGTTTGAGACGAGAAAAGTGGTGTCCTGCGTCTTCAGGGCAACATGATGCATCATAAAGTGAAGAGAGCTGGTTTGAGTGAATTGCTGCTTAATCCAAAAGAACACCAGCTCCTTCGAGCCGGAATTGAACCAGCAACCTAAGGATAATCTTGCTGCATATTGCTACTACAGTCCTCTGCTCTACCAACTGAGCTATCAAAGGAAAGCTGCAAAGGTGCGTCTGTGTGATGATTGTTTTCCCAGCGCATGTTGACGCATCTGGCCTCATGGAGTGGCCTGTGCGTCTTCAGCACCAGCCCATGCTGCAGCGCTGTGAGACTGTGAACCGCCAGCTACTCTTTACAGCCTGGAAAACGCGTGTGACTAACAATCACAAGAGTGTAGCTTTGACTTCTTATCAGGCTCGCACATTTTTTGCAAGCTGTGCATTATGAATTTAAAGACCTTGCAAGCTGCCCTACTTGGTCGTGCTGCCTGGCGGCTTGCATGGCAAGTGCCTTCTTCGTGCAGCAGGCAGCGTATGTATCAGTCTGCTCAATCGAAGGTGCTGAGTTAAATGCTCAGAAAAGGAATCAGTGCTAAAAAATCGTTCTTTTAGCTTCTTTCACTTCATATATCCACCTTTGCAAAAATCAAGAAGTCTTGCTTATGACATGGCAGAAAAAAGTTTGCTGTGCTTTGACCCATCTGGCGTGAACTCAGTGACACGTGAGACCACGTTTCTTTCTGGAGAATTGCCCTGAGCCAAAAGCAGAGTGGAGAATGCGGGCATCGATCCCGCTACCTCTCACATGCTAAGCGAGCGCTCTACCATTTGAGCTAATTCCCCAGCAGCTTCTTGCAGGTTGCCCTCGTTTGCTTCTCAGTCGCCTTTTCGCACTCGTCTCCAAGCTGCTCCACGACCATCAGAGAAAACCTATTTGAGGACTAGCCCACTCCTTGTATCCAATCGACATTGCGGAGCAGCAGCGAGCGAGCAACAGCAGGACGCGAAGCCACAGTAACGAAGAAAGAAGCCGAGAAGAGCACGAGACCGCGAAAGGGAAGCGAGGTGACCGGCAAGTAGCGGCCGCCCTGTGTGTGAGGGAGCAGGCGAGAGCGCTGTCTGACTGATAGCCAACTTGTTTTGCCTGAAAGGGAGTGCTGAGTGCTTTGAAGTGTTGCTGCCCACGTCTGCGTGTTGCAGACTGACGCAATCCAAGATCCAGGATTACGTGCTGAGGGACGCACTTAAAATTGGTACAGTCGCCGCAAAGGCACGGTGGGGAAGGGCCACAGTTTAAAGGCCTTCTGCCACGGTAAACCCGGGGGCAGGAATCAGTACACAACTCCCCTCGGGCTGTACTTGCAACTTCTTTTTCGTGTACATGGAGCACCATGATCTGCAAACACCTATGTAGTGCCATGTACAATGTAAGGTCTGTTTCGTAATGCACGTTGAAAAGAAAAAAATGTAAACGTACCGTCACCCATTCCGTGTACTGTATAGTGACACATGTAATGTAATTTTGTTGAATGTACTACAAGGTATCCCGTATTGTACTTGATCTGAAAAGCAAGGAAATGTATAGAACGGAACTGCCGTCAGCACCCAAATGTAATGTATGGGATTGCTGACCGCAGCTAAACATACTGAACTGCTTTTGAATGTACTGTACAAATTCTTTTGGCTTCTCTCACCTCATATATCCATCTTTGCAAAAATCAAGAAGTCTTGCTTCTGACATGGCAGAAAATGGTTTGCTGGGCTTTGGCCCATCTGCCGTGAACTCAGTGAGTGACACGTGAGATCACGTTTCTTTCTGGAGAATTGCCCTGAGCCAAAAGCAGAGTGGAGAATGCGGGCATCAATCCCGCTACCTCTCACATGCTAAGCGAGCACTCTACCATTTGAGCTAATTCCCCAGCAGCTTCTTGCAGGTTGCCCTTGTTTGCTTCTCAGTCGCCTTTTCGCACTCGTCTCCAAGCTGCTCCACGACCATCAGAGAAAACCTATTTGAGGATTGGCCCACTCCTTCAATGCATTGTATCCAATCGACATTGCGGAGCAGCATCGAGCGAGCAACAGCAGGACGGGAAGCCACAGTAACGAAGAAAGAAGCCGAGAAGAGCACGAGACCACGGAAGGGAAGCGAGGTGACCGGCAAGTAGCGGCCGCCCTGTGTGTGAGGGAGCAGGCGAGAGCGCTGTCTGACTGATAGCCAACTTGTTTTGCCTGAAAGGGAGTGCTGAGTGCTTTGAAGTGTTGCTGCTCAATGGCACTCTCTGCTGGTGAGCAGACACAAATGCTCAAGCATAACAGCTGTGTGAAGGTGGATGCAGAGTGCATTAAGGTTTGAGACGAGAAAAGTGGTGTCCTGCGTCTTCAGGGCAACATGATGCATCATAAAGTGAAGAGAGCTGGTTTGAGTGAATTGCTGCTTAATCCAAAAGAACACCAGCTCCTTCGAGCCAGAATTGAACCAGCAACCTAAGGATAATCTTGCTGCATATTGCTACTACAGTCCTCTGCTCTCCCAACTGAGCTATCAAAGGAAAGCTGCAAAGATGCTTCTGTGTGATGATTGTTTTCCCAGCGCATGTTGACGCATCTGGCCTCATGGAGTGGCCTGTGCGTCTTCAGTACCAGCCCATGCTGCAGCGCTGTGAGACTGTGAACCGCCAGCTACTCTTTACAGCCTGGAAAACGCGTGTGACTAACAATCACAAGAGTGTAGCTTTGACTTCTTATCAGGCTCGCAGATTTTTTGCAAGCTGTGCATTATGAATTTAAAGACCTTGCAAGCTGCCCTACTTGGTCGTGCTGCCTGGCGGCTTGCATGGCAAGTGCCTTCTTCGTGCAGCAGGCAGCGTATCAGTCTGCTCAATCGAAGGTCCTGAGTTAAATGCTCAGAAAAGGAATCAGTGCTAAAAAGTCGTTCTTTTAGCTTCTTTCACTTCATATATCCACCTTTGCAAAAATCAAGAAGTCTTGCTTATGACATGGCAGAAAAAAGTTTGCTGTGCTTTGACCCATCTGGCGTGAACTCAGTGACACGTGAGACCACGTTTCTTTCTGGAGAATTGCCCTGAGCCAAAAGCAGAGTGGAGAATGCGGGCATCGATCCCGCTACCTCTCACATGCTAAGCGAGCGCTCTACCATTTGAGCTAATTCCCCAGCAGCTTCTTGCAGGTTGCCCTCGTTTGCTTCTCAGTCGCCTTTTCGCACTCGTCTCCAAGCTGCTCCACGACCATCAGAGAAAACCTATTTGAGGACTAGCCCACTCCTTGTATCCAATCGACATTGCGGAGCAGCAGCGAGCGAGCAACAGCAGGACGCGAAGCCACAGTAACGAAGAAAGAAGCCGAGAAGAGCACGAGACCGCGAAAGGGAAGCGAGGTGACCGGCAAGTAGCGGCCGCCCTGTGTGTGAGGGAGCAGGCGAGAGCGCTGTCTGACTGATAGCCAACTTGTTTTGCCTGAAAGGGAGTGCTGAGTGCTTTGAAGTGTTGCTGCTCAATGGCACTCTCTGCTGGTGAGCAGACACAAATGCTCAAGCATAACAGCTGTGTGAAGGTGGATGCAGAGTGCATTAAGGTTTGAGACGAGAAAAGTGGTGTCCTGCGTCTTCAGGGCAACATGATGCATCATAAAGTGAAGAGAGCTGGTTTGAGTGAATTGCTGCTTAATCCAAAAGAACACCAGCTCCTTCGAGCCGGAATTGAACCAGCAACCTAAGGATAATCTTGCTGCATATTGCTACTACAGTCCTCTGCTCTACCAACTGAGCTATCAAAGGAAAGCTGCAAAGATGCTTCTGTGTGATGATTGTTTTCCCAGCGCATGTTGACGCATCTGGCCTCATGGAGTGGCCTGTGCGTCTTCAGTACCAGCCCATGCTGCAGCGCTGTGAGACTGTGAACCGCCAGCTACTCTTTACAGCCTGGAAAACGCGTGTGACTAACAATCACAAGAGTGTAGCTTTGACTTCTTATCAGGCTCGCACATTTTTTGCAAGCTGTGCATTATGAATTTAAAGACCTTGCAAGCTGCCCTACTTGGTCGTGCTGCCTGGCGGCTTGCATGGCAAGTGCCTTCTTCGTGCAGCAGGCAGCGTATGTATCAGTCTGCTCAATCGAAGGTGCTGAGTTAAATGCTCAGAAAAGAAATCAGTGCTAAAAAGTCGTTCTTTTAGCTTCTTTCACTTCATATATCCACCTTTGCAAAAATCAAGAAGTCTTGCTTATGACATGGCAGAAAAAAGTTTGCTGTGCTTTGACCCATCTGGCGTGAACTCAGTGACACGTGAGACCACGTTTCTTTCTGGAGAATTGCCCTGAGCCAAAAGCAGAGTGGAGAATGCGGGCATCGATCCCGCTACCTCTCACATGCTAAGCAAGCGCTCTACCATTTGAGCTAATTCCCCAGCAGCTTCTTGCAGGTTGCCCTCGTTTGCTTCTCAGTCGCCTTTTCGCACTCGTCTCCAAGCTGCTCCACGACCATCAGAGAAAACCTATTTGAGGACTAGCCCACTCCTTGTATCCAATCGACATTGCGGAGCAGCAGCGAGCGAGCAACAGCAGGACGCGAAGCCACAGTAACGAAGAAAGAAGCCGAGAAGAGCACGAGACCGCGAAAGGGAAGCGAGGTGACCGGCAAGTAGCGGCCGCCCTGTGTGTGAGGGAGCAGGCGAGAGCGCTGTCTGACTGATAGCCAACTTGTTTTGCCTGAAAGGGAGTGCTGAGTGCTTTGAAGTGTTGCTGCCCACGTCTGCGTGTTGCAGACTGACGCAATCCAAGATCCAGGATTACGTGCTGAGGGACGCACTTAAAATTGGTACAGTCGCCGCAAAGGCACGGTGGGGAAGGGCCACAGTTTAAAGGCCTTCTGCCACGGTAAACCCGGGGGCAGGAATCAGTACACAACTCCCCTCGGGCTGTACTTGCAACTTCTTTTTCGTGTACATGGAGCACCATGATCTGCAAACACCTATGTAGTGCCATGTACAATGTAAGGTCTGTTTCGTAATGCACGTTGAAAAGAAAAAAATGTAAACGTACCGTCACCCATTCCGTGTACTGTATAGTGACACATGTAATGTAATTTTGTTGAATGTACTACAAGGTATCCCGTATTGTACTTGATCTGAAAAGCAAGGAAATGTATAGAACGGAACTGCCGTCAGCACCCAAATGTAATGTATGGGATTGCTGACCGCAGCTAAACATACTGAACTGCTTTTGAATGTACTGTACAAATTCTTTTGGCTTCTCTCACCTCATATATCCATCTTTGCAAAAATCAAGAAGTCTTGCTTCTGACATGGCAGAAAATGGTTTGCTGGGCTTTGGCCCATCTGCCGTGAACTCAGTGAGTGACACGTGAGATCACGTTTCTTTCTGGAGAATTGCCCTGAGCCAAAAGCAGAGCGGAGAATGCGGGCATCGATCCCGCTACCTCTCACATGCGAAGCAAGCGCTCTACCATTTGAGCTAATTCCCCAGTAGCTTCTTGCAGTTGAGCCTCGTTTGCTTCTCAGTCGCCTTTTCGCACTCGTCTCCAAGCTGCTCCACGACCATCAGAGAAAACCTATTTGAGGATTGGCCCACTCCTTCAATGCATTGTATCCAATCGACATTGCGGAGCAGCATCGAGCGAGCAACAGCAGGACGCGAAGCCACAGTAACGAAGAAAGAAGCCGAGAAGAGCACGAGACCACGGAAGGGAAGCGAGGTGACCGGCAAGTAGCGGCCGCCCTGTGTGTGAGGGAGCAGGCGACAGCGCTGTCTGACTGATAGCCAACTTGTTTTGCCTGAAAGGGAGTGCTGAGTGCTTTGAAGTGTTGCTGCTCAATGGCACTCTCTGCTGGTGAGCAGACACAAATGCTCAAGCATAACAGCTGTGTGAAGGTGGATGCAGAGTGCATTAAGGTTTGAGACGAGAAAAGTGGTGTCCTGCGTCTTCAGGGCAACATGATGCATCATAAAGTGAAGAGAGCTGGTTTGAGTGAATTGCTGCTTAATCCAAAAGAACACCAGCTCCTTCGAGCCGGAATTGAACCAGCAACCTAAGGATAATCTTGCTGCATATTGCTACTACAGTCCTCTGCTCTACCAACTGAGCTATCAAAGGAAAGCTGCAAAGATGCTTCTGTGTGATGATTGTTTTCCCAGCGCATGTTGACGCATCTGGCCTCATGGAGTGGCCTGTGCGTCTTCAGTACCAGCCCATGCTGCAGCGCTGTGAGACTGTGAACCGCCAGCTACTCTTTACAGCCTGGAAAACGCGTGTGACTAACAATCACAAGAGTGTAGCTTTCACTTCTTATCAGGCTCGCACATTTTTTGCAAGCTGTGCATTATGAATTTAAAGACCTTGCAAGCTGCCCTACTTGGTCGTGCTGCCTGGCGGCTTGCATGGCAAGTGCCTTCTTCGTGCAGCAGGCAGCGTATGTATCAGTCTGCTCAATCGAAGGTGCTGAGTTAAATGCTCAGAAAAGGAATCAGTGCTAAAAAGTCGTTCTTTTAGCTTCTTTCACTTCATATATCCACCTTTGCAAAAATCAAGAAGTCTTGCTTATGACATGGCAGAAAAAAGTTTGCTGTGCTTTGACCCATCTGGCGTGAACTCAGTGACACGTGAGACCACGTTTCTTTCTGGAGAATTGCCCTGAGCCAAAAGCAGAGTGGAGAATGCGGGCATCGATCCCGCTACCTCTCACATGCTAAGCGAGCGCTCTACCATTTGAGCTAATTCCCCAGCAGCTTCTTGCAGGTTGCCCTCGTTTGCTTCTCAGTCGCCTTTTCGCACTCGTCTCCAAGCTGCTCCACGACCATCAGAGAAAACCTATTTGAGGACTAGCCCACTCCTTGTATCCAATCGACATTGCGGAGCAGCAGCGAGCGAGCAACAGCAGGACGCGAAGCCACAGTAACGAAGAAAGAAGCCGAGAAGAGCACGAGACCGCGAAAGGGAAGCGAGGTGACCGGCAAGTAGCGGCCGCCCTGTGTGTGAGGGAGCAGGCGAGAGCGCTGTCTGACTGATAGCCAACTTGTTTTGCCTGAAAGGGAGTGCTGAGTGCTTTGAAGTGTTGCTGCCCACGTCTGCGTGTTGCAGACTGACGCAATCCAAGATCCAGGATTACGTGCTGAGGGACGCACTTAAAATTGGTACAGTCGCCGCAAAGGCACGGTGGGGAAGGGCCACAGTTTAAAGGCCTTCTGCCACGGTAAACCCGGGGGCAGGAATCAGTACACAACTCCCCTCGGGCTGTACTTGCAACTTCTTTTTCGTGTACATGGAGCACCATGATCTGCAAACACCTATGTAGTGCCATGTACAATGTAAGGTCTGTTTCGTAATGCACGTTGAAAAGAAAAAAATGTAAACGTACCGTCACCCATTCCGTGTACTGTATAGTGACACATGTAATGTAATTTTGTTGAATGTACTACAAGGTATCCCGTATTGTACTTGATCTGAAAAGCAAGGAAATGTATAGAACGGAACTGCCGTCAGCACCCAAATGTAATGTATGGGATTGCTGACCGCAGCTAAACATACTGAACTGCTTTTGAATGTACTGTACAAATTCTTTTGGCTTCTCTCACCTCATATATCCATCTTTGCAAAAATCAAGAAGTCTTGCTTCTGACATGGCAGAAAATGGTTTGCTGGGCTTTGGCCCATCTGCCGTGAACTCAGTGAGTGACACGTGAGATCACGTTTCTTTCTGGAGAATTGCCCTGAGCCAAAAGCAGAGCGGAGAATGCGGGCATCGATCCCGCTACCTCTCACATGCGAAGCAAGCGCTCTACCATTTGAGCTAATTCCCCAGTAGCTTCTTGCAGTTGAGCCTCGTTTGCTTCTCAGTCGCCTTTTCGCACTCGTCTCCAAGCTGCTCCACGACCATCAGAGAAAACCTATTTGAGGATTGGCCCACTCCTTCAATGCATTGTATCCAATCGACATTGCGGAGCAGCATCGAGCGAGCAACAGCAGGACGGGAAGCCACAGTAACGAAGAAAGAAGCCGAGAAGAGCACGAGACCACGGAAGGGAAGCGAGGTGACCGGCAAGTAGCGGCCGCCCTGTGTGTGAGGGAGCAGGCGAGAGCGCTGTCTGACTGATAGCCAACTTGTTTTGCCTGAAAGGGAGTGCTGAGTGCTTTGAAGTGTTGCTGCTCAATGGCACTCTCTGCTGGTGAGCAGACACAAATGCTCAAGCATAACAGCTGTGTGAAGGTGGATGCAGAGTGCATTAAGGTTTGAGACGAGAAAAGTGGTGTCCTGCGTCTTCAGGGCAACATGATGCATCATAAAGTGAAGAGAGCTGGTTTGAGTGAATTGCTGCTTAATCCAAAAGAACACCAGCTCCTTCGAGCCGGAATTGAACCAGCAACCTAAGGATAATCTTGCTGCATATTGCTACTACAGTCCTCTGCTCTACCAACTGAGCTATCAAAGGAAAGCTGCAAAGATGCTTCTGTGTGATGATTGTTTTCCCAGCGCATGTTGACGCATCTGGCCTCATGGAGTGGCCTGTGCGTCTTCAGTACCAGCCCATGCTGCAGCGCTGTGAGACTGTGAACCGCCAGCTACTCTTTACAGCCTGGAAAACGCGTGTGACTAACAATCACAAGAGTGTAGCTTTGACTTCTTATCAGGCTCGCACATTTTTTGCAAGCTGTGCATTATGAATTTAAAGACCTTGCAAGCTGCCCTACTTGGTCGTGCTGCCTGGCGGCTTGCATGGCAAGTGCCTTCTTCGTGCAGCAGGCAGCGTATGTATCAGTCTGCTCAATCGAAGGTGCTGAGTTAAATGCTCAGAAAAGGAATCAGTGCTAAAAAGTCGTTCTTTTAGCTTCTTTCACTTCATATATCCACCTTTGCAAAAATCAAGAAGTCTTGCTTATGACATGGCAGAAAAAAGTTTGCTGTGCTTTGACCCATCTGGCGTGAACTCAGTGACACGTGAGACCACGTTTCTTTCTGGAG
This sequence comes from Pristiophorus japonicus, assembly GCF_044704955.1. Classification (NCBI taxonomy): domain Eukaryota; kingdom Metazoa; phylum Chordata; class Chondrichthyes; family Pristiophoridae; genus Pristiophorus; species Pristiophorus japonicus. The sequence continues at coordinate 148,760 of NW_027254190.1, read as the reverse complement.
AATTGCCCTGAGCCAAAAGCAGAGTGGAGAATGCGGGCATCGATCCCGCTACCTCTCACATGCTAAGCGAGCGCTCTACCATTTGAGCTAATTCCCCAGCAGCTTTTTACAGGTTGCCCTCGTTTGCTTCTCAGTCGCCTTTTCGCACTCGTCTCCAAGCTGCTCCACGACCATCAGAGAAAACCTATTTGAGGACTAGCCCACTCCTTGTATCCAATCGATATTGCGGAGCAGCAGCGAGCGAGCAACAGCAGGACGCGAAGCCACAGTAACGAAGAAAGAAGCCGAGAAGAGCACGAGACCGCGAAAGGGAAGCGAGGTGACCGGCAAGTAGCGGCCGCCCTGTGTGTGAGGGAGCAGGCGAGAGCGCTGTCTGACTGATAGCCAACTTGTTTTGCCTGAAAGGGAGTGCTGAGTGCTTTGAAGTGTTGCTGCCCACGTCTGCGTGTTGCAGACTGACGCAATCCAAGATCCAGGATTACGTGCTGAGGGACGCACTTAAAATTGGTACAGTCGCCGCAAAGGCACGGTGGGGAAGGGCCACAGTTTAAAGGCCTTCTGCCACGGTAAACCCGGGGGCAGGAATCAGTACACAACTCCCCTCGGGCTGTACTTGCAACTTCTTTTTCGTGTACATGGAGCACCATGATCTGCAAACACCTATGTAGTGCCATGTACAATGTAAGGTCTGTTTCGTAATGCACGTTGAAAAGAAAAAAATGTAAACGTACCGTCACCCATTCCGTGTACTGTATAGTGACACATGTAATGTAATTTTGTTGAATGTACTACAAGGTATCCCGTATTGTACTTGATCTGAAAAGCAAGGAAATGTATAGAACGGAACTGCCGTCAGCACCCAAATGTAATGTATGGGATTGCTGACCGCAGCTAAACATACTGAACTGCTTTTGAATGTACTGTACAAATTCTTTTGGCTTCTCTCACCTCATATATCCATCTTTGCAAAAATCAAGAAGTCTTGCTTCTGACATGGCAGAAAATGGTTTGCTGGGCTTTGGCCCATCTGCCGTGAACTCAGTGAGTGACACGTGAGATCACGTTTCTTTCTGGAGAATTGCCCTGAGCCAAAAGCAGAGTGGAGAATGCGGGCATCAATCCCGCTACCTCTCACATGCGAAGCAAGCGCTCTACCATTTGAGCTAATTCCCCAGTAGCTTCTTGCAGTTGAGCCTCGTTTGCTTCTCAGTCGCCTTTTCGCACTCGTCTCCAAGCTGCTCCACGACCATCAGAGAAAACCTATTTGAGGATTGGCCCACTCCTTCAATGCATTGTATCCAATCGACATTGCGGAGCAGCATCGAGCGAGCAACAGCAGGACGGGAAGCCACAGTAACGAAGAAAGAAGCCGAGAAGAGCACGAGACCACGGAAGGGAAGCGAGGTGACCGGCAAGTAGCGGCCGCCCTGTGTGTGAGGGAGCAGGCGAGAGCACTGTCTGACTGATAGCCAACTTGTTTTGCCTGAAAGGGAGTGCTGAGTGCTTTGAAGTGTTGCTGCTCAATGGCACTCTCTGCTGGTGAGCAGACACAAATGCTCAAGCATAACAGCTGTGTGAAGGTGGATGCAGAGTGCATTAAGGTTTGAGACGAGAAAAGTGGTGTCCTGCGTCTTCAGGGCAACATGATGCATCATAAAGTGAAGAGAGCTGGTTTGAGTGAATTGCTGCTTAATCCAAAAGAACACCAGCTCCTTCGAGCCAGAATTGAACCAGCAACCTAAGGATAATCTTGCTGCATATTGCTACTACAGTCCTCTGCTCTCCCAACTGAGCTATCAAAGGAAAGCTGCAAAGATGCTTCTGTGTGATGATTGTTTTCCCAGCGCATGTTGACGCATCTGGCCTCATGGAGTGGCCTGTGCGTCTTCAGTACCAGCCCATGCTGCAGCGCTGTGAGACTGTGAACCGCCAGCTACTCTTTACAGCCTGGAAAACGCGTGTGACTAACAATCACAAGAGTGTAGCTTTGACTTCTTATCAGGCTCGCACATTTTTTGCAAGCTGTGCATTATGAATTTAAAGACCTTGCAAGCTGCCCTACTTGGTCGTGCTGCCTGGCGGCTTGCATGGCAAGTGCCTTCTTCGTGCAGCAGGCAGCGTATGTATCAGTCTGCTCAATCGAAGGTCCTGAGTTAAATGCTCAGAAAAGGAATCAGTGCTAAAAAGTCGTTCTTTTAGCTTCTTTCACTTCATATATCCACCTTTGCAAAAATCAAGAAGTCTTGCTTATGACATGGCAGAAAAAAGTTTGCTGTGCTTTGACCCATCTGGCGTGAACTCAGTGACACGTGAGACCACGTTTCTTTCTGGAGAATTGCCCTGAGCCAAAAGCAGAGTGGAGAATGCAATGCGGGCATCGATCCCGCTACCTCTCACATGCTAAGCGAGCGCTCTACCATTTGAGCTAATTCCCCAGCAGCTTCTTGCAGGTTGCCCTCGTTTGCTTCTCAGTCGCCTTTTCGCACTCGTCTCCAAGCTGCTCCACGACCATCAGAGAAAACCTATTTGAGGACTAGCCCACTCCTTGTATCCAATCGACATTGCGGAGCAGCAGCGAGCGAGCAACAGCAGGACGCGAAGCCACAGTAACGAAGAAAGAAGCCGAGAAGAGCACGAGACCGCGAAAGGGAAGCGAGGTGACCGGCAAGTAGCGGCCGCCCTGTGTGTGAGGGAGCAGGCGAGAGCGCTGTCTGACTGATAGCCAACTTGTTTTGCCTGAAAGGGAGTGCTGAGTGCTTTGAAGTGTTGCTGCTCAATGGCACTCTCTGCTGGTGAGCAGACACAAATGCTCAAGCATAACAGCTGTGTGAAGGTGGATGCAGAGTGCATTAAGGTTTGAGACGAGAAAAGTGGTGTCCTGCGTCTTCAGGGCAACATGATGCATCATAAAGTGAAGAGAGCTGGTTTGAGTGAATTGCTGCTTAATCCAAAAGAACACCAGCTCCTTCGAGCCGGAATTGAACCAGCAACCTAAGGATAATCTTGCTGCATATTGCTACTACAGTCCTCTGCTCTACCAACTGAGCTATCAAAGGAAAGCTGCAAAGATGCTTCTGTGTGATGATTGTTTTCCCAGCGCATGTTGACGCATCTGGCCTCATGGAGTGGCCTGTGCGTCTTCAGTACCAGCCCATGCTGCAGCGCTGTGAGACTGTGAACCGCCAGCTACTCTTTACAGCCTGGAAAACGCGTGTGACTAACAATCACAAGAGTGTAGCTTTGACTTCTTATCAGGCTCGCACATTTTTTGCAAGCTGTGCATTATGAATTTAAAGACCTTGCAAGCTGCCCTACTTGGTCGTGCTGCCTGGCGGCTTGCATGGCAAGTGCCTTCTTCGTGCAGCAGGCAGCGTATCAGTCTGCTCAATCGAAGGTCCTGAGTTAAATGCTCAGAAAAGGAATCAGTGCTAAAAAGTCGTTCTTTTAGCTTCTTTCACTTCATATATCCACCTTTGCAAAAATCAAGAAGTCTTGCTTATGACATGGCAGAAAAAAGTTTGCTGTGCTTTGACCCATCTGGCGTGAACTCAGTGACACGTGAGACCACGTTTCTTTCTGGAGAATTGCCCTGAGCCAAAAGCAGAGTGGAGAATGCAATGCGGGCATCGATTCCGCTACCTCTCACATGCTAAGCGAGCGCTCTACCATTTGAGCTAATTCCCCAGCAGCTTTTTGCAGGTTGCCCTCGTTTGCTTCTCAGTCGCCTTTTCGCACTCGTCTCCAAGCTGCTCCACGACCATCAGAGAAAACCTATTTGAGGACTAGCCCACTCCTTGTATCCAATCGACATTGCGGAGCAGCAGCGAGCGAGCAACAGCAGGACGCGAAGCCACAGTAACGAAGAAAGAAGCCGAGAAGAGCACGAGACCGCGAAAGGGAAGCGAGGTGACCGGCAAGTAGCGGCCGCCCTGTGTGTGAGGGAGCAGGCGAGAGCGCTGTCTGACTGATAGCCAACTTGTTTTGCCTGAAAGGGAGTGCTGAGTGCTTTGAAGTGTTGCTGCCCACGTCTGCGTGTTGCAGACTGACGCAATCCAAGATCCAGGATTACGTGCTGAGGGACGCACTTAAAATTGGTACAGTCGCCGCAAAGGCACGGTGGGGAAGGGCCACAGTTTAAAGGCCTTCTGCCACGGTAAACCCGGGGGCAGGAATCAGTACACAACTCCCCTCGGGCTGTACTTGCAACTTCTTTTTCGTGTACATGGAGCACCATGATCTGCAAACACCTATGTAGTGCCATGTACAATGTAAGGTCTGTTTCGTAATGCACGTTGAAAAGAAAAAAATGTAAACGTACCGTCACCCATTCCGTGTACTGTATAGTGACACATGTAATGTAATTTTGTTGAATGTACTACAAGGTATCCCGTATTGTACTTGATCTGAAAAGCAAGGAAATGTATAGAACGGAACTGCCGTCAGCACCCAAATGTAATGTATGGGATTGCTGACCGCAGCTAAACATACTGAACTGCTTTTGAATGTACTGTACAAATTCTTTTGGCTTCTCTCACCTCATATATCCATCTTTGCAAAAATCAAGAAGTCTTGCTTCTGACATGGCAGAAAATGGTTTGCTGGGCTTTGGCCCATCTGCCGTGAACTCAGTGAGTGACACGTGAGATCACGTTTCTTTCTGGAGAATTGCCCTGAGCCAAAAGCAGAGTGGAGAATGCGGGCATCGATCCCGCTACCTCTCACATGCGAAGCAAGCGCTCTACCATTTGAGCTAATTCCCCAGTAGCTTCTTGCAGTTGAGCCTCGTTTGCTTCTCAGTCGCCTTTTCGCACTCGTCTCCAAGCTGCTCCACGACCATCAGAGAAAACCTATTTGAGGATTGGCCCACTCCTTCAATGCATTGTATCCAATCGACATTGCGGAGCAGCATCGAGCGAGCAACAGCAGGACGGGAAGCCACAGTAACGAAGAAAGAAGCCGAGAAGAGCACGAGACCACGGAAGGGAAGCGAGGTGACCGGCAAGTAGCGGCCGCCCTGTGTGTGAGGGAGCAGGCGAGAGCGCTGTCTGACTGATAGCCAACTTGTTTTGCCTGAAAGGGAGTGCTGAGTGCTTTGAAGTGTTGCTGCTCAATGGCATTCTCTGCTGGTGAGCAGACACAAATGCTCAAGCATAACAGCTGTGTGAAGGTGGATGCAGAGTGCATTAAGGTTTGAGACGAGAAAAGTGGTGTCCTGCGTCTTCAGGGCAACATGATGCATCATAAAGTGAAGAGAGCTGGTTTGAGTGAATTGCTGCTTAATCCAAAAGAACACCAGCTCCTTCGAGCCGGAATTGAACCAGCAACCTAAGGATAATCTTGCTGCATATTGCTACTACAGTCCTCTGCTCTACCAACTGAGCTATCAAAGGAAAGCTGCAAAGGTGCGTCTGTGTGATGATTGTTTTCCCAGCGCATGTTGACGCATCTGGCCTCATGGAGTGGCCTGTGCGTCTTCAGCACCAGCCCATGCTGCAGCGCTGTGAGACTGTGAACCGCCAGCTACTCTTTACAGCCTGGAAAACGCGTGTGACTAACAATCACAAGAGTGTAGCTTTGACTTCTTATCAGGCTCGCACATTTTTTGCAAGCTGTGCATTATGAATTTAAAGACCTTGCAAGCTGCCCTACTTGGTCGTGCTGCCTGGCGGCTTGCATGGCAAGTGCCTTCTTCGTGCAGCAGGCAGCGTATGTATCAGTCTGCTCAATCGAAGGTGCTGAGTTAAATGCTCAGAAAAGGAATCAGTGCTAAAAAATCGTTCTTTTAGCTTCTTTCACTTCATATATCCACCTTTGCAAAAATCAAGAAGTCTTGCTTATGACATGGCAGAAAAAAGTTTGCTGTGCTTTGACCCATCTGGCGTGAACTCAGTGACACGTGAGACCACGTTTCTTTCTGGAGAATTGCCCTGAGCCAAAAGCAGAGTGGAGAATGCGGGCATCGATCCCGCTACCTCTCACATGCTAAGCGAGTGCTCTACCATTTGAGCTAATTCCCCAGCAGCTTCTTGCAGGTTGCCCTCGTTTGCTTCTCAGTCGCCTTTTCGCACTCGTCTCCAAGCTGCTCCACGACCATCAGAGAAAACCTATTTGAGGACTAGCCCACTCCTTGTATCCAATCGACATTGCGGAGCAGCAGCGAGCGAGCAACAGCAGGACGCGAAGCCACAGTAACGAAGAAAGAAGCCGAGAAGAGCACGAGACCGCGAAAGGGAAGCGAGGTGACCGGCAAGTAGCGGCCGCCCTGTGTGTGAGGGAGCAGGCGAGAGCGCTGTCTGACTGATAGCCAACTTGTTTTGCCTGAAAGGGAGTGCTGAGTGCTTTGAAGTGTTGCTGCCCACGTCTGCGTGTTGCAGACTGACGCAATCCAAGATCCAGGATTACGTGCTGAGGGACGCACTTAAAATTGGTACAGTCGCCGCAAAGGCACGGTGGGGAAGGGCCACAGTTTAAAGGCCTTCTGCCACGGTAAACCCGGGGGCAGGAATCAGTACACAACTCCCCTCGGGCTGTACTTGCAACTTCTTTTTCGTGTACATGGAGCACCATGATCTGCAAACACCTATGTAGTGCCATGTACAATGTAAGGTCTGTTTCGTAATGCACGTTGAAAAGAAAAAAATGTAAACGTACCGTCACCCATTCCGTGTACTGTATAGTGACACATGTAATGTAATTTTGTTGAATGTACTACAAGGTATCCCGTATTGTACTTGATCTGAAAAGCAAGGAAATGTATAGAACGGAACTGCCGTCAGCACCCAAATGTAATGTATGGGATTGCTGACCGCAGCTAAACATACTGAACTGCTTTTGAATGTACTGTACAAATTCTTTTGGCTTCTCTCACCTCATATATCCATCTTTGCAAAAATCAAGAAGTCTTGCTTCTGACATGGCAGAAAATGGTTTGCTGGGCTTTGGCCCATCTGCCGTGAACTCAGTGAGTGACACGTGAGATCACGTTTCTTTCTGGAGAATTGCCCTGAGCCAAAAGCAGAGTGGAGAATGCGGGCATCAATCCCGCTACCTCTCACATGCTAAGCGAGCACTCTACCATTTGAGCTAATTCCCCAGCAGCTTCTTGCAGGTTGCCCTTGTTTGCTTCTCAGTCGCCTTTTCGCACTCGTCTCCAAGCTGCTCCACGACCATCAGAGAAAACCTATTTGAGGATTGGCCCACTCCTTCAATGCATTGTATCCAATCGACATTGCGGAGCAGCATCGAGCGAGCAACAGCAGGACGGGAAGCCACAGTAACGAAGAAAGAAGCCGAGAAGAGCACGAGACCACGGAAGGGAAGCGAGGTGACCGGCAAGTAGCGGCCGCCCTGTGTGTGAGGGAGCAGGCGAGAGCGCTGTCTGACTGATAGCCAACTTGTTTTGCCTGAAAGGGAGTGCTGAGTGCTTTGAAGTGTTGCTGCTCAATGGCACTCTCTGCTGGTGAGCAGACACAAATGCTCAAGCATAACAGCTGTGTGAAGGTGGATGCAGAGTGCATTAAGGTTTGAGACGAGAAAAGTGGTGTCCTGCGTCTTCAGGGCAACATGATGCATCATAAAGTGAAGAGAGCTGGTTTGAGTGAATTGCTGCTTAATCCAAAAGAACACCAGCTCCTTCGAGCCAGAATTGAACCAGCAACCTAAGGATAATCTTGCTGCATATTGCTACTACAGTCCTCTGCTCTCCCAACTGAGCTATCAAAGGAAAGCTGCAAAGATGCTTCTGTGTGATGATTGTTTTCCCAGCGCATGTTGACGCATCTGGCCTCATGGAGTGGCCTGTGCGTCTTCAGTACCAGCCCATGCTGCAGCGCTGTGAGACTGTGAACCGCCAGCTACTCTTTACAGCCTGGAAAACGCGTGTGACTAACAATCACAAGAGTGTAGCTTTGACTTCTTATCAGGCTCGCAGATTTTTTGCAAGCTGTGCATTATGAATTTAAAGACCTTGCAAGCTGCCCTACTTGGTCGTGCTGCCTGGCGGCTTGCATGGCAAGTGCCTTCTTCGTGCAGCAGGCAGCGTATCAGTCTGCTCAATCGAAGGTCCTGAGTTAAATGCTCAGAAAAGGAATCAGTGCTAAAAAGTCGTTCTTTTAGCTTCTTTCACTTCATATATCCACCTTTGCAAAAATCAAGAAGTCTTGCTTATGACATGGCAGAAAAAAGTTTGCTGTGCTTTGACCCATCTGGCGTGAACTCAGTGACACGTGAGACCACGTTTCTTTCTGGAGAATTGCCCTGAGCCAAAAGCAGAGTGGAGAATGCGGGCATCGATCCCGCTACCTCTCACATGCTAAGCGAGCGCTCTACCATTTGAGCTAATTCCCCAGCAGCTTCTTGCAGGTTGCCCTCGTTTGCTTCTCAGTCGCCTTTTCGCACTCGTCTCCAAGCTGCTCCACGACCATCAGAGAAAACCTATTTGAGGACTAGCCCACTCCTTGTATCCAATCGACATTGCGGAGCAGCAGCGAGCGAGCAACAGCAGGACGCGAAGCCACAGTAACGAAGAAAGAAGCCGAGAAGAGCACGAGACCGCGAAAGGGAAGCGAGGTGACCGGCAAGTAGCGGCCGCCCTGTGTGTGAGGGAGCAGGCGAGAGCGCTGTCTGACTGATAGCCAACTTGTTTTGCCTGAAAGGGAGTGCTGAGTGCTTTGAAGTGTTGCTGCTCAATGGCACTCTCTGCTGGTGAGCAGACACAAATGCTCAAGCATAACAGCTGTGTGAAGGTGGATGCAGAGTGCATTAAGGTTTGAGACGAGAAAAGTGGTGTCCTGCGTCTTCAGGGCAACATGATGCATCATAAAGTGAAGAGAGCTGGTTTGAGTGAATTGCTGCTTAATCCAAAAGAACACCAGCTCCTTCGAGCCGGAATTGAACCAGCAACCTAAGGATAATCTTGCTGCATATTGCTACTACAGTCCTCTGCTCTACCAACTGAGCTATCAAAGGAAAGCTGCAAAGATGCTTCTGTGTGATGATTGTTTTCCCAGCGCATGTTGACGCATCTGGCCTCATGGAGTGGCCTGTGCGTCTTCAGTACCAGCCCATGCTGCAGCGCTGTGAGACTGTGAACCGCCAGCTACTCTTTACAGCCTGGAAAACGCGTGTGACTAACAATCACAAGAGTGTAGCTTTGACTTCTTATCAGGCTCGCACATTTTTTGCAAGCTGTGCATTATGAATTTAAAGACCTTGCAAGCTGCCCTACTTGGTCGTGCTGCCTGGCGGCTTGCATGGCAAGTGCCTTCTTCGTGCAGCAGGCAGCGTATGTATCAGTCTGCTCAATCGAAGGTGCTGAGTTAAATGCTCAGAAAAGGAATCAGTGCTAAAAAGTCGTTCTTTTAGCTTCTTTCACTTCATATATCCACCTTTGCAAAAATCAAGAAGTCTTGCTTATGACATGGCAGAAAAAAGTTTGCTGTGCTTTGACCCATCTGGCGTGAACTCAGTGACACGTGAGACCACGTTTCTTTCTGGAGAATTGCCCTGAGCCAAAAGCAGAGTGGAGAATGCGGGCATCGATCCCGCTACCTCTCACATGCTAAGCAAGCGCTCTACCATTTGAGCTAATTCCCCAGCAGCTTCTTGCAGGTTGGCCTCGTTTGCTTCTCAGTCGCCTTTTCGCACTCGTCTCCAAGCTGCTCCACGACCATCAGAGAAAACCTATTTGAGGACTAGCCCACTCCTTGTATCCAATCGACATTGCGGAGCAGCAGCGAGCGAGCAACAGCAGGACGCGAAGCCACAGTAACGAAGAAAGAAGCCGAGAAGAGCACGAGACCGCGAAAGGGAAGCGAGGTGACCGGCAAGTAGCGGCCGCCCTGTGTGTGAGGGAGCAGGCGAGAGCGCTGTCTGACTGATAGCCAACTTGTTTTGCCTGAAAGGGAGTGCTGAGTGCTTTGAAGTGTTGCTGCCCACGTCTGCGTGTTGCAGACTGACGCAATCCAAGATCCAGGATTACGTGCTGAGGGACGCACTTAAAATTGGTACAGTCGCCGCAAAGGCACGGTGGGGAAGGGCCACAGTTTAAAGGCCTTCTGCCACGGTAAACCCGGGGGCAGGAATCAGTACACAACTCCCCTCGGGCTGTACTTGCAACTTCTTTTTCGTGTACATGGAGCACCATGATCTGCAAACACCTATGTAGTGCCATGTACAATGTAAGGTCTGTTTCGTAATGCACGTTGAAAAGAAAAAAATGTAAACGTACCGTCACCCATTCCGTGTACTGTATAGTGACACATGTAATGTAATTTTGTTGAATGTACTACAAGGTATCCCGTATTGTACTTGATCTGAAAAGCAAGGAAATGTATAGAACGGAACTGCCGTCAGCACCCAAATGTAATGTATGGGATTGCTGACCGCAGCTAAACATACTGAACTGCTTTTGAATGTACTGTACAAATTCTTTTGGCTTCTCTCACCTCATATATCCATCTTTGCAAAAATCAAGAAGTCTTGCTTCTGACATGGCAGAAAATGGTTTGCTGGGCTTTGGCCCATCTGCCGTGAACTCAGTGAGTGACACGTGAGATCACGTTTCTTTCTGGAGAATTGCCCTGAGCCAAAAGCAGAGCGGAGAATGCGGGCATCGATCCCGCTACCTCTCACATGCGAAGCAAGCGCTCTACCATTTGAGCTAATTCCCCAGTAGCTTCTTGCAGTTGAGCCTCGTTTGCTTCTCAGTCGCCTTTTCGCACTCGTCTCCAAGCTGCTCCACGACCATCAGAGAAAACCTATTTGAGGATTGGCCCACTCCTTCAATGCATTGTATCCAATCGACATTGCGGAGCAGCATCGAGCGAGCAACAGCAGGACGGGAAGCCACAGTAACGAAGAAAGAAGCCGAGAAGAGCACGAGACCACGGAAGGGAAGCGAGGTGACCGGCAAGTAGCGGCCGCCCTGTGTGTGAGGGAGCAGGCGAGAGCGCTGTCTGACTGATAGCCAACTTGTTTTGCCTGAAAGGGAGTGCTGAGTGCTTTGAAGTGTTGCTGCTCAATGGCACTCTCTGCTGGTGAGCAGACACAAATGCTCAAGCATAACAGCTGTGTGAAGGTGGATGCAGAGTGCATTAAGGTTTGAGACGAGAAAAGTGGTGTCCTGCGTCTTCAGGGCAACATGATGCATCATAAAGTGAAGAGAGCTGGTTTGAGTGAATTGCTGCTTAATCCAAAAGAACACCAGCTCCTTCGAGCCGGAATTGAACCAGCAACCTAAGGATAATCTTGCTGCATATTGCTACTACAGTCCTCTGCTCTACCAACTGAGCTATCAAAGGAAAGCTGCAAAGATGCTTCTGTGTGATGATTGTTTTCCCAGCGCATGTTGACGCATCTGGCCTCATGGAGTGGCCTGTGCGTCTTCAGTACCAGCCCATGCTGCAGCGCTGTGAGACTGTGAACCGCCAGCTACTCTTTACAGCCTGGAAAACGCGTGTGACTAACAATCACAAGAGTGTAGCTTTCACTTCTTATCAGGCTCGCACATTTTTTGCAAGCTGTGCATTATGAATTTAAAGACCTTGCAAGCTGCCCTACTTGGTCGTGCTGCCTGGCGGCTTGCATGGCAAGTGCCTTCTTCGTGCAGCAGGCAGCGTATGTATCAGTCTGCTCAATCGAAGGTGCTGAGTTAAATGCTCAGAAAAGGAATCAGTGCTAAAAAGTCGTTCTTTTAGCTTCTTTCACTTCATATATCCACCTTTGCAAAAATCAAGAAGTCTTGCTTATGACATGGCAGAAAAAAGTTTGCTGTGCTTTGACCCATCTGGCGTGAACTCAGTGACACGTGAGACCACGTTTCTTTCTGGAGAATTGCCCTGAGCCAAAAGCAGAGTGGAGAATGCGGGCATCGATCCCGCTACCTCTCACATGCTAAGCGAGCGCTCTACCATTTGAGCTAATTCCCCAGCAGCTTCTTGCAGGTTGCCCTCGTTTGCTTCTCAGTCGCCTTTTCGCACTCGTCTCCAAGCTGCTCCACGACCATCAGAGAAAACCTATTTGAGGACTAGCCCACTCCTTGTATCCAATCGACATTGCGGAGCAGCAGCGAGCGAGCAACAGCAGGACGCGAAGCCACAGTAACGAAGAAAGAAGCCGAGAAGAGCACGAGACCGCGAAAGGGAAGCGAGGTGACCGGCAAGTAGCGGCCGCCCTGTGTGTGAGGGAGCAGGCGAGAGCGCTGTCTGACTGATAGCCAACTTGTTTTGCCTGAAAGGGAGTGCTGAGTGCTTTGAAGTGTTGCTGCCCACGTCTGCGTGTTGCAGACTGACGCAATCCAAGATCCAGGATTACGTGCTGAGGGACGCACTTAAAATTGGTACAGTCGCCGCAAAGGCACGGTGGGGAAGGGCCACAGTTTAAAGGCCTTCTGCCACGGTAAACCCGGGGGCAGGAATCAGTACACAACTCCCCTCGGGCTGTACTTGCAACTTCTTTTTCGTGTACATGGAGCACCATGATCTGCAAACACCTATGTAGTGCCATGTACAATGTAAGGTCTGTTTCGTAATGCACGTTGAAAAGAAAAAAATGTAAACGTACCGTCACCCATTCCGTGTACTGTATAGTGACACATGTAATGTAATTTTGTTGAATGTACTACAAGGTATCCCGTATTGTACTTGATCTGAAAAGCAAGGAAATGTATAGAACGGAACTGCCGTCAGCACCCAAATGTAATGTATGGGATTGCTGACCGCAGCTAAACATACTGAACTGCTTTTGAATGTACTGTACAAATTCTTTTGGCTTCTCTCACCTCATATATCCATCTTTGCAAAAATCAAGAAGTCTTGCTTCTGACATGGCAGAAAATGGTTTGCTGGGCTTTGGCCCATCTGCCGTGAACTCAGTGAGTGACACGTGAGATCACGTTTCTTTCTGGAGAATTGCCCTGAGCCAAAAGCAGAGCGGAGAATGCGGGCATCGATCCCGCTACCTCTCACATGCGAAGCAAGCGCTCTACCATTTGAGCTAATTCCCCAGTAGCTTCTTGCAGTTGAGCCTCGTTTGCTTCTCAGTCGCCTTTTCGCACTCGTCTCCAAGCTGCTCCACGACCATCAGAGAAAACCTATTTGAGGATTGGCCCACTCCTTCAATGCATTGTATCCAATCGACATTGCGGAGCAGCATCGAGCGAGCAACAGCAGGACGGGAAGCCACAGTAACGAAGAAAGAAGCCGAGAAGAGCACGAGACCACGGAAGGGAAGCGAGGTGACCGGCAAGTAGCGGCCGCCCTGTGTGTGAGGGAGCAGGCGAGAGCGCTGTCTGACTGATAGCCAACTTGTTTTGCCTGAAAGGGAGTGCTGAGTGCTTTGAAGTGTTGCTGCTCAATGGCACTCTCTGCTGGTGAGCAGACACAAATGCTCAAGCATAACAGCTGTGTGAAGGTGGATGCAGAGTGCATTAAGGTTTGAGACGAGAAAAGTGGTGTCCTGCGTCTTCAGGGCAACATGATGCATCATAAAGTGAAGAGAGCTGGTTTGAGTGAATTGCTGCTTAATCCAAAAGAACACCAGCTCCTTCGAGCCGGAATTGAACCAGCAACCTAAGGATAATCTTGCTGCATATTGCTACTACAGTCCTCTGCTCTACCAACTGAGCTATCAAAGGAAAGCTGCAAAGATGCTTCTGTGTGATGATTGTTTTCCCAGCGCATGTTGACGCATCTGGCCTCATGGAGTGGCCTGTGCGTCTTCAGTACCAGCCCATGCTGCAGCGCTGTGAGACTGTGAACCGCCAGCTACTCTTTACAGCCTGGAAAACGCGTGTGACTAACAATCACAAGAGTGTAGCTTTGACTTCTTATCAGGCTCGCACATTTTTTGCAAGCTGTGCATTATGAATTTAAAGACCTTGCAAGCTGCCCTACTTGGTCGTGCTGCCTGGCGGCTTGCATGGCAAGTGCCTTCTTCGTGCAGCAGGCAGCGTATGTATCAGTCTGCTCAATCGAAGGTGCTGAGTTAAATGCTCAGAAAAGGAATCAGTGCTAAAAAGTCGTTCTTTTAGCTTCTTTCACTTCATATATCCACCTTTGCAAAAATCAAGAAGTCTTGCTTATGACATGGCAGAAAAAAGTTTGCTGTGCTTTGACCCATCTGGCGTGAACTCAGTGACACGTGAGACCACGTTTCTTTCTGGAGAATTGCCCTGAGCCAAAAGCAGAGTGGAGAATGCGGGCATCGATCCCGCTACCTCTCACATGCTAAGCGAGCGCTCTACCATTTGAGCTAATTCCCCAGCAGCTTTTTGCAGGTTGCCCTCGTTTGCTTCTCAGTCGCCTTTTCGCACTCGTCTCCAAGCTGCTCCACGACCATCAGAGAAAACCTATTTGAGGACTAGCCCACTCCTTGTATCCAATCGATATTGCGGAGCAGCAGCGAGCGAGCAACAGCAGGACGCGAAGCCACAGTAACGAAGAAAGAAGCCGAGAAGAGCACGAGACCGCGAAAGGGAAGCGAGGTGACCGGCAAGTAGCGGCCGCCCTGTGTGTGAGGGAGCAGGCGAGAGCGCTGTCTGACTGATAGCCAACTTGTTTTGCCTGAAAGGGAGTGCTGAGTGCTTTGAAGTGTTGCTGCTCAATGGCACTCTCTGCTGGTGAGCAGACACAAATGCTCAAGCATAACAGCTGTGTGAAGGTGGATGCAGAGTGCATTAAGGTTTGAGACGAGAAAAGTGGTGTCCTGCGTCTTCAGGGCAACATGATGCATCATAAAGTGAAGAGAGCTGGTTTGAGTGAATTGCTGCTTAATCCAAAAGAACACCAGCTCCTTCGAGCCGGAATTGAACCAGCAACCTAAGGATAATCTTGCTGCATATTGCTACTACAGTCCTCTGCTCTACCAACTGAGCTATCAAAGGAAAGCTGCAAAGATGCTTCTGTGTGATGATTGTTTTCCCAGCGCATGTTGACGCATCTGGCCTCATGGAGTGGCCTGTGCGTCTTCAGTACCAGCCCATGCTGCAGCGCTGTGAGACTGTGAACCGCCAGCTACTCTTTACAGCCTGGAAAACGCGTGTGACTAACAATCACAAGAGTGTAGCTTTCACTTCTTATCAGGCTCGCAGATTTTTTGCAAGCTGTGCATTATGAATTTAAAGACCTTGCAAGCTGCCCTACTTGGTCGTGCTGCCTGGCGGCTTGCATGGCAAGTGCCTTCTTCGTGCAGCAGGCAGCGTATGTATCAGTCTGCTCAATCGAAGGTGCTGAGTTAAATGCTCAGAAAAGGAATCAGTGCTAAAAAGTCGTTCTTTTAGCTTCTTTCACTTCATATATCCACTTTTGCAAAAATCAAGAAGTCTTGCTTATGACATGGCAGAAAAAAGTTTGCTGTGCTTTGACCCATCTGGCGTGAACTCAGTGACACGTGAGACCACGTTTCTTTCTGGAGAATTGCCCTGAGCCAAAAGCAGAGTGGAGAATGCGGGCATCGATCCCGCTACCTCTCACATGCTAAGCAAGCGCTCTACCATTTGAGCTAATTCCCCAGCAGCTTTTTGCAGGTTGCCCTCGTTTGCTTCTCAGTCGCCTTTTCGCACTCGTCTCCAAGCTGCTCCACGACCATCAGAGAAAACCTATTTGAGGACTAGCCCACTCCTTGTATCCAATCGACATTGCGGAGCAGCAGCGAGCGAGCAACAGCAGGACGCGAAGCCACAGTAACGAAGAAAGAAGCCGAGAAGAGCACGAGACCGCGAAAGGGAAGCGAGGTGACCGGCAAGTAGCGGCCGCCCTGTGTGTGAGGGAGCAGGCGAGAGCGCTGTCTGACTGATAGCCAACTTGTTTTGCCTGAAAGGGAGTGCTGAGTGCTTTGAAGTGTTGCTGCCCACGTCTGCGTGTTGCAGACTGACGCAATCCAAGATCCAGGATTACGTGCTGAGGGACGCACTTAAAATTGGTACAGTCGCCGCAAAGGCACGGTGGGGAAGGGCCACAGTTTAAAGGCCTTCTGCCACGGTAAACCCGGGGGCAGGAATCAGTACACAACTCCCCTCGGGCTGTACTTGCAACTTCTTTTTCGTGTACATGGAGCACCATGATCTGCAAACACCTATGTAGTGCCATGTACAATGTAAGGTCTGTTTCGTAATGCACGTTGAAAAGAAAAAAATGTAAACGTACCGTCACCCATTCCGTGTACTGTATAGTGACACATGTAATGTAATTTTGTTGAATGTACTACAAGGTATCCCGTATTGTACTTGATCTGAAAAGCAAGGAAATGTATAGAACGGAACTGCCGTCAGCACCCAAATGTAATGTATGGGATTGCTGACCGCAGCTAAACATACTGAACTGCTTTTGAATGTACTGTACAAATTCTTTTGGCTTCTCTCACCTCATATATCCATCTTTGCAAAAATCAAGAAGTCTTGCTTCTGACATGGCAGAAAATGGTTTGCTGGGCTTTGGCCCATCTGCCGTGAACTCAGTGAGTGACACGTGAGATCACGTTTCTTTCTGGAGAATTGCCCTGAGCCAAAAGCAGAGTGGAGAATGCGGGCATCGATCCCGCTACCTCTCACATGCGAAGCAAGCGCTCTACCATTTGAGCTAATTCCCCAGTAGCTTCTTGCAGTTGAGCCTCGTTTGCTTCTCAGTCGCCTTTTCGCACTCGTCTCCAAGCTGCTCCACGATCATCAGAGAAAACCTATTTGAGGATTGGCCCACTCCTTCAATGCATTGTATCCAATCGACATTGCGGAGCAGCATCGAGCGAGCAACAGCAGGACGGGAAGCCACAGTAACGAAGAAAGAAGCCGAGAAGAGCACGAGACCACGGAAGGGAAGCGAGGTGACCGGCAAGTAGCGGCCGCCCTGTGTGTGAGGGAGCAGGCAAGAGCGCTGTCTGACTGATAGCCAACTTGTTTTGCCTGAAAGGGAGTGCTGAGTGCTTTGAAGTGTTGCTGCTCAATGGCACTCTCTGCTGGTGAGCAGACACAAATGCTCAAGCATAACAGCTGTGTGAAGGTGGATGCAGATGCAGAAGGTGGATAAAGTGAAGAGAGCTGGTTTGAGTGAATTGCTGCTTAATCCAAAAGAACACCAGCTCCTTCGAGCCAGAATTGAACCAGCAACCTAAGGATAATCTTGCTGCATATTGCTACTACAGTCCTCTGCTCTCCCAACTGAGCTATCAAAGGAAAGCTGCAAAGATGCTTCTGTGTGATGATTGTTTTCCCAGCGCATGTTGACGCATCTGGCCTCATGGAGTGGCCTGTGCGTCTTCAGTACCAGCCCATGCTGCAGCGCTGTGAGACTGTGAACCGCCAGCTACTCTTTACAGCCTGGAAAACGCGTGTGACTAACAATCACAAGAGTGTAGCTTTGACTTCTTATCAGGCTCGCACATTTTTTGCAAGCTGTGCATTATGAATTTAAAGACCTTGCAAGCTGCCCTACTTGGTCGTGCTGCCTGGCGGCTTGCATGGCAAGTGCCTTCTTCGTGCAGCAGGCAGCGTATCAGTCTGCTCAATCGAAGGTCCTGAGTTAAATGCTCAGAAAAGGAATCAGTGCTAAAAAGTCGTTCTTTTAGCTTCTTTCACTTCATATATCCACCTTTGCAAAAATCAAGAAGTCTTGCTTATGACATGGCAGAAAAAAGTTTGCTGTGCTTTGACCCATCTGGCGTGAACTCAGTGACACGTGAGACCACGTTTCTTTCTGGAGAATTGCCCTGAGCCAAAAGCAGAGTGGAGAATGCGGGCATCGATCCCGCTACCTCTCACATGCTAAGCGAGCGCTCTACCATTTGAGCTAATTCCCCAGCAGCTTCTTGCAGGTTGCCCTCGTTTGCTTCTCAGTCGCCTTTTCGCACTCGTCTCCAAGCTGCTCCACGACCATCAGAGAAAACCTATTTGAGGACTAGCCCACTCCTTGTATCCAATCGACATTGCGGAGCAGCAGCGAGCGAGCAACAGCAGGACGCGAAGCCACAGTAACGAAGAAAGAAGCCGAGAAGAGCACGAGACCGCGAAAGGGAAGCGAGGTGACCGGCAAGTAGCGGCCGCCCTGTGTGTGAGGGAGCAGGCGAGAGCGCTGTCTGACTGATAGCCAACTTGTTTTGCCTGAAAGGGAGTGCTGAGTGCTTTGAAGTGTTGCTGCTCAATGGCACTCTCTGCTGGTGAGCAGACACAAATGCTCAAGCATAACAGCTGTGTGAAGGTGGATGCAGAGTGCATTAAGGTTTGAGACGAGAAAAGTGGTGTCCTGCGTCTTCAGGGCAACATGATGCATCATAAAGTGAAGAGAGCTGGTTTGAGTGAATTGCTGCTTAATCCAAAAGAACACCAGCTCCTTCGAGCCGGAATTGAACCAGCAACCTAAGGATAATCTTGCTGCATATTGCTACTACAGTCCTCTGCTCTACCAACTGAGCTATCAAAGGAAAGCTGCAAAGATGCTTCTGTGTGATGATTGTTTTCCCAGCGCATGTTGACGCATCTGGCCTCATGGAGTGGCCTGTGCGTCTTCAGTACCAGCCCATGCTGCAGCGCTGTGAGACTGTGAACCGCCAGCTACTCTTTACAGCCTGGAAAACGCGTGTGACTAACAATCACAAGAGTGTAGCTTTGACTTCTTATCAGGCTCGCAGATTTTTTGCAAGCTGTGCATTATGAATTTAAAGACCTTGCAAGCTGCCCTACTTGGTCGTGCTGCCTGGCGGCTTGCATGGCAAGTGCCTTCTTCGTGCAGCAGGCAGCGTATGTATCAGTCTGCTCAATCGAAGGTGCTGAGTTAAATGCTCAGAAAAGGAATCAGTGCTAAAAAGTCGTTCTTTTAGCTTCTTTCACTTCATATATCCACCTTTGCAAAAATCAAGAAGTCTTGCTTATGACATGGCAGAAAAAAGTTTGCTGTGCTTTGACCCATCTGGCGTGAACTCAGTGACACGTGAGACCACGTTTCTTTCTGGAGAATTGCCCTGAGCCAAAAGCAGAGTGGAGAATGCGGGCATCGATCCCGCTACCTCTCACATGCTAAGCAAGCGCTCTACCATTTGAGCTAATTCCCCAGCAGCTTCTTGCAGGTTGCCCTCGTTTGCTTCTCAGTCGCCTTTTCGCACTCGTCTCCAAGCTGCTCCACGACCATCAGAGAAAACCTATTTGAGGACTAGCCCACTCCTTGTATCCAATCGACATTGCGGAGCAGCAGCGAGCGAGCAACAGCAGGACGCGAAGCCACAGTAACGAAGAAAGAAGCCGAGAAGAGCACGAGACCGCGAAAGGGAAGCGAGGTGACCGGCAAGTAGCGGCCGCCCTGTGTGTGAGGGAGCAGGCGAGAGCGCTGTCTGACTGATAGCCAACTTGTTTTGCCTGAAAGGGAGTGCTGAGTGCTTTGAAGTGTTGCTGCCCACGTCTGCGTGTTGCAGACTGACGCAATCCAAGATCCAGGATTACGTGCTGAGGGACGCACTTAAAATTGGTACAGTCGCCGCAAAGGCACGGTGGGGAAGGGCCACAGTTTAAAGGCCTTCTGCCACGGTAAACCCGGGGGCAGGAATCAGTACACAACTCCCCTCGGGCTGTACTTGCAACTTCTTTTTCGTGTACATGGAGCACCATGATCTGCAAACACCTATGTAGTGCCATGTACAATGTAAGGTCTGTTTCGTAATGCACGTTGAAAAGAAAAAAATGTAAACGTACCGTCACCCATTCCGTGTACTGTATAGTGACACATGTAATGTAATTTTGTTGAATGTACTACAAGGTATCCCGTATTGTACTTGATCTGAAAAGCAAGGAAATGTATAGAACGGAACTGCCGTCAGCACCCAAATGTAATGTATGGGATTGCTGACCGCAGCTAAACATACTGAACTGCTTTTGAATGTACTGTACAAATTCTTTTGGCTTCTCTCACCTCATATATCCATCTTTGCAAAAATCAAGAAGTCTTGCTTCTGACATGGCAGAAAATGGTTTGCTGGGCTTTGGCCCATCTGCCGTGAACTCAGTGAGTGACACGTGAGATCACGTTTCTTTCTGGAGAATTGCCCTGAGCCAAAAGCAGAGTGGAGAATGCGGGCATCGATCCCGCTACCTCTCACATGCGAAGCAAGCGCTCTACCATTTGAGCTAATTCCCCAGTAGCTTCTTGCAGTTGAGCCTCGTTTGCTTCTCAGTCGCCTTTTCGCACTCGTCTCCAAGCTGCTCCACGACCATCAGAGAAAACCTATTTGAGGATTGGCCCACTCCTTCAATGCATTGTATCCAATCGACATTGCGGAGCAGCAGCGAGCGAGCAACAGCAGGACGGGAAGCCACAGTAACGAAGAAAGAAGCCGAGAAGAGCACGAGACCACGGAAGGGAAGCGAGGTGACCGGCAAGTAGCGGCCGCCCTGTGTGTGAGGGAGCAGGCGAGAGCGCTGTCTGACTGATAGCCAACTTGTTTTGCCTGAAAGGGAGTGCTGAGTGCTTTGAAGTGTTGCTGCTCAATGGCACTCTCTGCTGGTGAGCAGACACAAATGCTCAAGCATAACAGCTGTGTGAAGGTGGATGCAGAGTGCATTAAGGTTTGAGACGAGAAAAGTGGTGTCCTGCGTCTTCAGGGCAACATGATGCATCATAAAGTGAAGAGAGCTGGTTTGAGTGAATTGCTGCTTAATCCAAAAGAACACCAGCTCCTTCGAGCCAGAATTGAACCAGCAACCTAAGGATAATCTTGCTGCATATTGCTACTACAGTCCTCTGCTCTCCCAACTGAGCTATCAAAGGAAAGCTGCAAAGATGCTTCTGTGTGATGATTGTTTTCCCAGCGCATGTTGACGCATCTGGCCTCATGGAGTGGCCTGTGCGTCTTCAGTACCAGCCCATGCTGCAGCGCTGTGAGACTGTGAACCGCCAGCTACTCTTTACAGCCTGGAAAACGCGTGTGACTAACAATCACAAGAGTGTAGCTTTGACTTCTTATCAGGCTCGCACATTTTTTGCAAGCTGTGCATTATGAATTTAAAGACCTTGCAAGCTGCCCTACTTGGTCGTGCTGCCTGGCGGCTTGCATGGCAAGTGCCTTCTTCGTGCAGCAGGCAGCGTATCAGTCTGCTCAATCGAAGGTCCTGAGTTAAATGCTCAGAAAAGGAATCAGTGCTAAAAAGTCGTTCTTTTAGCTTCTTTCACTTCATATATCCACCTTTGCAAAAATCAAGAAGTCTTGCTTATGACATGGCAGAAAAAAGTTTGCTGTGCTTTGACCCATCTGGCGTGAACTCAGTGACACGTGAGACCACGTTTCTTTCTGGAGAATTGCCCTGAGCCAAAGTCAGAGTGGAGAATGCGGGCATCGATCCCGCTACCTCTCACATGCTAAGCGAGCGCTCTACCATTTGAGCTAATTCCCCAGCAGCTTCTTGCAAGTTGCCCTCGTTTGCTTCTCAGTCGCCTTTTCGCACTCGTCTCCAAGCTGCTCCACGACCATCAGAGAAAACCTATTTGAGGACTAGCCCACTCCTTGTATCCAATCGACATTGCGGAGCAGCAGCGAGCGAGCAACAGCAGGACGCGAAGCCACAGTAACGAAGAAAGAAGCCGAGAAGAGCACGAGACCGCGAAAGGGAAGCGAGGTGACCGGCAAGTAGCGGCCGCCCTGTGTGTGAGGGAGCAGGCGAGAGCGCTGTCTGACTGATAGCCAACTTGTTTTGCCTGAAAGGGAGTGCTGAGTGCTTTGAAGTGTTGCTGCTCAATGGCACTCTCTGCTGGTGAGCAGACACAAATGCTCAAGCATAACAGCTGTGTGAAGGTGGATGCAGAGTGCATTAAGGTTTGAGACGAGAAAAGTGGTGTCCTGCGTCTTCAGGGCAACATGATGCATCATAAAGTGAAGAGAGCTGGTTTGAGTGAATTGCTGCTTAATCCAAAAGAACACCAGCTCCTTCGAGCCGGAATTGAACCAGCAACCTAAGGATAATCTTGCTGCATATTGCTACTACAGTCCTCTGCTCTACCAACTGAGCTATCAAAGGAAAGCTGCAAAGATGCTTCTGTGTGATGATTGTTTTCCCAGCGCATGTTGACGCATCTGGCCTCATGGAGTGGCCTGTGCGTCTTCAGTACCAGCCCATGCTGCAGCGCTGTGAGACTGTGAACCGCCAGCTACTCTTTACAGCCTGGAAAACGCGTGTGACTAACAATCACAAGAGTGTAGCTTTGACTTCTTATCAGGCTCGCAGATTTTTTGCAAGCTGTGCATTATGAATTTAAAGACCTTGCAAGCTGCCCTACTTGGTCGTGCTGCCTGGCGGCTTGCATGGCAAGTGCCTTCTTCGTGCAGCAGGCAGCGTATGTATCAGTCTGCTCAATCGAAGGTGCTGAGTTAAATGCTCAGAAAAGGAATCAGTGCTAAAAAGTCGTTCTTTTAGCTTCTTTCACTTCATATATCCACTTTTGCAAAAATCAAGAAGTCTTGCTTATGACATGGCAGAAAAAAGTTTGCTGTGCTTTGACCCATCTGGCGTGAACTCAGTGACACGTGAGACCACGTTTCTTTCTGGAGAATTGCCCTGAGCCAAAAGCAGAGTGGAGAATGCGGGCATCGATCCCGCTACCTCTCACATGCTAAGCGAGCGCTCTACCATTTGAGCTAATTCCCCAGCAGCTTTTTGCAGGTTGCCCTCGTTTGCTTCTCAGTCGCCTTTTCGCACTCGTCTCCAAGCTGCTCCACGACCATCAGAGAAAACCTATTTGAGGACTAGCCCACTCCTTGTATCCAATCGACATTGCGGAGCAGCAGCGAGCGAGCAACAGCAGGACGCGAAGCCACAGTAACGAAGAAAGAAGCCGAGAAGAGCACGAGACCGCGAAAGGGAAGCGAGGTGACCGGCAAGTAGCGGCCGCCCTGTGTGTGAGGGAGCAGGCGAGAGCGCTGTCTGACTGATAGCCAACTTGTTTTGCCTGAAAGGGAGTGCTGAGTGCTTTGAAGTGTTGCTGCCCACGTCTGCGTGTTGCAGACTGACGCAATCCAAGATCCAGGATTACGTGCTGAGGGACGCACTTAAAATTGGTACAGTCGCCGCAAAGGCACGGTGGGGAAGGGCCACAGTTTAAAGGCCTTCTGCCACGGTAAACCCGGGGGCAGGAATCAGTACACAACTCCCCTCGGGCTGTACTTGCAACTTCTTTTTCGTGTACATGGAGCACCATGATCTGCAAACACCTATGTAGTGCCATGTACAATGTAAGGTCTGTTTCGTAATGCACGTTGAAAAGAAAAAAATGTAAACGTACCGTCACCCATTCCGTGTACTGTATAGTGACACATGTAATGTAATTTTGTTGAATGTACTACAAGGTATCCCGTATTGTACTTGATCTGAAAAGCAAGGAAATGTATAGAACGGAACTGCCGTCAGCACCCAAATGTAATGTATGGGATTGCTGACCGCAGCTAAACATACTGAACTGCTTTTGAATGTACTGTACAAATTCTTTTGGCTTCTCTCACCTCATATATCCATCTTTGCAAAAATCAAGAAGTCTTGCTTCTGACATGGCAGAAAATGGTTTGCTGGGCTTTGGCCCATCTGCCGTGAACTCAGTGAGTGACACGTGAGATCACGTTTCTTTCTGGAGAATTGCCCTGAGCCAAAAGCAGAGTGGAGAATGCGGGCATCGATCCCGCTACCTCTCACATGCGAAGCAAGCGCTCTACCATTTGAGCTAATTCCCCAGTAGCTTCTTGCAGTTGAGCCTCGTTTGCTTCTCAGTCGCCTTTTCGCACTCGTCTCCAAGCTGCTCCACGACCATCAGAGAAAACCTATTTGAGGATTGGCCCACTCCTTCAATGCATTGTATCCAATCGACATTGCGGAGCAGCATCGAGCGAGCAACAGCAGGACGGGAAGCCACAGTAACGAAGAAAGAAGCCGAGAAGAGCACGAGACCACGGAAGGGAAGCGAGGTGACCGGCAAGTAGCGGCCGCCCTGTGTGTGAGGGAGCAGGCGAGAGCGCTGTCTGACTGATAGCCAACTTGTTTTGCCTGAAAGGGAGTGCTGAGTGCTTTGAAGTGTTGCTGCTCAATGGCACTCTCTGCTGGTGAGCAGACACAAATGCTCAAGCATAACAGCTGTGTGAAGGTGGATGCAGAGTGCATTAAGGTTTGAGACGAGAAAAGTGGTGTCCTGCGTCTTCAGGGCAACATGATGCATCATAAAGTGAAGAGAGCTGGTTTGAGTGAATTGCTGCTTAATCCAAAAGAACACCAGCTCCTTCGAGCCGGAATTGAACCAGCAACCTAAGGATAATCTTGCTGCATATTGCTACTACAGTCCTCTGCTCTACCAACTGAGCTATCAAAGGAAAGCTGCAAAGATGCTTCTGTGTGATGATTGTTTTCCCAGCGCATGTTGACGCATCTGGCCTCATGGAGTGGCCTGTGCGTCTTCAGTACCAGCCCATGCTGCAGCGCTGTGAGACTGTGAACCGCCAGCTACTCTTTACAGCCTGGAAAACGCGTGTGACTAACAATCACAAGAGTGTAGCTTTGACTTCTTATCAGGCTCGCAGATTTTTTGCAAGCTGTGCATTATGAATTTAAAGACCTTGCAAGCTGCCCTACTTGGTCGTGCTGCCTGGCGGCTTGCATGGCAAGTGCCTTCTTCGTGCAGCAGGCAGCGTATCAGTCTGCTCAATCGAAGGTCCTGAGTTAAATGCTCAGAAAAGGAATCAATGCTAAAAAGTCGTTCTTTTAGCTTCTTTCACTTCATATATCCACCTTTGCAAAAATCAAGAAGTCTTGCTTATGACATGGCAGAAAAAAGTTTGCTGTGCTTTGACCCATCTGGCGTGAACTCAGTGACACGTGAGACCACGTTTCTTTCTGGAGAATTGCCCTGAGCCAAAAGCAGAGTGGAGAATGCGGGCATCGATCCCGCTACCTCTCACATGCTAAGCGAGCGCTCTACCATTTGAGCTAATTCCCCAGCAGCTTCTTGCAGGTTGCCCTCGTTTGCTTCTCAGTCGCCTTTTCGCACTCGTCTCCAAGCTGCTCCACGACCATCAGAGAAAACCTATTTGAGGACTAGCCCACTCCTTGTATCCAATCGACATTGCGGAGCAGCAGCGAGCGAGCAACAGCAGGACGCGAAGCCACAGTAACGAAGAAAGAAGCCGAGAAGAGCACGAGACCGCGAAAGGGAAGCGAGGTGACCGGCAAGTAGCGGCCGCCCTGTGTGTGAGGGAGCAGGCGAGAGCGCTGTCTGACTGATAGCCAACTTGTTTTGCCTGAAAGGGAGTGCTGAGTGCTTTGAAGTGTTGCTGCTCAATGGCACTCTCTGCTGGTGAGCAGACACAAATGCTCAAGCATAACAGCTGTGTGAAGGTGGATGCAGAGTGCATTAAGGTTTGAGACGAGAAAAGTGGTGTCCTGCGTCTTCAGGGCAACATGATGCATCATAAAGTGAAGAGAGCTGGTTTGAGTGAATTGATGCTTAATCCAAAAGAACACCAGCTCCTTCGAGCCGGAATTGAACCAGCAACCTAAGGATAATCTTGCTGCATATTGCTACTACAGTCCTCTGCTCTACCAACTGAGCTATCAAAGGAAAGCTGCAAAGATGCTTCTGTGTGATGATTGTTTTCCCAGCGCATGTTGACGCATCTGGCCTCATGGAGTGGCCTGTGCGTCTTCAGTACCAGCCCATGCTGCAGCGCTGTGAGACTGTGAACCGCCAGCTACTCTTTACAGCCTGGAAAACGCGTGTGACTAACAATCACAAGAGTGTAGCTTTGACTTCTTATCAGGCTCGCAGATTTTTTGCAAGCTGTGCATTATGAATTTAAAGACCTTGCAAGCTGCCCTACTTGGTCGTGCTGCCTGGCGGCTTGCATGGCAAGTGCCTTCTTCGTGCAGCAGGCAGCGTATGTATCAGTCTGCTCAATCGAAGGTCCTGAGTTAAATGCTCAGAAAAGGAATCAATGCTAAAAAGTCGTTCTTTTAGCTTCTTTCACTTCATATATCCACCTTTGCAAAAATCAAGAAGTCTTGCTTATGACATGGCAGAAAAAAGTTTGCTGTGCTTTGACCCATCTGGCGTGAACTCAGTGACACGTGAGACCACGTTTCTTTCTGGAGAATTGCCCTGAGCCAAAAGCAGAGTGGAGAATGCGGGCATCGATCCCGCTACCTCTCACATGCTAAGCGAGCGCTCTACCATTTGAGCTAATTCCCCAGCAGCTTCTTGCAGGTTGCCCTCGTTTGCTTCTCAGTCGCCTTTTCGCACTCGTCTCCAAGCTGCTCCACGACCATCAGAGAAAACCTATTTGAGGACTAGCCCACTCCTTGTATCCAATCGACATTGCGGAGCAGCAGCGAGCGAGCAACAGCAGGACGCGAAGCCACAGTAACGAAGAAAGAAGCCGAGAAGAGCACGAGACCGCGAAAGGGAAGCGAGGTGACCGGCAAGTAGCGGCCGCCCTGTGTGTGAGGGAGCAGGCGAGAGCGCTGTCTGACTGATAGCCAACTTGTTTTGCCTGAAAGGGAGTGCTGAGTGCTTTGAAGTGTTGCTGCCCACGTCTGCGTGTTGCAGACTGGCGCAATCCAAGATCCAGGATTACGTGCTGAGGGACGCACTTAAAATTGGTACAGTCGCCGCAAAGGCACGGTGGGGAAGGGCCACAGTTTAAAGGCCTTCTGCCACGGTAAACCCGGGGGCAGGAATCAGTACACAACTCCCCTCGGGCTGTACTTGCAACTTCTTTTTCGTGTACATGGAGCACCATGATCTGCAAACACCTATGTAGTGCCATGTACAATGTAAGGTCTGTTTCGTAATGCACGTTGAAAAGAAAAAAATGTAAACGTACCGTCACCCATTCCGTGTACTGTATAGTGACACATGTAATGTAATTTTGTTGAATGTACTACAAGGTATCCCGTATTGTACTTGATCTGAAAAGCAAATAAATGTATAGAACGGAACTGCCGTCAGCACCCAAATGTAATGTATGGGATTGCTGACCGCAGCTAAACATACTGAACTGCTTTTGAATGTACTGTACAAATTCTTTTGGCTTCTCTCACCTCATATATCCATCTTTGCAAAAATCAAGAAGTCTTGCTTCTGACATGGCAGAAAATGGTTTGCTGGGCTTTGGCCCATCTGCCGTGAACTCAGTGAGTGACACGTGAGATCACGTTTCTTTCTGGAGAATTGCCCTGAGCCAAAAGCAGAGTGGAGAATGCGGGCATCGATCCCGCTACCTCTCACATGCGAAGCAAGCGCTCTACCATTTGAGCTAATTCCCCAGTAGCTTCTTGCAGTTGAGCCTCGTTTGCTTCTCAGTCGCCTTTTCGCACTCGTCTCCAAGCTGCTCCACGACCATCAGAGAAAACCTATTTGAGGATTGGCCCACTCCTTCAATGCATTGTATCCAATCGACATTGCGGAGCAGCATCGAGCGAGCAACAGCAGGACGGGAAGCCACAGTAACGAAGAAAGAAGCCGAGAAGAGCACGAGACCACGGAAGGGAAGCGAGGTGACCGGCAAGTAGCGGCCGCCCTGTGTGTGAGGGAGCAGGCGAGAGCGCTGTCTGACTGATAGCCAACTTGTTTTGCCTGAAAGGGAGTGCTGAGTGCTTTGAAGTGTTGCTGCTCAATGGCACTCTCTGCTGGTGAGCAGACACAAATGCTCAAGCATAACAGCTGTGTGAAGGTGGATGCAGAGTGCATTAAGGTTTGAGACGAGAAAAGTGGTGTCCTGCGTCTTCAGGGCAACATGATGCATCATAAAGTGAAGAGAGCTGGTTTGAGTGAATTGCTGCTTAATCCAAAAGAACACCAGCTCCTTCGAGCCGGAATTGAACCAGCAACCTAAGGATAATCTTGCTGCATATTGCTACTACAGTCCTCTGCTCTACCAACTGAGCTATCAAAGGAAAGCTGCAAAGATGCTTCTGTGTGATGATTGTTTTCCCAGCGCATGTTGACGCATCTGGCCTCATGGAGTGGCCTGTGCGTCTTCAGTACCAGCCCATGCTGCAGCGCTGTGAGACTGTGAACCGCCAGCTACTCTTTACAGCCTGGAAAACGCGTGTGACTAACAATCACAAGAGTGTAGCTTTGACTTCTTATCAGGCTCGCAGATTTTTTGCAAGCTGTGCATTATGAATTTAAAGACCTTGCAAGCTGCCCTACTTGGTCGTGCTGCCTGGCGGCTTGCATGGCAAGTGCCTTCTTCGTGCAGCAGGCAGCGTATGTATCAGTCTGCTCAATCGAAGGTCCTGAGTTAAATGCTCAGAAAAGGAATCAATGCTAAAAAGTCGTTCTTTTAGCTTCTTTCACTTCATATATCCACCTTTGCAAAAATCAAGAAGTCTTGCTTATGACATGGCAGAAAAAAGTTTGCTGTGCTTTGACCCATCTGGCGTGAACTCAGTGACACGTGAGACCACGTTTCTTTCTGGAGAATTGCCCTGAGCCAAAAGCAGAGTGGAGAATGCGGGCATCGATCCCGCTACCTCTCACATGCTAAGCGAGCGCTCTACCATTTGAGCTAATTCCCCAGCAGCTTCTTGCAGGTTGCCCTCGTTTGCTTCTCAGTCGCCTTTTCGCACTCGTCTCCAAGCTGCTCCACGACCATCAGAGAAAACCTATTTGAGGACTAGCCCACTCCTTGTATCCAATCGACATTGCGGAGCAGCAGCGAGCGAGCAACAGCAGGACGCGAAGCCACAGTAACGAAGAAAGAAGCCGAGAAGAGCACGAGACCGCGAAAGGGAAGCGAGGTGACCGGCAAGTAGCGGCCGCCCTGTGTGTGAGGGAGCAGGCGAGAGCGCTGTCTGACTGATAGCCAACTTGTTTTGCCTGAAAGGGAGTGCTGAGTGCTTTGAAGTGTTGCTGCCCACGTCTGCGTGTTGCAGACTGGCGCAATCCAAGATCCAGGATTACGTGCTGAGGGACGCACTTAAAATTGGTACAGTCGCCGCAAAGGCACGGTGGGGAAGGGCCACAGTTTAAAGGCCTTCTGCCACGGTAAACCCGGGGGCAGGAATCAGTACACAACTCCCCTCGGGCTGTACTTGCAACTTCTTTTTCGTGTACATGGAGCACCATGATCTGCAAACACCTATGTAGTGCCATGTACAATGTAAGGTCTGTTTCGTAATGCACGTTGAAAAGAAAAAAATGTAAACGTACCGTCACCCATTCCGTGTACTGTATAGTGACACATGTAATGTAATTTTGTTGAATGTACTACAAGGTATCCCGTATTGTACTTGATCTGAAAAGCAAATAAATGTATAGAACGGAACTGCCGTCAGCACCCAAATGTAATGTATGGGATTGCTGACCGCAGCTAAACATACTGAACTGCTTTTGAATGTACTGTACAAATTCTTTTGGCTTCTCTCACCTCATATATCCATCTTTGCAAAAATCAAGAAGTCTTGCTTCTGACATGGCAGAAAATGGTTTGCTGGGCTTTGGCCCATCTGCCGTGAACTCAGTGAGTGACACGTGAGATCACGTTTCTTTCTGGAGAATTGCCCTGAGCCAAAAGCAGAGTGGAGAATGCGGGCATCGATCCCGCTACCTCTCACATGCGAAGCAAGCGCTCTACCATTTGAGCTAATTCCCCAGTAGCTTCTTGCAGTTGAGCCTCGTTTGCTTCTCAGTCGCCTTTTCGCACTCGTCTCCAAGCTGCTCCACGACCATCAGAGAAAACCTATTTGAGGATTGGCCCACTCCTTCAATGCATTGTATCCAATCGACATTGCGGAGCAGCATCGAGCGAGCAACAGCAGGACGGGAAGCCACAGTAACGAAGAAAGAAGCCGAGAAGAGCACGAGACCACGGAAGGGAAGCGAGGTGACCGGCAAGTAGCGGCCGCCCTGTGTGTGAGGGAGCAGGCGAGAGCGCTGTCTGACTGATAGCCAACTTGTTTTGCCTGAAAGGGAGTGCTGAGTGCTTTGAAGTGTTGCTGCTCAATGGCACTCTCTGCTGGTGAGCAGACACAAATGCTCAAGCATAACAGCTGTGTGAAGGTGGATGCAGAGTGCATTAAGGTTTGAGACGAGAAAAGTGGTGTCCTGCGTCTTCAGGGCAACATGATGCATCATAAAGTGAAGAGAGCTGGTTTGAGTGAATTGCTGCTTAATCCAAAAGAACACCAGCTCCTTCGAGCCGGAATTGAACCAGCAACCTAAGGATAATCTTGCTGCATATTGCTACTACAGTCCTCTGCTCTACCAACTGAGCTATCAAAGGAAAGCTGCAAAGATGCTTCTGTGTGATGATTGTTTTCCCAGCGCATGTTGACGCATCTGGCCTCATGGAGTGGCCTGTGCGTCTTCAGTACCAGCCCATGCTGCAGCGCTGTGAGACTGTGAACCGCCAGCTACTCTTTACAGCCTGGAAAACGCGTGTGACTAACAATCACAAGAGTGTAGCTTTGACTTCTTATCAGGCTCGCAGATTTTTTGCAAGCTGTGCATTATGAATTTAAAGACCTTGCAAGCTGCCCTACTTGGTCGTGCTGCCTGGCGGCTTGCATGGCAAGTGCCTTCTTCGTGCAGCAGGCAGCGTATGTATCAGTCTGCTCAATCGAAGGTCCTGAGTTAAATGCTCAGAAAAGGAATCAATGCTAAAAAGTCGTTCTTTTAGCTTCTTTCACTTCATATATCCACCTTTGCAAAAATCAAGAAGTCTTGCTTATGACATGGCAGAAAAAAGTTTGCTGTGCTTTGACCCATCTGGCGTGAACTCAGTGACACGTGAGACCACGTTTCTTTCTGGAGAATTGCCCTGAGCCAAAAGCAGAGTGGAGAATGCGGGCATCGATCCCGCTACCTCTCACATGCTAAGCGAGCGCTCTACCATTTGAGCTAATTCCCCAGCAGCTTCTTGCAGGTTGCCCTCGTTTGCTTCTCAGTCGCCTTTTCGCACTCGTCTCCAAGCTGCTCCACGACCATCAGAGAAAACCTATTTGAGGACTAGCCCACTCCTTGTATCCAATCGACATTGCGGAGCAGCAGCGAGCGAGCAACAGCAGGACGCGAAGCCACAGTAACGAAGAAAGAAGCCGAGAAGAGCACGAGACCGCGAAAGGGAAGCGAGGTGACCGGCAAGTAGCGGCCGCCCTGTGTGTGAGGGAGCAGGCGAGAGCGCTGTCTGACTGATAGCCAACTTGTTTTGCCTGAAAGGGAGTGCTGAGTGCTTTGAAGTGTTGCTGCCCACGTCTGCGTGTTGCAGACTGGCGCAATCCAAGATCCAGGATTACGTGCTGAGGGACGCACTTAAAATTGGTACAGTCGCCGCAAAGGCACGGTGGGGAAGGGCCACAGTTTAAAGGCCTTCTGCCACGGTAAACCCGGGGGCAGGAATCAGTACACAACTCCCCTCGGGCTGTACTTGCAACTTCTTTTTCGTGTACATGGAGCACCATGATCTGCAAACACCTATGTAGTGCCATGTACAATGTAAGGTCTGTTTCGTAATGCACGTTGAAAAGAAAAAAATGTAAACGTACCGTCACCCATTCCGTGTACTGTATAGTGACACATGTAATGTAATTTTGTTGAATGTACTACAAGGTATCCCGTATTGTACTTGATCTGAAAAGCAAATAAATGTATAGAACGGAACTGCCGTCAGCACCCAAATGTAATGTATGGGATTGCTGACCGCAGCTAAACATACTGAACTGCTTTTGAATGTACTGTACAAATTCTTTTGGCTTCTCTCACCTCATATATCCATCTTTGCAAAAATCAAGAAGTCTTGCTTCTGACATGGCAGAAAATGGTTTGCTGGGCTTTGGCCCATCTGCCGTGAACTCAGTGAGTGACACGTGAGATCACGTTTCTTTCTGGAGAATTGCCCTGAGCCAAAAGCAGAGTGGAGAATGCGGGCATCGATCCCGCTACCTCTCACATGCGAAGCAAGCGCTCTACCATTTGAGCTAATTCCCCAGTAGCTTCTTGCAGTTGAGCCTCGTTTGCTTCTCAGTCGCCTTTTCGCACTCGTCTCCAAGCTGCTCCACGACCATCAGAGAAAACCTATTTGAGGATTGGCCCACTCCTTCAATGCATTGTATCCAATCGACATTGCGGAGCAGCATCGAGCGAGCAACAGCAGGACGGGAAGCCACAGTAACGAAGAAAGAAGCCGAGAAGAGCACGAGACCACGGAAGGGAAGCGAGGTGACCGGCAAGTAGCGGCCGCCCTGTGTGTGAGGGAGCAGGCGAGAGCGCTGTCTGACTGATAGCCAACTTGTTTTGCCTGAAAGGGAGTGCTGAGTGCTTTGAAGTGTTGCTGCTCAATGGCACTCTCTGCTGGTGAGCAGACACAAATGCTCAAGCATAACAGCTGTGTGAAGGTGGATGCAGAGTGCATTAAGGTTTGAGACGAGAAAAGTGGTGTCCTGCGTCTTCAGGGCAACATGATGCATCATAAAGTGAAGAGAGCTGGTTTGAGTGAATTGCTGCTTAATCCAAAAGAACACCAGCTCCTTCGAGCCGGAATTGAACCAGCAACCTAAGGATAATCTTGCTGCATATTGCTACTACAGTCCTCTGCTCTACCAACTGAGCTATCAAAGGAAAGCTGCAAAGATGCTTCTGTGTGATGATTGTTTTCCCAGCGCATGTTGACGCATCTGGCCTCATGGAGTGGCCTGTGCGTCTTCAGTACCAGCCCATGCTGCAGCGCTGTGAGACTGTGAACCGCCAGCTACTCTTTACAGCCTGGAAAACGCGTGTGACTAACAATCACAAGAGTGTAGCTTTGACTTCTTATCAGGCTCGCACATTTTTTGCAAGCTGTGCATTATGAATTTAAAGACCTTGCAAGCTGCCCTACTTGGTCGTGCTGCCTGGCGGCTTGCATGGCAAGTGCCTTCTTCGTGCAGCAGGCAGCGTATCAGTCTGCTCAATCGAAGGTCCTGAGTTAAATGCTCAGAAAAGGAATCAATGCTAAAAAGTCGTTCTTTTAGCTTCTTTCACTTCATATATCCACCTTTGCAAAAATCAAGAAGTCTTGCTTATGACATGGCAGAAAAAAGTTTGCTGTGCTTTGACCCATCTGGCGTGAACTCAGTGACACGTGAGACCACGTTTCTTTCTGGAGAATTGCCCTGAGCCAAAAGCAGAGTGGAGAATGCGGGCATCGATCACGCTACCTCTCACATGCTAAGCGAGCGCTCTACCATTTGAGCTAATTCCCCAGCAGCTTCTTGCAGGTTGCCCTCGTTTGCTTCTCAGTCGCCTTTTCGCACTCGTCTCCAAGCTGCTCCACGACCATCAGAGAAAACCTATTTGAGGACTAGCCCACTCCTTGTATCCAATCGACATTGCGGAGCAGCAGCGAGCGAGCAACAGCAGGACGCGAAGCCACAGTAACGAAGAAAGAAGCCGAGAAGAGCACGAGACCGCGAAAGGGAAGCGAGGTGACCGGCAAGTAGCGGCCGCCCTGTGTGTGAGGGAGCAGGCGAGAGCGCTGTCTGACTGATAGCCAACTTGTTTTGCCTGAAAGGGAGTGCTGAGTGCTTTGAAGTGTTGCTGCTCAATGGCACTCTCTGCTGGTGAGCAGACACAAATGCTCAAGCATAACAGCTGTGTGAAGGTGGATGCAGAGTGCATTAAGGTTTGAGACGAGAAAAGTGGTGTCCTGCGTCTTCAGGGCAACATGATGCATCATAAAGTGAAGAGAGCTGGTTTGAGTGAATTGATGCTTAATCCAAAAGAACACCAGCTCCTTCGAGCCGGAATTGAACCAGCAACCTAAGGATAATCTTGCTGCATATTGCTACTACAGTCCTCTGCTCTACCAACTGAGCTATCAAAGGAAAGCTGCAAAGATGCTTCTGTGTGATGATTGTTTTCCCAGCGCATGTTGACGCATCTGGCCTCATGGAGTGGCCTGTGCGTCTTCAGTACCAGCCCATGCTGCAGCGCTGTGAGACTGTGAACCGCCAGCTACTCTTTACAGCCTGGAAAACGCGTGTGACTAACAATCACAAGAGTGTAGCTTTGACTTCTTATCAGGCTCGCAGATTTTTTGCAAGCTGTGCATTATGAATTTAAAGACCTTGCAAGCTGCCCTACTTGGTCGTGCTGCCTGGCGGCTTGCATGGCAAGTGCCTTCTTCGTGCAGCAGGCAGTGTATGTATCAGTCTGCTCAATCGAAGGTCCTGAGTTAAATGCTCAGAAAAGGAATCAATGCTAAAAAGTCGTTCTTTTAGCTTCTTTCACTTCATATATCCACCTTTGCAAAAATCAAGAAGTCTTGCTTATGACATGGCAGAAAAAAGTTTGCTGTGCTTTGACCCATCTGGCGTGAACTCAGTGACACGTGAGACCACGTTTCTTTCTGGAGAATTGCCCTGAGCCAAAAGCAGAGTGGAGAATGCGGGCATCGATCCCGCTACCTCTCACATGCTAAGCGAGCGCTCTACCATTTGAGCTAATTCCCCAGCAGCTTCTTGCAGGTTGCCCTCGTTTGCTTCTCAGTCGCCTTTTCGCACTCGTCTCCAAGCTGCTCCACGACCATCAGAGAAAACCTATTTGAGGACTAGCCCACTCCTTGTATCCAATCGACATTGCGGAGCAGCAGCGAGCGAGCAACAGCAGGACGCGAAGCCACAGTAACGAAGAAAGAAGCCGAGAAGAGCACGAGACCGCGAAAGGGAAGCGAGGTGACCGGCAAGTAGCGGCCGCCCTGTGTGTGAGGGAGCAGGCGAGAGCGCTGTCTGACTGATAGCCAACTTGTTTTGCCTGAAAGGGAGTGCTGAGTGCTTTGAAGTGTTGCTGCCCACGTCTGCGTGTTGCAGACTGGCGCAATCCAAGATCCAGGATTACGTGCTGAGGGACGCACTTAAAATTGGTACAGTCGCCGCAAAGGCACGGTGGGGAAGGGCCACAGTTTAAAGGCCTTCTGCCACGGTAAACCCGGGGGCAGGAATCAGTACACAACTCCCCTCGGGCTGTACTTGCAACTTCTTTTTCGTGTACATGGAGCACCATGATCTGCAAACACCTATGTAGTGCCATGTACAATGTAAGGTCTGTTTCGTAATGCACGTTGAAAAGAAAAAAATGTAAACGTACCGTCACCCATTCCGTGTACTGTATAGTGACACATGTAATGTAATTTTGTTGAATGTACTACAAGGTATCCCGTATTGTACTTGATCTGAAAAGCAAATAAATGTATAGAACGGAACTGCCGTCAGCACCCAAATGTAATGTATGGGATTGCTGACCGCAGCTAAACATACTGAACTGCTTTTGAATGTACTGTACAAATTCTTTTGGCTTCTCTCACCTCATATATCCATCTTTGCAAAAATCAAGAAGTCTTGCTTCTGACATGGCAGAAAATGGTTTGCTGGGCTTTGGCCCATCTGCCGTGAACTCAGTGAGTGACACGTGAGATCACGTTTCTTTCTGGAGAATTGCCCTGAGCCAAAAGCAGAGTGGAGAATGCGGGCATCGATCCCGCTACCTCTCACATGCGAAGCAAGCGCTCTACCATTTGAGCTAATTCCCCAGTAGCTTCTTGCAGTTGAGCCTCGTTTGCTTCTCAGTCGCCTTTTCGCACTCGTCTCCAAGCTGCTCCACGACCATCAGAGAAAACCTATTTGAGGATTGGCCCACTCCTTCAATGCATTGTATCCAATCGACATTGCGGAGCAGCATCGAGCGAGCAACAGCAGGACGGGAAGCCACAGTAACGAAGAAAGAAGCCGAGAAGAGCACGAGACCACGGAAGGGAAGCGAGGTGACCGGCAAGTAGCGGCCGCCCTGTGTGTGAGGGAGCAGGCGAGAGCGCTGTCTGACTGATAGCCAACTTGTTTTGCCTGAAAGGGAGTGCTGAGTGCTTTGAAGTGTTGCTGCTCAATGGCACTCTCTGCTGGTGAGCAGACACAAATGCTCAAGCATAACAGCTGTGTGAAGGTGGATGCAGAGTGCATTAAGGTTTGAGACGAGAAAAGTGGTGTCCTGCGTCTTCAGGGCAACATGATGCATCATAAAGTGAAGAGAGCTGGTTTGAGTGAATTGCTGCTTAATCCAAAAGAACACCAGCTCCTTCGAGCCGGAATTGAACCAGCAACCTAAGGATAATCTTGCTGCATATTGCTACTACAGTCCTCTGCTCTACCAACTGAGCTATCAAAGGAAAGCTGCAAAGATGCTTCTGTGTGATGATTGTTTTCCCAGCGCATGTTGACGCATCTGGCCTCATGGAGTGGCCTGTGCGTCTTCAGTACCAGCCCATGCTGCAGCGCTGTGAGACTGTGAACCGCCAGCTACTCTTTACAGCCTGGAAAACGCGTGTGACTAACAATCACAAGAGTGTAGCTTTGACTTCTTATCAGGCTCGCACATTTTTTGCAAGCTGTGCATTATGAATTTAAAGACCTTGCAAGCTGCCCTACTTGGTCGTGCTGCCTGGCGGCTTGCATGGCAAGTGCCTTCTTCGTGCAGCAGGCAGCGTATGTATCAGTCTGCTCAATCGAAGGTCCTGAGTTAAATGCTCAGAAAAGGAATCAATGCTAAAAAGTCGTTCTTTTAGCTTCTTTCACTTCATATATCCACCTTTGCAAAAATCAAGAAGTCTTGCTTATGACATGGCAGAAAAAAGTTTGCTGTGCTTTGACCCATCTGGCGTGAACTCAGTGACACGTGAGACCACGTTTCTTTCTGGAGAATTGCCCTGAGCCAAAAGCAGAGTGGAGAATGCGGGCATCGATCCCGCTACCTCTCACATGCTAAGCGAGCGCTCTACCATTTGAGCTAATTCCCCAGCAGCTTCTTGCAGGTTGCCCTCGTTTGCTTCTCAGTCGCCTTTTCGCACTCGTCTCCAAGCTGCTCCACGACCATCAGAGAAAACCTATTTGAGGACTAGCCCACTCCTTGTATCCAATCGACATTGCGGAGCAGCAGCGAGCGAGCAACAGCAGGACGCGAAGCCACAGTAACGAAGAAAGAAGCCGAGAAGAGCACGAGACCGCGAAAGGGAAGCGAGGTGACCGGCAAGTAGCGGCCGCCCTGTGTGTGAGGGAGCAGGCGAGAGCGCTGTCTGACTGATAGCCAACTTGTTTTGCCTGAAAGGGAGTGCTGAGTGCTTTGAAGTGTTGCTGCCCACGTCTGCGTGTTGCAGACTGGCGCAATCCAAGATCCAGGATTACGTGCTGAGGGACGCACTTAAAATTGGTACAGTCGCCGCAAAGGCACGGTGGGGAAGGGCCACAGTTTAAAGGCCTTCTGCCACGGTAAACCCGGGGGCAGGAATCAGTACACAACTCCCCTCGGGCTGTACTTGCAACTTCTTTTTCGTGTACATGGAGCACCATGATCTGCAAACACCTATGTAGTGCCATGTACAATGTAAGGTCTGTTTCGTAATGCACGTTGAAAAGAAAAAAATGTAAACGTACCGTCACCCATTCCGTGTACTGTATAGTGACACATGTAATGTAATTTTGTTGAATGTACTACAAGGTATCCCGTATTGTACTTGATCTGAAAAGCAAATAAATGTATAGAACGGAACTGCCGTCAGCACCCAAATGTAATGTATGGGATTGCTGACCGCAGCTAAACATACTGAACTGCTTTTGAATGTACTGTACAAATTCTTTTGGCTTCTCTCACCTCATATATCCATCTTTGCAAAAATCAAGAAGTCTTGCTTCTGACATGGCAGAAAATGGTTTGCTGGGCTTTGGCCCATCTGCCGTGAACTCAGTGAGTGACACGTGAGATCACGTTTCTTTCTGGAGAATTGCCCTGAGCCAAAAGCAGAGTGGAGAATGCGGGCATCGATCCCGCTACCTCTCACATGCTAAGCGAGCGCTCTACCATTTGAGCTAATTCCCCAGCAGCTTCTTGCAGGTTGCCCTCGTTTGCTTCTCAGTCGCCTTTTCGCACTCGTCTCCAAGCTGCTCCACGACCATCAGAGAAAACCTATTTGAGGACTAGCCCACTCCTTGTATCCAATCGACATTGCGGAGCAGCAGCGAGCGAGCAACAGCAGGACGCGAAGCCACAGTAACGAAGAAAGAAGCCGAGAAGAGCACGAGACCGCGAAAGGGAAGCGAGGTGACCGGCAAGTAGCGGCCGCCCTGTGTGTGAGGGAGCAGGCGAGAGCGCTGTCTGACTGATAGCCAACTTGTTTTGCCTGAAAGGGAGTGCTGAGTGCTTTGAAGTGTTGCTGCCCACGTCTGCGTGTTGCAGACTGGCGCAATCCAAGATCCAGGATTACGTGCTGAGGGACGCACTTAAAATTGGTACAGTCGCCGCAAAGGCACGGTGGGGAAGGGCCACAGTTTAAAGGCCTTCTGCCACGGTAAACCCGGGGGCAGGAATCAGTACACAACTCCCCTCGGGCTGTACTTGCAACTTCTTTTTCGTGTACATGGAGCACCATGATCTGCAAACACCTATGTAGTGCCATGTACAATGTAAGGTCTGTTTCGTAATGCACGTTGAAAAGAAAAAAATGTAAACGTACCGTCACCCATTCCATGTACTGTATAGTGACACATGTAATGTAATTTTGTTGAATGTACTACAAGGTATCCCGTATTGTACTTGATCTGAAAAGCAAATAAATGTATAGAACGGAACTGCCGTCAGCACCCAAATGTAATGTATGGGATTGCTGACCGCAGCTAAACATACTGAACTGCTTTTGAATGTACTGTACAAATTCTTTTGGCTTCTCTCACCTCATATATCCATCTTTGCAAAAATCAAGAAGTCTTGCTTCTGACATGGCAGAAAATGGTTTGCTGGGCTTTGGCCCATCTGCCGTGAACTCAGTGAGTGACACGTGAGATCACGTTTCTTTCTGGAGAATTGCCCTGAGCCAAAAGCAGAGTGGAGAATGCGGGCATCGATCCCGCTACCTCTCACATGCGAAGCAAGCGCTCTACCATTTGAGCTAATTCCCCAGTAGCTTCTTGCAGTTGAGCCTCGTTTGCTTCTCAGTCGCCTTTTCGCACTCGTCTCCGAGCTGCTCCACGACCATCAGAGAAAACCTATTTGAGGATTGGCCCACTCCTTCAATGCATTGTATCCAATCGACATTGCGGAGCAGCATCGAGCGAGCAACAGCAGGACGGGAAGCCACAGTAACGAAGAAAGAAGCCGAGAAGAGCACGAGACCACGGAAGGGAAGCGAGGTGACCGGCAAGTAGCGGCCGCCCTGTGTGTGAGGGAGCAGGCGAGAGCGCTGTCTGACTGATAGCCAACTTGTTTTGCCTGAAAGGGAGTGCTGAGTGCTTTGAAGTGTTGCTGCTCAATGGCACTCTCTGCTGGTGAGCAGACACAAATGCTCAAGCATAACAGCTGTGTGAAGGTGGATGCAGAGTGCATTAAGGTTTGAGACGAGAAAAGTGGTGTCCTGCGTCTTCAGGGCAACATGATGCATCATAAAGTGAAGAGAGCTGGTTTGAGTGAATTGCTGCTTAATCCAAAAGAACACCAGCTCCTTCGAGCCGGAATTGAACCAGCAACCTAAGGATAATCTTGCTGCATATTGCTACTACAGTCCTCTGCTCTACCAACTGAGCTATCAAAGGAAAGCTGCAAAGATGCTTCTGTGTGATGATTGTTTTCCCAGCGCATGTTGACGCATCTGGCCTCATGGAGTGGCCTGTGCGTCTTCAGTACCAGCCCATGCTGCAGCGCTGTGAGACTGTGAACCGCCAGCTACTCTTTACAGCCTGGAAAACGCGTGTGACTAACAATCACAAGAGTGTAGCTTTGACTTCTTATCAGGCTCGCAGATTTTTTGCAAGCTGTGCATTATGAATTTAAAGACCTTGCAAGCTGCCCTACTTGGTCGTGCTGCCTGGCGGCTTGCATGGCAAGTGCCTTCTTCGTGCAGCAGGCAGCGTATGTATCAGTCTGCTCAATCGAAGGTCCTGAGTTAAATGCTCAGAAAAGGAATCAATGCTAAAAAGTCGTTCTTTTAGCTTCTTTCACTTCATATATCCACCTTTGCAAAAATCAAGAAGTCTTGCTTATGACATGGCAGAAAAAAGTTTGCTGTGCTTTGACCCATCTGGCGTGAACTCAGTGACACGTGAGACCACGTTTCTTTCTGGAGAATTGCCCTGAGCCAAAAGCAGAGTGGAGAATGCGGGCATCGATCCCGCTACCTCTCACATGCTAAGCGAGCGCTCTACCATTTGAGCTAATTCCCCAGCAGCTTCTTGCAGGTTGCCCTCGTTTGCTTCTCAGTCGCCTTTTCGCACTCGTCTCCAAGCTGCTCCACGACCATCAGAGAAAACCTATTTGAGGACTAGCCCACTCCTTGTATCCAATCGACATTGCGGAGCAGCAGCGAGCGAGCAACAGCAGGACGCGAAGCCACAGTAACGAAGAAAGAAGCCGAGAAGAGCACGAGACCGCGAAAGGGAAGCGAGGTGACCGGCAAGTAGCGGCCGCCCTGTGTGTGAGGGAGCAGGCGAGAGCGCTGTCTGACTGATAGCCAACTTGTTTTGCCTGAAAGGGAGTGCTGAGTGCTTTGAAGTGTTGCTGCCCACGTCTGCGTGTTGCAGACTGGCGCAATCCAAGATCCAGGATTACGTGCTGAGGGACGCACTTAAAATTGGTACAGTCGCCGCAAAGGCACGGTGGGGAAGGGCCACAGTTTAAAGGCCTTCTGCCACGGTAAACCCGGGGGCAGGAATCAGTACACAACTCCCCTCGGGCTGTACTTGCAACTTCTTTTTCGTGTACATGGAGCACCATGATCTGCAAACACCTATGTAGTGCCATGTACAATGTAAGGTCTGTTTCGTAATGCACGTTGAAAAGAAAAAAATGTAAACGTACCGTCACCCATTCCGTGTACTGTATAGTGACACATGTAATGTAATTTTGTTGAATGTACTACAAGGTATCCCGTATTGTACTTGATCTGAAAAGCAAGGAAATGTATAGAACGGAACTGCCGTCAGCACCCAAATGTAATGTATGGGATTGCTGACCGCAGCTAAACATACTGAACTGCTTTTGAATGTACTGTACAAATTCTTTTGGCTTCTCTCACCTCATATATCCATCTTTGCAAAAATCAAGAAGTCTTGCTTCTGACATGGCAGAAAATGGTTTGCTGGGCTTTGGCCCATCTGCCGTGAACTCAGTGAGTGACACGTGAGATCACGTTTCTTTCTGGAGAATTGCCCTGAGCCAAAAGCAGAGTGGAGAATGCGGGCATCGATCCCGCTACCTCTCACATGCGAAGCAAGCGCTCTACCATTTGAGCTAATTCCCCAGTAGCTTCTTGCAGTTGAGCCTCGTTTGCTTCTCAGTCGCCTTTTCGCACTCGTCTCCAAGCTGCTCCACGACCATCAGAGAAAACCTATTTGAGGATTGGCCCACTCCTTCAATGCATTGTATCCAATCGACATTGCGGAGCAGCATCGAGCGAGCAACAGCAGGACGGGAAGCCACAGTAACGAAGAAAGAAGCCGAGAAGAGCACGAGACCACGGAAGGGAAGCGAGGTGACCGGCAAGTAGCGGCCGCCCTGTGTGTGAGGGAGCAGGCGAGAGCGCTGTCTGACTGATAGCCAACTTGTTTTGCCTGAAAGGGAGTGCTGAGTGCTTTGAAGTGTTGCTGCTCAATGGCACTCTCTGCTGGTGAGCAGACACAAATGCTCAAGCATAACAGCTGTGTGAAGGTGGATGCAGAGTGCATTAAGGTTTGAGACGAGAAAAGTGGTGTCCTGCGTCTTCAGGGCAACATGATGCATCATAAAGTGAAGAGAGCTGGTTTGAGTGAATTGCTGCTTAATCCAAAAGAACACCAGCTCCTTCGAGCCGGAATTGAACCAGCAACCTAAGGATAATCTTGCTGCATATTGCTACTACAGTCCTCTGCTCTACCAACTGAGCTATCAAAGGAAAGCTGCAAAGATGCTTCTGTGTGATGATTGTTTTCCCAGCGCATGTTGACGCATCTGGCCTCATGGAGTGGCCTGTGCGTCTTCAGTACCAGCCCATGCTGCAGCGCTGTGAGACTGTGAACCGCCAGCTACTCTTTACAGCCTGGAAAACGCGTGTGACTAACAATCACAAGAGTGTAGCTTTGACTTCTTATCAGGCTCGCAGATTTTTTGCAAGCTGTGCATTATGAATTTAAAGACCTTGCAAGCTGCCCTACTTGGTCGTGCTGCCTGGCGGCTTGCATGGCAAGTGCCTTCTTCGTGCAGCAGGCAGCGTATGTATCAGTCTGCTCAATCGAAGGTCCTGAGTTAAATGCTCAGAAAAGGAATCAATGCTAAAAAGTCGTTCTTTTAGCTTCTTTCACTTCATATATCCACCTTTGCAAAAATCAAGAAGTCTTGCTTATGACATGGCAGAAAAAAGTTTGCTGTGCTTTGACCCATCTGGCGTGAACTCAGTGACACGTGAGACCACGTTTCTTTCTGGAGAATTGCCCTGAGCCAAAAGCAGAGTGGAGAATGCGGGCATCGATCCCGCTACCTCTCACATGCTAAGCAAGCGCTCTACCATTTGAGCTAATTCCCCAGCAGCTTCTTGCAGGTTGCCCTCGTTTGCTTCTCAGTCGCCTTTTCGCACTCGTCTCCAAGCTGCTCCACGACCATCAGAGAAAACCTATTTGAGGATTGGCCCACTCCTTCAATGCATTGTATCCAATCGACATTGCGGAGCAGCAGCGAGCGAGCAACAGCAGGACGGGAAGCCACAGTAACGAAGAAAGAAGCCGAGAAGAGCACGAGACCACGGAAGGGAAGCGAGGTGACCGGCAAGTAGCGGCCGCCCTGTGTGTGAGGGAGCAGGCGAGAGCGCTGTCTGACTGATAGCCAACTTGTTTTGCCTGAAAGGGAGTGCTGAGTGCTTTGAAGTGTTGCTGCTCAATGGCACTCTCTGCTGGTGAGCAGACACAAATGCTCAAGCATAACAGCTGTGTGAAGGTGGATGCAGAGTGCATTAAGGTTTGAGACGAGAAAAGTGGTGTCCTGCGTCTTCAGGGCAACATGATGCATCATAAAGTGAAGAGAGCTGGTTTGAGTGAATTGATGCTTAATCCAAAAGAACACCAGCTCCTTCGAGCCGGAATTGAACCAGCAACCTAAGGATAATCTTGCTGCATATTGCTACTACAGTCCTCTGCTCTACCAACTGAGCTATCAAAGGAAAGCTGCAAAGATGCTTCTGTGTGATGATTGTTTTCCCAGCGCATGTTGACGCATCTGGCCTCATGGAGTGGCCTGTGCGTCTTCAGTACCAGCCCATGCTGCAGCGCTGTGAGACTGTGAACCGCCAGCTACTCTTTACAGCCTGGAAAACGCGTGTGACTAACAATCACAAGAGTGTAGCTTTGACTTCTTATCAGGCTCGCAGATTTTTTGCAAGCTGTGCATTATGAATTTAAAGACCTTGCAAGCTGCCCTACTTGGTCGTGCTGCCTGGCGGCTTGCATGGCAAGTGCCTTCTTCGTGCAGCAGGCAGCGTATGTATCAGTCTGCTCAATCGAAGGTCCTGAGTTAAATGCTCAGAAAAGGAATCAATGCTAAAAAGTCGTTCTTTTAGCTTCTTTCACTTCATATATCCACCTTTGCAAAAATCAAGAAGTCTTGCTTATGACATGGCAGAAAAAAGTTTGCTGTGCTTTGACCCATCTGGCGTGAACTCAGTGACACGTGAGACCACGTTTCTTTCTGGAGAATTGCCCTGAGCCAAAAGCAGAGTGGAGAATGCGGGCATCGATCCCGCTACCTCTCACATGCTAAGCGAGCGCTCTACCATTTGAGCTAATTCCCCAGCAGCTTCTTGCAGGTTGCCCTCGTTTGCTTCTCAGTCGCCTTTTCGCACTCGTCTCCAAGCTGCTCCACGACCATCAGAGAAAACCTATTTGAGGACTAGCCCACTCCTTGTATCCAATCGACATTGCGGAGCAGCAGCGAGCGAGCAACAGCAGGACGCGAAGCCACAGTAACGAAGAAAGAAGCCGAGAAGAGCACGAGACCGCGAAAGGGAAGCGAGGTGACCGGCAAGTAGCGGCCGCCCTGTGTGTGAGGGAGCAGGCGAGAGCGCTGTCTGACTGATAGCCAACTTGTTTTGCCTGAAAGGGAGTGCTGAGTGCTTTGAAGTGTTGCTGCCCACGTCTGCGTGTTGCAGACTGGCGCAATCCAAGATCCAGGATTACGTGCTGAGGGACGCACTTAAAATTGGTACAGTCGCCGCAAAGGCACGGTGGGGAAGGGCCACAGTTTAAAGGCCTTCTGCCACGGTAAACCCGGGGGCAGGAATCAGTACACAACTCCCCTCGGGCTGTACTTGCAACTTCTTTTTCGTGTACATGGAGCACCATGATCTGCAAACACCTATGTAGTGCCATGTACAATGTAAGGTCTGTTTCGTAATGCACGTTGAAAAGAAAAAAATGTAAACGTACCGTCACCCATTCCATGTACTGTATAGTGACACATGTAATGTAATTTTGTTGAATGTACTACAAGGTATCCCGTATTGTACTTGATCTGAAAAGCAAATAAATGTATAGAACGGAACTGCCGTCAGCACCCAAATGTAATGTATGGGATTGCTGACCGCAGCTAAA
Source organism: Pristiophorus japonicus (assembly GCF_044704955.1). Lineage (NCBI taxonomy): Eukaryota > Metazoa > Chordata > Chondrichthyes > Pristiophoridae > Pristiophorus > Pristiophorus japonicus. The sequence goes on along the minus strand of NW_027254190.1, from coordinate 104,197 downwards.
CATACTGAACTGCTTTTGAATGTACTGTACAAATTCTTTTGGCTTCTCTCACCTCATATATCCATCTTTGCAAAAATCAAGAAGTCTTGCTTCTGACATGGCAGAAAATGGTTTGCTGGGCTTTGGCCCATCTGCCGTGAACTCAGTGAGTGACACGTGAGATCACGTTTCTTTCTGGAGAATTGCCCTGAGCCAAAAGCAGAGTGGAGAATGCGGGCATCGATCCTGCTACCTCTCACATGCGAAGCAAGCGCTCTACCATTTGAGCTAATTCCCCAGTAGCTTCTTGCAGTTGAGCCTCGTTTGCTTCTCAGTCGCCTTTTCGCACTCGTCTCCGAGCTGCTCCACGACCATCAGAGAAAACCTATTTGAGGATTGGCCCACTCCTTCAATGCATTGTATCCAATCGACATTGCGGAGCAGCATCGAGCGAGCAACAGCAGGACGGGAAGCCACAGTAACGAAGAAAGAAGCCGAGAAGAGCACGAGACCACGGAAGGGAAGCGAGGTGACCGGCAAGTAGCGGCCGCCCTGTGTGTGAGGGAGCAGGCGAGAGCGCTGTCTGACTGATAGCCAACTTGTTTTGCCTGAAAGGGAGTGCTGAGTGCTTTGAAGTGTTGCTGCTCAATGGCACTCTCTGCTGGTGAGCAGACACAAATGCTCAAGCATAACAGCTGTGTGAAGGTGGATGCAGAGTGCATTAAGGTTTGAGACGAGAAAAGTGGTGTCCTGCGTCTTCAGGGCAACATGATGCATCATAAAGTGAAGAGAGCTGGTTTGAGTGAATTGCTGCTTAATCCAAAAGAACACCAGCTCCTTCGAGCCGGAATTGAACCAGCAACCTAAGGATAATCTTGCTGCATATTGCTACTACAGTCCTCTGCTCTACCAACTGAGCTATCAAAGGAAAGCTGCAAAGATGCTTCTGTGTGATGATTGTTTTCCCAGCGCATGTTGACGCATCTGGCCTCATGGAGTGGCCTGTGCGTCTTCAGTACCAGCCCATGCTGCAGCGCTGTGAGACTGTGAACCGCCAGCTACTCTTTACAGCCTGGAAAACGCGTGTGACTAACAATCACAAGAGTGTAGCTTTGACTTCTTATCAGGCTCGCAGATTTTTTGCAAGCTGTGCATTATGAATTTAAAGACCTTGCAAGCTGCCCTACTTGGTCGTGCTGCCTGGCGGCTTGCATGGCAAGTGCCTTCTTCGTGCAGCAGGCAGCGTATGTATCAGTCTGCTCAATCGAAGGTCCTGAGTTAAATGCTCAGAAAAGGAATCAATGCTAAAAAGTCGTTCTTTTAGCTTCTTTCACTTCATATATCCACCTTTGCAAAAATCAAGAAGTCTTGCTTATGACATGGCAGAAAAAAGTTTGCTGTGCTTTGACCCATCTGGCGTGAACTCAGTGACACGTGAGACCACGTTTCTTTCTGGAGAATTGCCCTGAGCCAAAAGCAGAGTGGAGAATGCGGGCATCGATCCCGCTACCTCTCACATGCTAAGCGAGCGCTCTACCATTTGAGCTAATTCCCCAGCAGCTTCTTGCAGGTTGCCCTCGTTTGCTTCTCAGTCGCCTTTTCGCACTCGTCTCCAAGCTGCTCCACGACCATCAGAGAAAACCTATTTGAGGACTAGCCCACTCCTTGTATCCAATCGACATTGCGGAGCAGCAGCGAGCGAGCAACAGCAGGACGCGAAGCCACAGTAACGAAGAAAGAAGCCGAGAAGAGCACGAGACCGCGAAAGGGAAGCGAGGTGACCGGCAAGTAGCGGCCGCCCTGTGTGTGAGGGAGCAGGCGAGAGCGCTGTCTGACTGATAGCCAACTTGTTTTGCCTGAAAGGGAGTGCTGAGTGCTTTGAAGTGTTGCTGCCCACGTCTGCGTGTTGCAGACTGGCGCAATCCAAGATCCAGGATTACGTGCTGAGGGACGCACTTAAAATTGGTACAGTCGCCGCAAAGGCACGGTGGGGAAGGGCCACAGTTTAAAGGCCTTCTGCCACGGTAAACCCGGGGGCAGGAATCAGTACACAACTCCCCTCGGGCTGTACTTGCAACTTCTTTTTCGTGTACATGGAGCACCATGATCTGCAAACACCTATGTAGTGCCATGTACAATGTAAGGTCTGTTTCGTAATGCACGTTGAAAAGAAAAAAATGTAAACGTACCGTCACCCATTCCGTGTACTGTATAGTGACACATGTAATGTAATTTTGTTGAATGTACTACAAGGTATCCCGTATTGTACTTGATCTGAAAAGCAAGGAAATGTATAGAACGGAACTGCCGTCAGCACCCAAATGTAATGTATGGGATTGCTGACCGCAGCTAAACATACTGAACTGCTTTTGAATGTACTGTACAAATTCTTTTGGCTTCTCTCACCTCATATATCCATCTTTGCAAAAATCAAGAAGTCTTGCTTCTGACATGGCAGAAAATGGTTTGCTGGGCTTTGGCCCATCTGCCGTGAACTCAGTGAGTGACACGTGAGATCACGTTTCTTTCTGGAGAATTGCCCTGAGCCAAAAGCAGAGTGGAGAATGCGGGCATCGATCCCGCTACCTCTCACATGCTAAGCGAGCGCTCTACCATTTGAGCTAATTCCCCAGTAGCTTCTTGCAGTTGAGCCTCGTTTGCTTCTCAGTCGCCTTTTCGCACTCGTCTCCAAGCTGCTCCACGACCATCAGAGAAAACCTATTTGAGGATTGGCCCACTCCTTCAATGCATTGTATCCAATCGACATTGCGGAGCAGCATCGAGCGAGCAACAGCAGGACGGGAAGCCACAGTAACGAAGAAAGAAGCCGAGAAGAGCACGAGACCACGGAAGGGAAGCGAGGTGACCGGCAAGTAGCGGCCGCCCTGTGTGTGAGGGAGCAGGCGAGAGCGCTGTCTGACTGATAGCCAACTTGTTTTGCCTGAAAGGGAGTGCTGAGTGCTTTGAAGTGTTGCTGCTCAATGGCACTCTCTGCTGGTGAGCAGACACAAATGCTCAAGCATAACAGCTGTGTGAAGGTGGATGCAGAGTGCATTAAGGTTTGAGACGAGAAAAGTGGTGTCCTGCGTCTTCAGGGCAACATGATGCATCATAAAGTGAAGAGAGCTGGTTTGAGTGAATTGCTGCTTAATCCAAAAGAACACCAGCTCCTTCGAGCCGGAATTGAACCAGCAACCTAAGGATAATCTTGCTGCATATTGCTACTACAGTCCTCTGCTCTACCAACTGAGCTATCAAAGGAAAGCTGCAAAGATGCTTCTGTGTGATGATTGTTTTCCCAGCGCATGTTGACGCATCTGGCCTCATGGAGTGGCCTGTGCGTCTTCAGTACCAGCCCATGCTGCAGCGCTGTGAGACTGTGAACCGCCAGCTACTCTTTACAGCCTGGAAAACGCGTGTGACTAACAATCACAAGAGTGTAGCTTTGACTTCTTATCAGGCTCGCAGATTTTTTGCAAGCTGTGCATTATGAATTTAAAGACCTTGCAAGCTGCCCTACTTGGTCGTGCTGCCTGGCGGCTTGCATGGCAAGTGCCTTCTTCGTGCAGCAGGCAGCGTATGTATCAGTCTGCTCAATCGAAGGTCCTGAGTTAAATGCTCAGAAAAGGAATCAATGCTAAAAAGTCGTTCTTTTAGCTTCTTTCACTTCATATATCCACCTTTGCAAAAATCAAGAAGTCTTGCTTATGACATGGCAGAAAAAAGTTTGCTGTGCTTTGACCCATCTGGCGTGAACTCAGTGACACGTGAGACCACGTTTCTTTCTGGAGAATTGCCCTGAGCCAAAAGCAGAGTGGAGAATGCGGGCATCGATCCCGCTACCTCTCACATGCTAAGCGAGCGCTCTACCATTTGAGCTAATTCCCCAGCAGCTTCTTGCAGGTTGCCCTCGTTTGCTTCTCAGTCGCCTTTTCGCACTCGTCTCCAAGCTGCTCCACGACCATCAGAGAAAACCTATTTGAGGATTGGCCCACTCCTTCAATGCATTGTATCCAATCGACATTGCGGAGCAGCAGCGAGCGAGCAACAGCAGGACGGGAAGCCACAGTAACGAAGAAAGAAGCCGAGAAGAGCACGAGACCACGGAAGGGAAGCGAGGTGACCGGCAAGTAGCGGCCGCCCTGTGTGTGAGGGAGCAGGCGAGAGCGCTGTCTGACTGATAGCCAACTTGTTTTGCCTGAAAGGGAGTGCTGAGTGCTTTGAAGTGTTGCTGCTCAATGGCACTCTCTGCTGGTGAGCAGACACAAATGCTCAAGCATAACAGCTGTGTGAAGGTGGATGCAGAGTGCATTAAGGTTTGAGACGAGAAAAGTGGTGTCCTGCGTCTTCAGGGCAACATGATGCATCATAAAGTGAAGAGAGCTGGTTTGAGTGAATTGATGCTTAATCCAAAAGAACACCAGCTCCTTCGAGCCGGAATTGAACCAGCAACCTAAGGATAATCTTGCTGCATATTGCTACTACAGTCCTCTGCTCTACCAACTGAGCTATCAAAGGAAAGCTGCAAAGATGCTTCTGTGTGATGATTGTTTTCCCAGCGCATGTTGACGCATCTGGCCTCATGGAGTGGCCTGTGCGTCTTCAGTACCAGCCCATGCTGCAGCGCTGTGAGACTGTGAACCGCCAGCTACTCTTTACAGCCTGGAAAACGCGTGTGACTAACAATCACAAGAGTGTAGCTTTGACTTCTTATCAGGCTCGCAGATTTTTTGCAAGCTGTGCATTATGAATTTAAAGACCTTGCAAGCTGCCCTACTTGGTCGTGCTGCCTGGCGGCTTGCATGGCAAGTGCCTTCTTCGTGCAGCAGGCAGCGTATGTATCAGTCTGCTCAATCGAAGGTCCTGAGTTAAATGCTCAGAAAAGGAATCAATGCTAAAAAGTCGTTCTTTTAGCTTCTTTCACTTCATATATCCACCTTTGCAAAAATCAAGAAGTCTTGCTTATGACATGGCAGAAAAAAGTTTGCTGTGCTTTGACCCATCTGGCGTGAACTCAGTGACACGTGAGACCACGTTTCTTTCTGGAGAATTGCCCTGAGCCAAAAGCAGAGTGGAGAATGCGGGCATCGATCCCGCTACCTCTCACATGCTAAGCGAGCGCTCTACCATTTGAGCTAATTCCCCAGCAGCTTCTTGCAGGTTGCCCTCGTTTGCTTCTCAGTCGCCTTTTCGCACTCGTCTCCAAGCTGCTCCACGACCATCAGAGAAAACCTATTTGAGGACTAGCCCACTCCTTGTATCCAATCGACATTGCGGAGCAGCAGCGAGCGAGCAACAGCAGGACGCGAAGCCACAGTAACGAAGAAAGAAGCCGAGAAGAGCACGAGACCGCGAAAGGGAAGCGAGGTGACCGGCAAGTAGCGGCCGCCCTGTGTGTGAGGGAGCAGGCGAGAGCGCTGTCTGACTGATAGCCAACTTGTTTTGCCTGAAAGGGAGTGCTGAGTGCTTTGAAGTGTTGCTGCCCACGTCTGCGTGTTGCAGACTGGCGCAATCCAAGATCCAGGATTACGTGCTGAGGGACGCACTTAAAATTGGTACAGTCGCCGCAAAGGCACGGTGGGGAAGGGCCACAGTTTAAAGGCCTTCTGCCACGGTAAACCCGGGGGCAGGAATCAGTACACAACTCCCCTCGGGCTGTACTTGCAACTTCTTTTTCGTGTACATGGAGCACCATGATCTGCAAACACCTATGTAGTGCCATGTACAATGTAAGGTCTGTTTCGTAATGCACGTTGAAAAGAAAAAAATGTAAACGTACCGTCACCCATTCCATGTACTGTATAGTGACACATGTAATGTAATTTTGTTGAATGTACTACAAGGTATCCCGTATTGTACTTGATCTGAAAAGCAAATAAATGTATAGAACGGAACTGCCGTCAGCACCCAAATGTAATGTATGGGATTGCTGACCGCAGCTAAACATACTGAACTGCTTTTGAATGTACTGTACAAATTCTTTTGGCTTCTCTCACCTCATATATCCATCTTTGCAAAAATCAAGAAGTCTTGCTTCTGACATGGCAGAAAATGGTTTGCTGGGCTTTGGCCCATCTGCCGTGAACTCAGTGAGTGACACGTGAGATCACGTTTCTTTCTGGAGAATTGCCCTGAGCCAAAAGCAGAGTGGAGAATGCGGGCATCGATCCCGCTACCTCTCACATGCGAAGCAAGCGCTCTACCATTTGAGCTAATTCCCCAGTAGCTTCTTGCAGTTGAGCCTCGTTTGCTTCTCAGTCGCCTTTTCGCACTCGTCTCCGAGCTGCTCCACGACCATCAGAGAAAACCTATTTGAGGATTGGCCCACTCCTTCAATGCATTGTATCCAATCGACATTGCGGAGCAGCATCGAGCGAGCAACAGCAGGACGGGAAGCCACAGTAACGAAGAAAGAAGCCGAGAAGAGCACGAGACCACGGAAGGGAAGCGAGGTGACCGGCAAGTAGCGGCCGCCCTGTGTGTGAGGGAGCAGGCGAGAGCGCTGTCTGACTGATAGCCAACTTGTTTTGCCTGAAAGGGAGTGCTGAGTGCTTTGAAGTGTTGCTGCTCAATGGCACTCTCTGCTGGTGAGCAGACACAAATGCTCAAGCATAACAGCTGTGTGAAGGTGGATGCAGAGTGCATTAAGGTTTGAGACGAGAAAAGTGGTGTCCTGCGTCTTCAGGGCAACATGATGCATCATAAAGTGAAGAGAGCTGGTTTGAGTGAATTGCTGCTTAATCCAAAAGAACACCAGCTCCTTCGAGCCGGAATTGAACCAGCAACCTAAGGATAATCTTGCTGCATATTGCTACTACAGTCCTCTGCTCTACCAACTGAGCTATCAAAGGAAAGCTGCAAAGATGCTTCTGTGTGATGATTGTTTTCCCAGCGCATGTTGACGCATCTGGCCTCATGGAGTGGCCTGTGCGTCTTCAGTACCAGCCCATGCTGCAGCGCTGTGAGACTGTGAACCGCCAGCTACTCTTTACAGCCTGGAAAACGCGTGTGACTAACAATCACAAGAGTGTAGCTTTGACTTCTTATCAGGCTCGCACATTTTTTGCAAGCTGTGCATTATGAATTTAAAGACCTTGCAAGCTGCCCTACTTGGTCGTGCTGCCTGGCGGCTTGCATGGCAAGTGCCTTCTTCGTGCAGCAGGCAGCGTATGTATCAGTCTGCTCAATCGAAGGTCCTGAGTTAAATGCTCAGAAAAGGAATCAATGCTAAAAAGTCGTTCTTTTAGCTTCTTTCACTTCATATATCCACCTTTGCAAAAATCAAGAAGTCTTGCTTATGACATGGCAGAAAAAAGTTTGCTGTGCTTTGACCCATCTGGCGTGAACTCAGTGACACGTGAGACCACGTTTCTTTCTGGAGAATTGCCCTGAGCCAAAAGCAGAGTGGAGAATGCGGGCATCGATCCCGCTACCTCTCACATGCTAAGCGAGCGCTCTACCATTTGAGCTAATTCCCCAGCAGCTTCTTGCAGGTTGCCCTCGTTTGCTTCTCAGTCGCCTTTTCGCACTCGTCTCCAAGCTGCTCCACGACCATCAGAGAAAACCTATTTGAGGATTGGCCCACTCCTTCAATGCATTGTATCCAATCGACATTGCGGAGCAGCAGCGAGCGAGCAACAGCAGGACGGGAAGCCACAGTAACGAAGAAAGAAGCCGAGAAGAGCACGAGACCACGGAAGGGAAGCGAGGTGACCGGCAAGTAGCGGCCGCCCTGTGTGTGAGGGAGCAGGCGAGAGCGCTGTCTGACTGATAGCCAACTTGTTTTGCCTGAAAGGGAGTGCTGAGTGCTTTGAAGTGTTGCTGCTCAATGGCACTCTCTGCTGGTGAGCAGACACAAATGCTCAAGCATAACAGCTGTGTGAAGGTGGATGCAGAGTGCATTAAGGTTTGAGACGAGAAAAGTGGTGTCCTGCGTCTTCAGGGCAACATGATGCATCATAAAGTGAAGAGAGCTGGTTTGAGTGAATTGATGCTTAATCCAAAAGAACACCAGCTCCTTCGAGCCGGAATTGAACCAGCAACCTAAGGATAATCTTGCTGCATATTGCTACTACAGTCCTCTGCTCTACCAACTGAGCTATCAAAGGAAAGCTGCAAAGATGCTTCTGTGTGATGATTGTTTTCCCAGCGCATGTTGACGCATCTGGCCTCATGGAGTGGCCTGTGCGTCTTCAGTACCAGCCCATGCTGCAGCGCTGTGAGACTGTGAACCGCCAGCTACTCTTTACAGCCTGGAAAACGCGTGTGACTAACAATCACAAGAGTGTAGCTTTGACTTCTTATCAGGCTCGCAGATTTTTTGCAAGCTGTGCATTATGAATTTAAAGACCTTGCAAGCTGCCCTACTTGGTCGTGCTGCCTGGCGGCTTGCATGGCAAGTGCCTTCTTCGTGCAGCAGGCAGCGTATGTATCAGTCTGCTCAATCGAAGGTCCTGAGTTAAATGCTCAGAAAAGGAATCAATGCTAAAAAGTCGTTCTTTTAGCTTCTTTCACTTCATATATCCACCTTTGCAAAAATCAAGAAGTCTTGCTTATGACATGGCAGAAAAAAGTTTGCTGTGCTTTGACCCATCTGGCGTGAACTCAGTGACACGTGAGACCACGTTTCTTTCTGGAGAATTGCCCTGAGCCAAAAGCAGAGTGGAGAATGCGGGCATCGATCCCGCTACCTCTCACATGCTAAGCGAGCGCTCTACCATTTGAGCTAATTCCCCAGCAGCTTCTTGCAGGTTGCCCTCGTTTGCTTCTCAGTCGCCTTTTCGCACTCGTCTCCAAGCTGCTCCACGACCATCAGAGAAAACCTATTTGAGGACTAGCCCACTCCTTGTATCCAATCGACATTGCGGAGCAGCAGCGAGCGAGCAACAGCAGGACGCGAAGCCACAGTAACGAAGAAAGAAGCCGAGAAGAGCACGAGACCGCGAAAGGGAAGCGAGGTGACCGGCAAGTAGCGGCCGCCCTGTGTGTGAGGGAGCAGGCGAGAGCGCTGTCTGACTGATAGCCAACTTGTTTTGCCTGAAAGGGAGTGCTGAGTGCTTTGAAGTGTTGCTGCCCACGTCTGCGTGTTGCAGACTGGCGCAATCCAAGATCCAGGATTACGTGCTGAGGGACGCACTTAAAATTGGTACAGTCGCCGCAAAGGCACGGTGGGGAAGGGCCACAGTTTAAAGGCCTTCTGCCACGGTAAACCCGGGGGCAGGAATCAGTACACAACTCCCCTCGGGCTGTACTTGCAACTTCTTTTTCGTGTACATGGAGCACCATGATCTGCAAACACCTATGTAGTGCCATGTACAATGTAAGGTCTGTTTCGTAATGCACGTTGAAAAGAAAAAAATGTAAACGTACCGTCACCCATTCCGTGTACTGTATAGTGACACATGTAATGTAATTTTGTTGAATGTACTACAAGGTATCCCGTATTGTACTTGATCTGAAAAGCAAGGAAATGTATAGAACGGAACTGCCGTCAGCACCCAAATGTAATGTATGGGATTGCTGACCGCAGCTAAACATACTGAACTGCTTTTGAATGTACTGTACAAATTCTTTTGGCTTCTCTCACCTCATATATCCATCTTTGCAAAAATCAAGAAGTCTTGCTTCTGACATGGCAGAAAATGGTTTGCTGGGCTTTGGCCCATCTGCCGTGAACTCAGTGAGTGACACGTGAGATCACGTTTCTTTCTGGAGAATTGCCCTGAGCCAAAAGCAGAGTGGAGAATGCGGGCATCGATCCCGCTACCTCTCACATGCGAAGCAAGCGCTCTACCATTTGAGCTAATTCCCCAGTAGCTTCTTGCAGTTGAGCCTCGTTTGCTTCTCAGTCGCCTTTTCGCACTCGTCTCCAAGCTGCTCCACGACCATCAGAGAAAACCTATTTGAGGATTGGCCCACTCCTTCAATGCATTGTATCCAATCGACATTGCGGAGCAGCATCGAGCGAGCAACAGCAGGACGGGAAGCCACAGTAACGAAGAAAGAAGCCGAGAAGAGCACGAGACCACGGAAGGGAAGCGAGGTGACCGGCAAGTAGCGGCCGCCCTGTGTGTGAGGGAGCAGGCGAGAGCGCTGTCTGACTGATAGCCAACTTGTTTTGCCTGAAAGGGAGTGCTGAGTGCTTTGAAGTGTTGCTGCTCAATGGCACTCTCTGCTGGTGAGCAGACACAAATGCTCAAGCATAACAGCTGTGTGAAGGTGGATGCAGAGTGCATTAAGGTTTGAGACGAGAAAAGTGGTGTCCTGCGTCTTCAGGGCAACATGATGCATCATAAAGTGAAGAGAGCTGGTTTGAGTGAATTGCTGCTTAATCCAAAAGAACACCAGCTCCTTCGAGCCGGAATTGAACCAGCAACCTAAGGATAATCTTGCTGCATATTGCTACTACAGTCCTCTGCTCTACCAACTGAGCTATCAAAGGAAAGCTGCAAAGATGCTTCTGTGTGATGATTGTTTTCCCAGCGCATGTTGACGCATCTGGCCTCATGGAGTGGCCTGTGCGTCTTCAGTACCAGCCCATGCTGCAGCGCTGTGAGACTGTGAACCGCCAGCTACTCTTTACAGCCTGGAAAACGCGTGTGACTAACAATCACAAGAGTGTAGCTTTGACTTCTTATCAGGCTCGCAGATTTTTTGCAAGCTGTGCATTATGAATTTAAAGACCTTGCAAGCTGCCCTACTTGGTCGTGCTGCCTGGCGGCTTGCATGGCAAGTGCCTTCTTCGTGCAGCAGGCAGCGTATGTATCAGTCTGCTCAATCGAAGGTCCTGAGTTAAATGCTCAGAAAAGGAATCAATGCTAAAAAGTCGTTCTTTTAGCTTCTTTCACTTCATATATCCACCTTTGCAAAAATCAAGAAGTCTTGCTTATGACATGGCAGAAAAAAGTTTGCTGTGCTTTGACCCATCTGGCGTGAACTCAGTGACACGTGAGACCACGTTTCTTTCTGGAGAATTGCCCTGAGCCAAAAGCAGAGTGGAGAATGCGGGCATCGATCCCGCTACCTCTCACATGCTAAGCAAGCGCTCTACCATTTGAGCTAATTCCCCAGCAGCTTCTTGCAGGTTGCCCTCGTTTGCTTCTCAGTCGCCTTTTCGCACTCGTCTCCAAGCTGCTCCACGACCATCAGAGAAAACCTATTTGAGGATTGGCCCACTCCTTCAATGCATTGTATCCAATCGACATTGCGGAGCAGCAGCGAGCGAGCAACAGCAGGACGGGAAGCCACAGTAACGAAGAAAGAAGCCGAGAAGAGCACGAGACCACGGAAGGGAAGCGAGGTGACCGGCAAGTAGCGGCCGCCCTGTGTGTGAGGGAGCAGGCGAGAGCGCTGTCTGACTGATAGCCAACTTGTTTTGCCTGAAAGGGAGTGCTGAGTGCTTTGAAGTGTTGCTGCTCAATGGCACTCTCTGCTGGTGAGCAGACACAAATGCTCAAGCATAACAGCTGTGTGAAGGTGGATGCAGAGTGCATTAAGGTTTGAGACGAGAAAAGTGGTGTCCTGCGTCTTCAGGGCAACATGATGCATCATAAAGTGAAGAGAGCTGGTTTGAGTGAATTGATGCTTAATCCAAAAGAACACCAGCTCCTTCGAGCCGGAATTGAACCAGCAACCTAAGGATAATCTTGCTGCATATTGCTACTACAGTCCTCTGCTCTACCAACTGAGCTATCAAAGGAAAGCTGCAAAGATGCTTCTGTGTGATGATTGTTTTCCCAGCGCATGTTGACGCATCTGGCCTCATGGAGTGGCCTGTGCGTCTTCAGTACCAGCCCATGCTGCAGCGCTGTGAGACTGTGAACCGCCAGCTACTCTTTACAGCCTGGAAAACGCGTGTGACTAACAATCACAAGAGTGTAGCTTTGACTTCTTATCAGGCTCGCAGATTTTTTGCAAGCTGTGCATTATGAATTTAAAGACCTTGCAAGCTGCCCTACTTGGTCGTGCTGCCTGGCGGCTTGCATGGCAAGTGCCTTCTTCGTGCAGCAGGCAGCGTATGTATCAGTCTGCTCAATCGAAGGTCCTGAGTTAAATGCTCAGAAAAGGAATCAATGCTAAAAAGTCGTTCTTTTAGCTTCTTTCACTTCATATATCCACCTTTGCAAAAATCAAGAAGTCTTGCTTATGACATGGCAGAAAAAAGTTTGCTGTGCTTTGACCCATCTGGCGTGAACTCAGTGACACGTGAGACCACGTTTCTTTCTGGAGAATTGCCCTGAGCCAAAAGCAGAGTGGAGAATGCGGGCATCGATCCCGCTACCTCTCACATGCTAAGCGAGCGCTCTACCATTTGAGCTAATTCCCCAGCAGCTTCTTGCAGGTTGCCCTCGTTTGCTTCTCAGTCGCCTTTTCGCACTCGTCTCCAAGCTGCTCCACGACCATCAGAGAAAACCTATTTGAGGACTAGCCCACTCCTTGTATCCAATCGACATTGCGGAGCAGCAGCGAGCGAGCAACAGCAGGACGCGAAGCCACAGTAACGAAGAAAGAAGCCGAGAAGAGCACGAGACCGCGAAAGGGAAGCGAGGTGACCGGCAAGTAGCGGCCGCCCTGTGTGTGAGGGAGCAGGCGAGAGCGCTGTCTGACTGATAGCCAACTTGTTTTGCCTGAAAGGGAGTGCTGAGTGCTTTGAAGTGTTGCTGCCCACGTCTGCGTGTTGCAGACTGGCGCAATCCAAGATCCAGGATTACGTGCTGAGGGACGCACTTAAAATTGGTACAGTCGCCGCAAAGGCACGGTGGGGAAGGGCCACAGTTTAAAGGCCTTCTGCCACGGTAAACCCGGGGGCAGGAATCAGTACACAACTCCCCTCGGGCTGTACTTGCAACTTCTTTTTCGTGTACATGGAGCACCATGATCTGCAAACACCTATGTAGTGCCATGTACAATGTAAGGTCTGTTTCGTAATGCACGTTGAAAAGAAAAAAATGTAAACGTACCGTCACCCATTCCATGTACTGTATAGTGACACATGTAATGTAATTTTGTTGAATGTACTACAAGGTATCCCGTATTGTACTTGATCTGAAAAGCAAATAAATGTATAGAACGGAACTGCCGTCAGCACCCAAATGTAATGTATGGGATTGCTGACCGCAGCTAAACATACTGAACTGCTTTTGAATGTACTGTACAAATTCTTTTGGCTTCTCTCACCTCATATATCCATCTTTGCAAAAATCAAGAAGTCTTGCTTCTGACATGGCAGAAAATGGTTTGCTGGGCTTTGGCCCATCTGCCGTGAACTCAGTGAGTGACACGTGAGATCACGTTTCTTTCTGGAGAATTGCCCTGAGCCAAAAGCAGAGTGGAGAATGCGGGCATCGATCCCGCTACCTCTCACATGCGAAGCAAGCGCTCTACCATTTGAGCTAATTCCCCAGTAGCTTCTTGCAGTTGAGCCTCGTTTGCTTCTCAGTCGCCTTTTCGCACTCGTCTCCGAGCTGCTCCACGACCATCAGAGAAAACCTATTTGAGGATTGGCCCACTCCTTCAATGCATTGTATCCAATCGACATTGCGGAGCAGCATCGAGCGAGCAACAGCAGGACGGGAAGCCACAGTAACGAAGAAAGAAGCCGAGAAGAGCACGAGACCACGGAAGGGAAGCGAGGTGACCGGCAAGTAGCGGCCGCCCTGTGTGTGAGGGAGCAGGCGAGAGCGCTGTCTGACTGATAGCCAACTTGTTTTGCCTGAAAGGGAGTGCTGAGTGCTTTGAAGTGTTGCTGCTCAATGGCACTCTCTGCTGGTGAGCAGACACAAATGCTCAAGCATAACAGCTGTGTGAAGGTGGATGCAGAGTGCATTAAGGTTTGAGACGAGAAAAGTGGTGTCCTGCGTCTTCAGGGCAACATGATGCATCATAAAGTGAAGAGAGCTGGTTTGAGTGAATTGCTGCTTAATCCAAAAGAACACCAGCTCCTTCGAGCCGGAATTGAACCAGCAACCTAAGGATAATCTTGCTGCATATTGCTACTACAGTCCTCTGCTCTACCAACTGAGCTATCAAAGGAAAGCTGCAAAGATGCTTCTGTGTGATGATTGTTTTCCCAGCGCATGTTGACGCATCTGGCCTCATGGAGTGGCCTGTGCGTCTTCAGTACCAGCCCATGCTGCAGCGCTGTGAGACTGTGAACCGCCAGCTACTCTTTACAGCCTGGAAAACGCGTGTGACTAACAATCACAAGAGTGTAGCTTTGACTTCTTATCAGGCTCGCAGATTTTTTGCAAGCTGTGCATTATGAATTTAAAGACCTTGCAAGCTGCCCTACTTGGTCGTGCTGCCTGGCGGCTTGCATGGCAAGTGCCTTCTTCGTGCAGCAGGCAGCGTATGTATCAGTCTGCTCAATCGAAGGTCCTGAGTTAAATGCTCAGAAAAGGAATCAATGCTAAAAAGTCGTTCTTTTAGCTTCTTTCACTTCATATATCCACCTTTGCAAAAATCAAGAAGTCTTGCTTATGACATGGCAGAAAAAAGTTTGCTGTGCTTTGACCCATCTGGCGTGAACTCAGTGACACGTGAGACCACGTTTCTTTCTGGAGAATTGCCCTGAGCCAAAAGCAGAGTGGAGAATGCGGGCATCGATCCCGCTACCTCTCACATGCTAAGCGAGCGCTCTACCATTTGAGCTAATTCCCCAGCAGCTTCTTGCAGGTTGCCCTCGTTTGCTTCTCAGTCGCCTTTTCGCACTCGTCTCCAAGCTGCTCCACGACCATCAGAGAAAACCTATTTGAGGACTAGCCCACTCCTTGTATCCAATCGACATTGCGGAGCAGCAGCGAGCGAGCAACAGCAGGACGCGAAGCCACAGTAACGAAGAAAGAAGCCGAGAAGAGCACGAGACCGCGAAAGGGAAGCGAGGTGACCGGCAAGTAGCGGCCGCCCTGTGTGTGAGGGAGCAGGCGAGAGCGCTGTCTGACTGATAGCCAACTTGTTTTGCCTGAAAGGGAGTGCTGAGTGCTTTGAAGTGTTGCTGCCCACGTCTGCGTGTTGCAGACTGGCGCAATCCAAGATCCAGGATTACGTGCTGAGGGACGCACTTAAAATTGGTACAGTCGCCGCAAAGGCACGGTGGGGAAGGGCCACAGTTTAAAGGCCTTCTGCCACGGTAAACCCGGGGGCAGGAATCAGTACACAACTCCCCTCGGGCTGTACTTGCAACTTCTTTTTCGTGTACATGGAGCACCATGATCTGCAAACACCTATGTAGTGCCATGTACAATGTAAGGTCTGTTTCGTAATGCACGTTGAAAAGAAAAAAATGTAAACGTACCGTCACCCATTCCGTGTACTGTATAGTGACACATGTAATGTAATTTTGTTGAATGTACTACAAGGTATCCCGTATTGTACTTGATCTGAAAAGCAAGGAAATGTATAGAACGGAACTGCCGTCAGCACCCAAATGTAATGTATGGGATTGCTGACCGCAGCTAAACATACTGAACTGCTTTTGAATGTACTGTACAAATTCTTTTGGCTTCTCTCACCTCATATATCCATCTTTGCAAAAATCAAGAAGTCTTGCTTCTGACATGGCAGAAAATGGTTTGCTGGGCTTTGGCCCATCTGCCGTGAACTCAGTGAGTGACACGTGAGATCACGTTTCTTTCTGGAGAATTGCCCTGAGCCAAAAGCAGAGTGGAGAATGCGGGCATCGATCCCGCTACCTCTCACATGCTAAGCGAGCGCTCTACCATTTGAGCTAATTCCCCAGTAGCTTCTTGCAGTTGAGCCTCGTTTGCTTCTCAGTCGCCTTTTCGCACTCGTCTCCAAGCTGCTCCACGACCATCAGAGAAAACCTATTTGAGGATTGGCCCACTCCTTCAATGCATTGTATCCAATCGACATTGCGGAGCAGCATCGAGCGAGCAACAGCAGGACGGGAAGCCACAGTAACGAAGAAAGAAGCCGAGAAGAGCACGAGACCACGGAAGGGAAGCGAGGTGACCGGCAAGTAGCGGCCGCCCTGTGTGTGAGGGAGCAGGCGAGAGCGCTGTCTGACTGATAGCCAACTTGTTTTGCCTGAAAGGGAGTGCTGAGTGCTTTGAAGTGTTGCTGCTCAATGGCACTCTCTGCTGGTGAGCAGACACAAATGCTCAAGCATAACAGCTGTGTGAAGGTGGATGCAGAGTGCATTAAGGTTTGAGACGAGAAAAGTGGTGTCCTGCGTCTTCAGGGCAACATGATGCATCATAAAGTGAAGAGAGCTGGTTTGAGTGAATTGCTGCTTAATCCAAAAGAACACCAGCTCCTTCGAGCCGGAATTGAACCAGCAACCTAAGGATAATCTTGCTGCATATTGCTACTACAGTCCTCTGCTCTACCAACTGAGCTATCAAAGGAAAGCTGCAAAGATGCTTCTGTGTGATGATTGTTTTCCCAGCGCATGTTGACGCATCTGGCCTCATGGAGTGGCCTGTGCGTCTTCAGTACCAGCCCATGCTGCAGCGCTGTGAGACTGTGAACCGCCAGCTACTCTTTACAGCCTGGAAAACGCGTGTGACTAACAATCACAAGAGTGTAGCTTTGACTTCTTATCAGGCTCGCAGATTTTTTGCAAGCTGTGCATTATGAATTTAAAGACCTTGCAAGCTGCCCTACTTGGTCGTGCTGCCTGGCGGCTTGCATGGCAAGTGCCTTCTTCGTGCAGCAGGCAGCGTATGTATCAGTCTGCTCAATCGAAGGTCCTGAGTTAAATGCTCAGAAAAGGAATCAATGCTAAAAAGTCGTTCTTTTAGCTTCTTTCACTTCATATATCCACCTTTGCAAAAATCAAGAAGTCTTGCTTATGACATGGCAGAAAAAAGTTTGCTGTGCTTTGACCCATCTGGCGTGAACTCAGTGACACGTGAGACCACGTTTCTTTCTGGAGAATTGCCCTGAGCCAAAAGCAGAGTGGAGAATGCGGGCATCGATCCCGCTACCTCTCACATGCTAAGCGAGCGCTCTACCATTTGAGCTAATTCCCCAGCAGCTTCTTGCAGGTTGCCCTCGTTTGCTTCTCAGTCGCCTTTTCGCACTCGTCTCCAAGCTGCTCCACGACCATCAGAGAAAACCTATTTGA
The DNA here is from genome assembly GCF_044704955.1 of Pristiophorus japonicus. Taxonomy (NCBI): domain Eukaryota; kingdom Metazoa; phylum Chordata; class Chondrichthyes; family Pristiophoridae; genus Pristiophorus; species Pristiophorus japonicus. The sequence goes on along the minus strand of NW_027254190.1, from coordinate 87,132 downwards.
GGATTGGCCCACTCCTTCAATGCATTGTATCCAATCGACATTGCGGAGCAGCAGCGAGCGAGCAACAGCAGGACGGGAAGCCACAGTAACGAAGAAAGAAGCCGAGAAGAGCACGAGACCACGGAAGGGAAGCGAGGTGACCGGCAAGTAGCGGCCGCCCTGTGTGTGAGGGAGCAGGCGAGAGCGCTGTCTGACTGATAGCCAACTTGTTTTGCCTGAAAGGGAGTGCTGAGTGCTTTGAAGTGTTGCTGCTCAATGGCACTCTCTGCTGGTGAGCAGACACAAATGCTCAAGCATAACAGCTGTGTGAAGGTGGATGCAGAGTGCATTAAGGTTTGAGACGAGAAAAGTGGTGTCCTGCGTCTTCAGGGCAACATGATGCATCATAAAGTGAAGAGAGCTGGTTTGAGTGAATTGATGCTTAATCCAAAAGAACACCAGCTCCTTCGAGCCGGAATTGAACCAGCAACCTAAGGATAATCTTGCTGCATATTGCTACTACAGTCCTCTGCTCTACCAACTGAGCTATCAAAGGAAAGCTGCAAAGATGCTTCTGTGTGATGATTGTTTTCCCAGCGCATGTTGACGCATCTGGCCTCATGGAGTGGCCTGTGCGTCTTCAGTACCAGCCCATGCTGCAGCGCTGTGAGACTGTGAACCGCCAGCTACTCTTTACAGCCTGGAAAACGCGTGTGACTAACAATCACAAGAGTGTAGCTTTGACTTCTTATCAGGCTCGCAGATTTTTTGCAAGCTGTGCATTATGAATTTAAAGACCTTGCAAGCTGCCCTACTTGGTCGTGCTGCCTGGCGGCTTGCATGGCAAGTGCCTTCTTCGTGCAGCAGGCAGCGTATGTATCAGTCTGCTCAATCGAAGGTCCTGAGTTAAATGCTCAGAAAAGGAATCAATGCTAAAAAGTCGTTCTTTTAGCTTCTTTCACTTCATATATCCACCTTTGCAAAAATCAAGAAGTCTTGCTTATGACATGGCAGAAAAAAGTTTGCTGTGCTTTGACCCATCTGGCGTGAACTCAGTGACACGTGAGACCACGTTTCTTTCTGGAGAATTGCCCTGAGCCAAAAGCAGAGTGGAGAATGCGGGCATCGATCCCGCTACCTCTCACATGCTAAGCGAGCGCTCTACCATTTGAGCTAATTCCCCAGCAGCTTCTTGCAGGTTGCCCTCGTTTGCTTCTCAGTCGCCTTTTCGCACTCGTCTCCAAGCTGCTCCACGACCATCAGAGAAAACCTATTTGAGGACTAGCCCACTCCTTGTATCCAATCGACATTGCGGAGCAGCAGCGAGCGAGCAACAGCAGGACGCGAAGCCACAGTAACGAAGAAAGAAGCCGAGAAGAGCACGAGACCGCGAAAGGGAAGCGAGGTGACCGGCAAGTAGCGGCCGCCCTGTGTGTGAGGGAGCAGGCGAGAGCGCTGTCTGACTGATAGCCAACTTGTTTTGCCTGAAAGGGAGTGCTGAGTGCTTTGAAGTGTTGCTGCCCACGTCTGCGTGTTGCAGACTGGCGCAATCCAAGATCCAGGATTACGTGCTGAGGGACGCACTTAAAATTGGTACAGTCGCCGCAAAGGCACGGTGGGGAAGGGCCACAGTTTAAAGGCCTTCTGCCACGGTAAACCCGGGGGCAGGAATCAGTACACAACTCCCCTCGGGCTGTACTTGCAACTTCTTTTTCGTGTACATGGAGCACCATGATCTGCAAACACCTATGTAGTGCCATGTACAATGTAAGGTCTGTTTCGTAATGCACGTTGAAAAGAAAAAAATGTAAACGTACCGTCACCCATTCCATGTACTGTATAGTGACACATGTAATGTAATTTTGTTGAATGTACTACAAGGTATCCCGTATTGTACTTGATCTGAAAAGCAAATAAATGTATAGAACGGAACTGCCGTCAGCACCCAAATGTAATGTATGGGATTGCTGACCGCAGCTAAACATACTGAACTGCTTTTGAATGTACTGTACAAATTCTTTTGGCTTCTCTCACCTCATATATCCATCTTTGCAAAAATCAAGAAGTCTTGCTTCTGACATGGCAGAAAATGGTTTGCTGGGCTTTGGCCCATCTGCCGTGAACTCAGTGAGTGACACGTGAGATCACGTTTCTTTCTGGAGAATTGCCCTGAGCCAAAAGCAGAGTGGAGAATGCGGGCATCGATCCCGCTACCTCTCACATGCGAAGCAAGCGCTCTACCATTTGAGCTAATTCCCCAGTAGCTTCTTGCAGTTGAGCCTCGTTTGCTTCTCAGTCGCCTTTTCGCACTCGTCTCCGAGCTGCTCCACGACCATCAGAGAAAACCTATTTGAGGATTGGCCCACTCCTTCAATGCATTGTATCCAATCGACATTGCGGAGCAGCATCGAGCGAGCAACAGCAGGACGGGAAGCCACAGTAACGAAGAAAGAAGCCGAGAAGAGCACGAGACCACGGAAGGGAAGCGAGGTGACCGGCAAGTAGCGGCCGCCCTGTGTGTGAGGGAGCAGGCGAGAGCGCTGTCTGACTGATAGCCAACTTGTTTTGCCTGAAAGGGAGTGCTGAGTGCTTTGAAGTGTTGCTGCTCAATGGCACTCTCTGCTGGTGAGCAGACACAAATGCTCAAGCATAACAGCTGTGTGAAGGTGGATGCAGAGTGCATTAAGGTTTGAGACGAGAAAAGTGGTGTCCTGCGTCTTCAGGGCAACATGATGCATCATAAAGTGAAGAGAGCTGGTTTGAGTGAATTGCTGCTTAATCCAAAAGAACACCAGCTCCTTCGAGCCGGAATTGAACCAGCAACCTAAGGATAATCTTGCTGCATATTGCTACTACAGTCCTCTGCTCTACCAACTGAGCTATCAAAGGAAAGCTGCAAAGATGCTTCTGTGTGATGATTGTTTTCCCAGCGCATGTTGACGCATCTGGCCTCATGGAGTGGCCTGTGCGTCTTCAGTACCAGCCCATGCTGCAGCGCTGTGAGACTGTGAACCGCCAGCTACTCTTTACAGCCTGGAAAACGCGTGTGACTAACAATCACAAGAGTGTAGCTTTGACTTCTTATCAGGCTCGCAGATTTTTTGCAAGCTGTGCATTATGAATTTAAAGACCTTGCAAGCTGCCCTACTTGGTCGTGCTGCCTGGCGGCTTGCATGGCAAGTGCCTTCTTCGTGCAGCAGGCAGCGTATCAGTCTGCTCAATCGAAGGTCCTGAGTTAAATGCTCAGAAAAGGAATCAATGCTAAAAAGTCGTTCTTTTAGCTTCTTTCACTTCATATATCCACCTTTGCAAAAATCAAGAAGTCTTGCTTATGACATGGCAGAAAAAAGTTTGCTGTGCTTTGACCCATCTGGCGTGAACTCAGTGACACGTGAGACCACGTTTCTTTCTGGAGAATTGCCCTGAGCCAAAAGCAGAGTGGAGAATGCGGGCATCGATCCCGCTACCTCTCACATGCTAAGCGAGCGCTCTACCATTTGAGCTAATTCCCCAGCAGCTTCTTGCAGGTTGCCCTCGTTTGCTTCTCAGTCGCCTTTTCGCACTCGTCTCCAAGCTGCTCCACGACCATCAGAGAAAACCTATTTGAGGATTGGCCCACTCCTTCAATGCATTGTATCCAATCGACATTGCGGAGCAGCAGCGAGCGAGCAACAGCAGGACGGGAAGCCACAGTAACGAAGAAAGAAGCCGAGAAGAGCACGAGACCACGGAAGGGAAGCGAGGTGACCGGCAAGTAGCGGCCGCCCTGTGTGTGAGGGAGCAGGCGAGAGCGCTGTCTGACTGATAGCCAACTTGTTTTGCCTGAAAGGGAGTGCTGAGTGCTTTGAAGTGTTGCTGCTCAATGGCACTCTCTGCTGGTGAGCAGACACAAATGCTCAAGCATAACAGCTGTGTGAAGGTGGATGCAGAGTGCATTAAGGTTTGAGACGAGAAAAGTGGTGTCCTGCGTCTTCAGGGCAACATGATGCATCATAAAGTGAAGAGAGCTGGTTTGAGTGAATTGATGCTTAATCCAAAAGAACACCAGCTCCTTCGAGCCGGAATTGAACCAGCAACCTAAGGATAATCTTGCTGCATATTGCTACTACAGTCCTCTGCTCTACCAACTGAGCTATCAAAGGAAAGCTGCAAAGATGCTTCTGTGTGATGATTGTTTTCCCAGCGCATGTTGACGCATCTGGCCTCATGGAGTGGCCTGTGCGTCTTCAGTACCAGCCCATGCTGCAGCGCTGTGAGACTGTGAACCGCCAGCTACTCTTTACAGCCTGGAAAACGCGTGTGACTAACAATCACAAGAGTGTAGCTTTGACTTCTTATCAGGCTCGCAGATTTTTTGCAAGCTGTGCATTATGAATTTAAAGACCTTGCAAGCTGCCCTACTTGGTCGTGCTGCCTGGCGGCTTGCATGGCAAGTGCCTTCTTCGTGCAGCAGGCAGCGTATGTATCAGTCTGCTCAATCGAAGGTCCTGAGTTAAATGCTCAGAAAAGGAATCAATGCTAAAAAGTCGTTCTTTTAGCTTCTTTCACTTCATATATCCACCTTTGCAAAAATCAAGAAGTCTTGCTTATGACATGGCAGAAAAAAGTTTGCTGTGCTTTGACCCATCTGGCGTGAACTCAGTGACACGTGAGACCACGTTTCTTTCTGGAGAATTGCCCTGAGCCAAAAGCAGAGTGGAGAATGCGGGCATCGATCCCGCTACCTCTCACATGCTAAGCGAGCGCTCTACCATTTGAGCTAATTCCCCAGCAGCTTCTTGCAGGTTGCCCTCGTTTGCTTCTCAGTCGCCTTTTCGCACTCGTCTCCAAGCTGCTCCACGACCATCAGAGAAAACCTATTTGAGGACTAGCCCACTCCTTGTATCCAATCGACATTGCGGAGCAGCAGCGAGCGAGCAACAGCAGGACGCGAAGCCACAGTAACGAAGAAAGAAGCCGAGAAGAGCACGAGACCGCGAAAGGGAAGCGAGGTGACCGGCAAGTAGCGGCCGCCCTGTGTGTGAGGGAGCAGGCGAGAGCGCTGTCTGACTGATAGCCAACTTGTTTTGCCTGAAAGGGAGTGCTGAGTGCTTTGAAGTGTTGCTGCCCACGTCTGCGTGTTGCAGACTGGCGCAATCCAAGATCCAGGATTACGTGCTGAGGGACGCACTTAAAATTGGTACAGTCGCCGCAAAGGCACGGTGGGGAAGGGCCACAGTTTAAAGGCCTTCTGCCACGGTAAACCCGGGGGCAGGAATCAGTACACAACTCCCCTCGGGCTGTACTTGCAACTTCTTTTTCGTGTACATGGAGCACCATGATCTGCAAACACCTATGTAGTGCCATGTACAATGTAAGGTCTGTTTTGTAATGCACGTTGAAAAGAAAAAAATGTAAACGTACCGTCACCCATTCCATGTACTGTATAGTGACACATGTAATGTAATTTTGTTGAATGTACTACAAGGTATCCCGTATTGTACTTGATCTGAAAAGCAAATAAATGTATAGAACGGAACTGCCGTCAGCACCCAAATGTAATGTATGGGATTGCTGACCGCAGCTAAACATACTGAACTGCTTTTGAATGTACTGTACAAATTCTTTTGGCTTCTCTCACCTCATATATCCATCTTTGCAAAAATCAAGAAGTCTTGCTTCTGACATGGCAGAAAATGGTTTGCTGGGCTTTGGCCCATCTGCCGTGAACTCAGTGAGTGACACGTGAGATCACGTTTCTTTCTGGAGAATTGCCCTGAGCCAAAAGCAGAGTGGAGAATGCGGGCATCGATCCCGCTACCTCTCACATGCGAAGCAAGCGCTCTACCATTTGAGCTAATTCCCCAGTAGCTTCTTGCAGTTGAGCCTCGTTTGCTTCTCAGTCGCCTTTTCGCACTCGTCTCCAAGCTGCTCCACGACCATCAGAGAAAACCTATTTGAGGATTGGCCCACTCCTTCAATGCATTGTATCCAATCGACATTGCGGAGCAGCATCGAGCGAGCATCAGCAGGACGGGAAGCCACAGTAACGAAGAAAGAAGCCGAGAAGAGCACGAGACCACGGAAGGGAAGCGAGGTGACCGGCAAGTAGCGGCCGCCCTGTGTGTGAGGGAGCAGGCGAGAGCGCTGTCTGACTGATAGCCAACTTGTTTTGCCTGAAAGGGAGTGCTGAGTGCTTTGAAGTGTTGCTGCTCAATGGCACTCTCTGCTGGTGAGCAGACACAAATGCTCAAGCATAACAGCTGTGTGAAGGTGGATGCAGAGTGCATTAAGGTTTGAGACGAGAAAAGTGGTGTCCTGCGTCTTCAGGGCAACATGATGCATCATAAAGTGAAGAGAGCTGGTTTGAGTGAATTGCTGCTTAATCCAAAAGAACACCAGCTCCTTCGAGCCGGAATTGAACCAGCAACCTAAGGATAATCTTGCTGCATATTGCTACTACAGTCCTCTGCTCTACCAACTGAGCTATCAAAGGAAAGCTGCAAAGATGCTTCTGTGTGATGATTGTTTTCCCAGCGCATGTTGACGCATCTGGCCTCATGGAGTGGCCTGTGCGTCTTCAGTACCAGCCCATGCTGCAGCGCTGTGAGACTGTGAACCGCCAGCTACTCTTTACAGCCTGGAAAACGCGTGTGACTAACAATCACAAGAGTGTAGCTTTGACTTCTTATCAGGCTCGCAGATTTTTTGCAAGCTGTGCATTATGAATTTAAAGACCTTGCAAGCTGCCCTACTTGGTCGTGCTGCCTGGCGGCTTGCATGGCAAGTGCCTTCTTCGTGCAGCAGGCAGCGTATGTATCAGTCTGCTCAATCGAAGGTCCTGAGTTAAATGCTCAGAAAAGGAATCAATGCTAAAAAGTCGTTCTTTTAGCTTCTTTCACTTCATATATCCACCTTTGCAAAAATCAAGAAGTCTTGCTTATGACATGGCAGAAAAAAGTTTGCTGTGCTTTGACCCATCTGGCGTGAACTCAGTGACACGTGAGACCACGTTTCTTTCTGGAGAATTGCCCTGAGCCAAAAGCAGAGTGGAGAATGCGGGCATCGATCGCGCTACCTCTCACATGCTAAGCGAGCGCTCTACCATTTGAGCTAATTCCCCAGCAGCTTCTTGCAGGTTGCCCTCGTTTGCTTCTCAGTCGCCTTTTCGCACTCGTCTCCAAGCTGCTCCACGACCATCAGAGAAAACCTATTTGAGGATTGGCCCACTCCTTCAATGCATTGTATCCAATCGACATTGCGGAGCAGCAGCGAGCGAGCAACAGCAGGACGGGAAGCCACAGTAACGAAGAAAGAAGCCGAGAAGAGCACGAGACCACGGAAGGGAAGCGAGGTGACCGGCAAGTAGCGGCCGCCCTGTGTGTGAGGGAGCAGGCGAGAGCGCTGTCTGACTGATAGCCAACTTGTTTTGCCTGAAAGGGAGTGCTGAGTGCTTTGAAGTGTTGCTGCTCAATGGCACTCTCTGCTGGTGAGCAGACACAAATGCTCAAGCATAACAGCTGTGTGAAGGTGGATGCAGAGTGCATTAAGGTTTGAGACGAGAAAAGTGGTGTCCTGCGTCTTCAGGGCAACATGATGCATCATAAAGTGAAGAGAGCTGGTTTGAGTGAATTGATGCTTAATCCAAAAGAACACCAGCTCCTTCGAGCCGGAATTGAACCAGCAACCTAAGGATAATCTTGCTGCATATTGCTACTACAGTCCTCTGCTCTACCAACTGAGCTATCAAAGGAAAGCTGCAAAGATGCTTCTGTGTGATGATTGTTTTCCCAGCGCATGTTGACGCATCTGGCCTCATGGAGTGGCCTGTGCGTCTTCAGTACCAGCCCATGCTGCAGCGCTGTGAGACTGTGAACCGCCAGCTACTCTTTACAGCCTGGAAAACGCGTGTGACTAACAATCACAAGAGTGTAGCTTTGACTTCTTATCAGGCTCGCAGATTTTTTGCAAGCTGTGCATTATGAATTTAAAGACCTTGCAAGCTGCCCTACTTGGTCGTGCTGCCTGGCGGCTTGCATGGCAAGTGCCTTCTTCGTGCAGCAGGCAGCGTATGTATCAGTCTGCTCAATCGAAGGTCCTGAGTTAAATGCTCAGAAAAGGAATCAATGCTAAAAAGTCGTTCTTTTAGCTTCTTTCACTTCATATATCCACCTTTGCAAAAATCAAGAAGTCTTGCTTATGACATGGCAGAAAAAAGTTTGCTGTGCTTTGACCCATCTGGCGTGAACTCAGTGACACGTGAGACCACGTTTCTTTCTGGAGAATTGCCCTGAGCCAAAAGCAGAGTGGAGAATGCGGGCATCGATCCCGCTACCTCTCACATGCTAAGCGAGCGCTCTACCATTTGAGCTAATTCCCCAGCAGCTTCTTGCAGGTTGCCCTCGTTTGCTTCTCAGTCGCCTTTTCGCACTCGTCTCCAAGCTGCTCCACGACCATCAGAGAAAACCTATTTGAGGATTGGCCCACTCCTTCAATGCATTGTATCCAATCGACATTGCGGAGCAGCAGCGAGCGAGCAACAGCAGGACGGGAAGCCACAGTAACGAAGAAAGAAGCCGAGAAGAGCACGAGACCACGGAAGGGAAGCGAGGTGACCGGCAAGTAGCGGCCGCCCTGTGTGTGAGGGAGCAGGCGAGAGCGCTGTCTGACTGATAGCCAACTTGTTTTGCCTGAAAGGGAGTGCTGAGTGCTTTGAAGTGTTGCTGCTCAATGGCACTCTCTGCTGGTGAGCAGACACAAATGCTCAAGCATAACAGCTGTGTGAAGGTGGATGCAGAGTGCATTAAGGTTTGAGACGAGAAAAGTGGTGTCCTGCGTCTTCAGGGCAACATGATGCATCATAAAGTGAAGAGAGCTGGTTTGAGTGAATTGATGCTTAATCCAAAAGAACACCAGCTCCTTCGAGCCGGAATTGAACCAGCAACCTAAGGATAATCTTGCTGCATATTGCTACTACAGTCCTCTGCTCTACCAACTGAGCTATCAAAGGAAAGCTGCAAAGATGCTTCTGTGTGATGATTGTTTTCCCAGCGCATGTTGACGCATCTGGCCTCATGGAGTGGCCTGTGCGTCTTCAGTACCAGCCCATGCTGCAGCGCTGTGAGACTGTGAACCGCCAGCTACTCTTTACAGCCTGGAAAACGCGTGTGACTAACAATCACAAGAGTGTAGCTTTGACTTCTTATCAGGCTCGCAGATTTTTTGCAAGCTGTGCATTATGAATTTAAAGACCTTGCAAGCTGCCCTACTTGGTCGTGCTGCCTGGCGGCTTGCATGGCAAGTGCCTTCTTCGTGCAGCAGGCAGCGTATGTATCAGTCTGCTCAATCGAAGGTCCTGAGTTAAATGCTCAGAAAAGGAATCAATGCTAAAAAGTCGTTCTTTTAGCTTCTTTCACTTCATATATCCACCTTTGCAAAAATCAAGAAGTCTTGCTTATGACATGGCAGAAAAAAGTTTGCTGTGCTTTGACCCATCTGGCGTGAACTCAGTGACACGTGAGACCACGTTTCTTTCTGGAGAATTGCCCTGAGCCAAAAGCAGAGTGGAGAATGCGGGCATCGATCCCGCTACCTCTCACATGCTAAGCGAGCGCTCTACCATTTGAGCTAATTCCCCAGCAGCTTCTTGCAGGTTGCCCTCGTTTGCTTCTCAGTCGCCTTTTCGCACTCGTCTCCAAGCTGCTCCACGACCATCAGAGAAAACCTATTTGAGGACTAGCCCACTCCTTGTATCCAATCGACATTGCGGAGCAGCAGCGAGCGAGCAACAGCAGGACGCGAAGCCACAGTAACGAAGAAAGAAGCCGAGAAGAGCACGAGACCGCGAAAGGGAAGCGAGGTGACCGGCAAGTAGCGGCCGCCCTGTGTGTGAGGGAGCAGGCGAGAGCGCTGTCTGACTGATAGCCAACTTGTTTTGCCTGAAAGGGAGTGCTGAGTGCTTTGAAGTGTTGCTGCCCACGTCTGCGTGTTGCAGACTGGCGCAATCCAAGATCCAGGATTACGTGCTGAGGGACGCACTTAAAATTGGTACAGTCGCCGCAAAGGCACGGTGGGGAAGGGCCACAGTTTAAAGGCCTTCTGCCACGGTAAACCCGGGGGCAGGAATCAGTACACAACTCCCCTCGGGCTGTACTTGCAACTTCTTTTTCGTGTACATGGAGCACCATGATCTGCAAACACCTATGTAGTGCCATGTACAATGTAAGGTCTGTTTCGTAATGCACGTTGAAAAGAAAAAAATGTAAACGTACCGTCACCCATTCCGTGTACTGTATAGTGACACATGTAATGTAATTTTGTTGAATGTACTACAAGGTATCCCGTATTGTACTTGATCTGAAAAGCAAATAAATGTATAGAACGGAACTGCCGTCAGCACCCAAATGTAATGTATGGGATTGCTGACCGCAGCTAAACATACTGAACTGCTTTTGAATGTACTGTACAAATTCTTTTGGCTTCTCTCACCTCATATATCCATCTTTGCAAAAATCAAGAAGTCTTGCTTCTGACATGGCAGAAAATGGTTTGCTGGGCTTTGGCCCATCTGCCGTGAACTCAGTGAGTGACACGTGAGATCACGTTTCTTTCTGGAGAATTGCCCTGAGCCAAAAGCAGAGTGGAGAATGCGGGCATCGATCCCGCTACCTCTCACATGCGAAGCAAGCGCTCTACCATTTGAGCTAATTCCCCAGTAGCTTCTTGCAGTTGAGCCTCGTTTGCTTCTCAGTCGCCTTTTCGCACTCGTCTCCAAGCTGCTCCACGACCATCAGAGAAAACCTATTTGAGGATTGGCCCACTCCTTCAATGCATTGTATCCAATCGACATTGCGGAGCAGCATCGAGCGAGCAACAGCAGGACGGGAAGCCACAGTAACGAAGAAAGAAGCCGAGAAGAGCACGAGACCACGGAAGGGAAGCGAGGTGACCGGCAAGTAGCGGCCGCCCTGTGTGTGAGGGAGCAGGCGAGAGCGCTGTCTGACTGATAGCCAACTTGTTTTGCCTGAAAGGGAGTGCTGAGTGCTTTGAAGTGTTGCTGCTCAATGGCACTCTCTGCTGGTGAGCAGACACAAATGCTCAAGCATAACAGCTGTGTGAAGGTGGATGCAGAGTGCATTAAGGTTTGAGACGAGAAAAGTGGTGTCCTGCGTCTTCAGGGCAACATGATGCATCATAAAGTGAAGAGAGCTGGTTTGAGTGAATTGCTGCTTAATCCAAAAGAACACCAGCTCCTTCGAGCCGGAATTGAACCAGCAACCTAAGGATAATCTTGCTGCATATTGCTACTACAGTCCTCTGCTCTACCAACTGAGCTATCAAAGGAAAGCTGCAAAGATGCTTCTGTGTGATGATTGTTTTCCCAGCGCATGTTGACGCATCTGGCCTCATGGAGTGGCCTGTGCGTCTTCAGTACCAGCCCATGCTGCAGCGCTGTGAGACTGTGAACCGCCAGCTACTCTTTACAGCCTGGAAAACGCGTGTGACTAACAATCACAAGAGTGTAGCTTTGACTTCTTATCAGGCTCGCACATTTTTTGCAAGCTGTGCATTATGAATTTAAAGACCTTGCAAGCTGCCCTACTTGGTCGTGCTGCCTGGCGGCTTGCATGGCAAGTGCCTTCTTCGTGCAGCAGGCAGCGTATGTATCAGTCTGCTCAATCGAAGGTCCTGAGTTAAATGCTCAGAAAAGGAATCAATGCTAAAAAGTCGTTCTTTTAGCTTCTTTCACTTCATATATCCACCTTTGCAAAAATCAAGAAGTCTTGCTTATGACATGGCAGAAAAAAGTTTGCTGTGCTTTGACCCATCTGGCGTGAACTCAGTGACACGTGAGACCACGTTTCTTTCTGGAGAATTGCCCTGAGCCAAAAGCAGAGTGGAGAATGCGGGCATCGATCCCGCTACCTCTCACATGCTAAGCGAGCGCTCTACCATTTGAGCTAATTCCCCAGCAGCTTCTTGCAGGTTGCCCTCGTTTGCTTCTCAGTCGCCTTTTCGCACTCGTCTCCAAGCTGCTCCACGACCATCAGAGAAAACCTATTTGAGGACTAGCCCACTCCTTGTATCCAATCGATATTGCGGAGCAGCAGCGAGCGAGCAACAGCAGGACGCGAAGCCACAGTAACGAAGAAAGAAGCCGAGAAGAGCACGAGACCGCGAAAGGGAAGCGAGGTGACCGGCAAGTAGCGGCCGCCCTGTGTGTGAGGGAGCAGGCGAGAGCGCTGTCTGACTGATAGCCAACTTGTTTTGCCTGAAAGGGAGTGCTGAGTGCTTTGAAGTGTTGCTGCCCACGTCTGCGTGTTGCAGACTGGCGCAATCCAAGATCCAGGATTACGTGCTGAGGGACGCACTTAAAATTGGTACAGTCGCCGCAAAGGCACGGTGGGGAAGGGCCACAGTTTAAAGGCCTTCTGCCACGGTAAACCCGGGGGCAGGAATCAGTACACAACTCCCCTCGGGCTGTACTTGCAACTTCTTTTTCGTGTACATGGAGCACCATGATCTGCAAACACCTATGTAGTGCCATGTACAATGTAAGGTCTGTTTCGTAATGCACGTTGAAAAGAAAAAAATGTAAACGTACCGTCACCCATTCCGTGTACTGTATAGTGACACATGTAATGTAATTTTGTTGAATGTACTACAAGGTATCCCGTATTGTACTTGATCTGAAAAGCAAATAAATGTATAGAACGGAACTGCCGTCAGCACCCAAATGTAATGTATGGGATTGCTGACCGCAGCTAAACATACTGAACTGCTTTTGAATGTACTGTACAAATTCTTTTGGCTTCTCTCACCTCATATATCCATCTTTGCAAAAATCAAGAAGTCTTGCTTCTGACATGGCAGAAAATGGTTTGCTGGGCTTTGGCCCATCTGCCGTGAACTCAGTGAGTGACACGTGAGATCACGTTTCTTTCTGGAGAATTGCCCTGAGCCAAAAGCAGAGTGGAGAATGCGGGCATCGATCCCGCTACCTCTCACATGCGAAGCAAGCGCTCTACCATTTGAGCTAATTCCCCAGTAGCTTCTTGCAGTTGAGCCTCGTTTGCTTCTCAGTCGCCTTTTCGCACTCGTCTCCAAGCTGCTCCACGACCATCAGAGAAAACCTATTTGAGGATTGGCCCACTCCTTCAATGCATTGTATCCAATCGACATTGCGGAGCAGCATCGAGCGAGCAACAGCAGGACGGGAAGCCACAGTAACGAAGAAAGAAGCCGAGAAGAGCACGAGACCACGGAAGGGAAGCGAGGTGACCGGCAAGTAGCGGCCGCCCTGTGTGTGAGGGAGCAGGCGAGAGCGCTGTCTGACTGATAGCCAACTTGTTTTGCCTGAAAGGGAGTGCTGAGTGCTTTGAAGTGTTGCTGCCCACGTCTGCGTGTTGCAGACTGGCGCAATCCAAGATCCAGGATTACGTGCTGAGGGACGCACTTAAAATTGGTACAGTCGCCGCAAAGGCACGGTGGGGAAGGGCCACAGTTTAAAGGCCTTCTGCCACGGTAAACCCGGGGGCAGGAATCAGTACACAACTCCCCTCGGGCTGTACTTGCAACTTCTTTTTCGTGTACATGGAGCACCATGATCTGCAAACACCTATGTAGTGCCATGTACAATGTAAGGTCTGTTTCGTAATGCACGTTGAAAAGAAAAAAATGTAAACGTACCGTCACCCATTCCGTGTACTGTATAGTGACACATGTAATGTAATTTTGTTGAATGTACTACAAGGTATCCCGTATTGTACTTGATCTGAAAAGCAAATAAATGTATAGAACGGAACTGCCGTCAGCACCCAAATGTAATGTATGGGATTGCTGACCGCAGCTAAACATACTGAACTGCTTTTGAATGTACTGTACAAATTCTTTTGGCTTCTCTCACCTCATATATCCATCTTTGCAAAAATCAAGAAGTCTTGCTTCTGACATGGCAGAAAATGGTTTGCTGGGCTTTGGCCCATCTGCCGTGAACTCAGTGAGTGACACGTGAGATCACGTTTCTTTCTGGAGAATTGCCCTGAGCCAAAAGCAGAGTGGAGAATGCGGGCATCGATCCCGCTACCTCTCACATGCGAAGCAAGCGCTCTACCATTTGAGCTAATTCCCCAGTAGATTCTTGCAGTTGAGCCTCGTTTGCTTCTCAGTCGCCTTTTCGCACTCGTCTCCAAGCTGCTCCACGACCATCAGAGAAAACCTATTTGAGGATTGGCCCACTCCTTCAATGCATTGTATCCAATCGACATTGCGGAGCAGCATCGAGCGAGCAACAGCAGGACGGGAAGCCACAGTAACGAAGAAAGAAGCCGAGAAGAGCACGAGACCACGGAAGGGAAGCGAGGTGACCGGCAAGTAGCGGCCGCCCTGTGTGTGAGGGAGCAGGCGAGAGCGCTGTCTGACTGATAGCCAACTTGTTTTGCCTGAAAGGGAGTGCTGAGTGCTTTGAAGTGTTGCTGCTCAATGGCACTCTCTGCTGGTGAGCAGACACAAATGCTCAAGCATAACAGCTGTGTGAAGGTGGATGCAGAGTGCATTAAGGTTTGAGACGAGAAAAGTGGTGTCCTGCGTCTTCAGGGCAACATGATGCATCATAAAGTGAAGAGAGCTGGTTTGAGTGAATTGCTGCTTAATCCAAAAGAACACCAGCTCCTTCGAGCCAGAATTGAACCAGCAACCTAAGGATAATCTTGCTGCATATTGCTACTACAGTCCTCTGCTCTACCAACTGAGCTATCAAAGGAAAGCTGCAAAGATGCTTCTGTGTGATGATTGTTTTCCCAGCGCATGTTGACGCATCTGGCCTCATGGAGTGGCCTGTGCGTCTTCAGTACCAGCCCATGCTGCAGCGCTGTGAGACTGTGAACCGCCAGCTACTCTTTACAGCCTGGAAAACGCGTGTGACTAACAATCACAAGAGTGTAGCTTTGACTTCTTATCAGGCTCGCAGATTTTTTGCAAGCTGTGCATTATGAATTTAAAGACCTTGCAAGCTGCCCTACTTGGTCGTGCTGCCTGGCGGCTTGCATGGCAAGTGCCTTCTTCGTGCAGCAGGCAGCGTATGTATCAGTCTGCTCAATCGAAGGTCCTGAGTTAAATGCTCAGAAAAGGAATCAATGCTAAAAAGTCGTTCTTTTAGCTTCTTTCACTTCATATATCCACCTTTGCAAAAATCAAGAAGTCTTGCTTATGACATGGCAGAAAAAAGTTTGCTGTGCTTTGACCCATCTGGCGTGAACTCAGTGACACGTGAGACCACGTTTCTTTCTGGAGAATTGCCCTGAGCCAAAAGCAGAGTGGAGAATGCGGGCATCGATCCCGCTACCTCTCACATGCTAAGCGAGCGCTCTACCATTTGAGCTAATTCCCCAGCAGCTTCTGGCAGGTTGCCCTCGTTTGCTTCTCAGTCGCCTTTTCGCACTCGTCTCCAAGCTGCTCCACGACCATCAGAGAAAACCTATTTGAGGACTAGCCCACTCCTTGTATCCAATCGACATTGCGGAGCAGCAGCGAGCGAGCAACAGCAGGACGCGAAGCCACAGTAACGAAGAAAGAAGCCGAGAAGAGCACGAGACCGCGAAAGGGAAGCGAGGTGACCGGCAAGTAGCGGCCGCCCTGTGTGTGAGGGAGCAGGCGAGAGCGCTGTCTGACTGATAGCCAACTTGTTTTGCCTGAAAGGGAGTGCTGAGTGCTTTGAAGTGTTGCTGCCCACGTCTGCGTGTTGCAGACTGGCGCAATCCAAGATCCAGGATTACGTGCTGAGGGACGCACTTAAAATTGGTACAGTCGCCGCAAAGGCACGGTGGGGAAGGGCCACAGTTTAAAGGCCTTCTGCCACGGTAAACCCGGGGGCAGGAATCAGTACACAACTCCCCTCGGGCTGTACTTGCAACTTCTTTTTCGTGTACATGGAGCACCATGATCTGCAAACACCTATGTAGTGCCATGTACAATGTAAGGTCTGTTTCGTAATGCACGTTGAAAAGAAAAAAATGTAAACGTACCGTCACCCATTCCGTGTACTGTATAGTGACACATGTAATGTAATTTTGTTGAATGTACTACAAGGTATCCCGTATTGTACTTGATCTGAAAAGCAAATAAATGTATAGAACGGAACTGCCGTCAGCACCCAAATGTAATGTATGGGATTGCTGACCGCAGCTAAACATACTGAACTGCTTTTGAATGTACTGTACAAATTCTTTTGGCTTCTCTCACCTCATATATCCATCTTTGCAAAAATCAAGAAGTCTTGCTTCTGACATGGCAGAAAATGGTTTGCTGGGCTTTGGCCCATCTGCCGTGAACTCAGTGAGTGACACGTGAGATCACGTTTCTTTCTGGAGAATTGCCCTGAGCCAAAAGCAGAGTGGAGAATGCGGGCATCGATCCCGCTACCTCGCACATGCGAAGCAAGCGCTCTACCATTTGAGCTAATTCCCCAGTAGCTTCTTGCAGTTGAGCCTCGTTTGCTTCTCAGTCGCCTTTTCGCACTCGTCTCCAAGCTGCTCCACGACCATCAGAGAAAACCTATTTGAGGATTGGCCCACTCCTTCAATGCATTGTATCCAATCGACATTGCGGAGCAGCATCGAGCGAGCAACAGCAGGACGGGAAGCCACAGTAACGAAGAAAGAAGCCGAGAAGAGCACGAGACCACGGAAGGGAAGCGAGGTGACCGGCAAGTAGCGGCCGCCCTGTGTGTGAGGGAGCAGGCGAGAGCGCTGTCTGACTGATAGCCAACTTGTTTTGCCTGAAAGGGAGTGCTGAGTGCTTTGAAGTGTTGCTGCTCAATGGCACTCTCTGCTGGTGAGCAGACACAAATGCTCAAGCATAACAGCTGTGTGAAGGTGGATGCAGAGTGCATTAAGGTTTGAGACGAGAAAAGTGGTGTCCTGCGTCTTCAGGGCAACATGATGCATCATAAAGTGAAGAGAGCTGGTTTGAGTGAATTGCTGCTTAATCCAAAAGAACACCAGCTCCTTCGAGCCGGAATTGAACCAGCAACCTAAGGATAATCTTGCTGCATATTGCTACTACAGTCCTCTGCTCTACCAACTGAGCTATCAAAGGAAAGCTGCAAAGATGCTTCTGTGTGATGATTGTTTTCCCAGCGCATGTTGACGCATCTGGCCTCATGGAGTGGCCTGTGCGTCTTCAGTACCAGCCCATGCTGCAGCGCTGTGAGACTGTGAACCGCCAGCTACTCTTTACAGCCTGGAAAACGCGTGTGACTAACAATCACAAGAGTGTAGCTTTGACTTCTTATCAGGCTCGCACATTTTTTGCAAGCTGTGCATTATGAATTTAACGACCTTGCAAGCTGCCCTACTTGGTCGTGCTGCCTGGCGGCTTGCATGGCAAGTGCCTTCTTCGTGCAGCAGGCAGCGTATGTATCAGTCTGCTCAATCGAAGGTCCTGAGTTAAATGCTCAGAAAAGGAATCAATGCTAAAAAGTCGTTCTTTTAGCTTCTTTCACTTCATATATCCACCTTTGCAAAAATCAAGAAGTCTTGCTTATGACATGGCAGAAAAAAGTTTGCTGTGCTTTGACCCATCTGGCGTGAACTCAGTGACACGTGAGACCACGTTTCTTTCTGGAGAATTGCCCTGAGCCAAAAGCAGAGTGGAGAATGCGGGCATCGATCCCGCTACCTCTCACATGCTAAGCAAGCGCTCTACCATTTGAGCTAATTCCCCAGCAGCTTCTTGCAGGTTGCCCTCGTTTGCTTCTCAGTCGCCTTTTCGCACTCGTCTCCAAGCTGCTCCACGACCATCAGAGAAAACCTATTTGAGGACTAGCCCACTCCTTGTATCCAATCGACATTGCGGAGCAGCAGCGAGCGAGCAACAGCAGGACGCGAAGCCACAGTAACGAAGAAAGAAGCCGAGAAGAGCACGAGACCGCGAAAGGGAAGCGAGGTGACCGGCAAGTAGCGGCCGCCCTGTGTGTGAGGGAGCAGGCGAGAGCGCTGTCTGACTGATAGCCAACTTGTTTTGCCTGAAAGGGAGTGCTGAGTGCTTTGAAGTGTTGCTGCCCACGTCTGCGTGTTGCAGACTGGCGCAATCCAAGATCCAGGATTACGTGCTGAGGGACGCACTTAAAATTGGTACAGTCGCCGCAAAGGCACGGTGGGGAAGGGCCACAGTTTAAAGGCCTTCTGCCACGGTAAACCCGGGGGCAGGAATCAGTACACAACTCCCCTCGGGCTGTACTTGCAACTTCTTTTTCGTGTACATGGAGCACCATGATCTGCAAACACCTATGTAGTGCCATGTACAATGTAAGGTCTGTTTCGTAATGCACGTTGAAAAGAAAAAAATGTAAACGTACCGTCACCCATTCCGTGTACTGTATAGTGACACATGTAATGTAATTTTGTTGAATGTACTACAAGGTATCCCGTATTGTACTTGATCTGAAAAGCAAATAAATGTATAGAACGGAACTGCCGTCAGCACCCAAATGTAATGTATGGGATTGCTGACCGCAGCTAAACATACTGAACTGCTTTTGAATGTACTGTACAAATTCTTTTGGCTTCTCTCACCTCATATATCCATCTTTGCAAAAATCAAGAAGTCTTGCTTCTGACATGGCAGAAAATGGTTTGCTGGGCTTTGGCCCATCTGCCGTGAACTCAGTGAGTGACACGTGAGATCACGTTTCTTTCTGGAGAATTGCCCTGAGCCAAAAGCAGAGTGGAGAATGCGGGCATCGATCCCGCTACCTCGCACATGCGAAGCAAGCGCTCTACCATTTGAGCTAATTCCCCAGTAGCTTCTTGCAGTTGAGCCTCGTTTGCTTCTCAGTCGCCTTTTCGCACTCGTCTCCAAGCTGCTCCACGACCATCAGAGAAAACCTATTTGAGGATTGGCCCACTCCTTCAATGCATTGTATCCAATCGACATTGCGGAGCAGCATCGAGCGAGCAACAGCAGGACGGGAAGCCACAGTAACGAAGAAAGAAGCCGAGAAGAGCACGAGACCACGGAAGGGAAGCGAGGTGACCGGCAAGTAGCGGCCGCCCTGTGTGTGAGGGAGCAGGCGAGAGCGCTGTCTGACTGATAGCCAACTTGTTTTGCCTGAAAGGGAGTGCTGAGTGCTTTGAAGTGTTGCTGCTCAATGGCACTCTCTGCTGGTGAGCAGACACAAATGCTCAAGCATAACAGCTGTGTGAAGGTGGATGCAGAGTGCATTAAGGTTTGAGACGAGAAAAGTGGTGTCCTGCGTCTTCAGGGCAACATGATGCATCATAAAGTGAAGAGAGCTGGTTTGAGTGAATTGCTGCTTAATCCAAAAGAACACCAGCTCCTTCGAGCCGGAATTGAACCAGCAACCTAAGGATAATCTTGCTGCATATTGCTACTACAGTCCTCTGCTCTACCAACTGAGCTATCAAAGGAAAGCTGCAAAGATGCTTCTGTGTGATGATTGTTTTCCCAGCGCATGTTGACGCATCTGGCCTCATGGAGTGGCCTGTGCGTCTTCAGTACCAGCCCATGCTGCAGCGCTGTGAGACTGTGAACCGCCAGCTACTCTTTACAGCCTGGAAAACGCGTGTGACTAACAATCACAAGAGTGTAGCTTTGACTTCTTATCAGGCTCGCACATTTTTTGCAAGCTGTGCATTATGAATTTAACGACCTTGCAAGCTGCCCTACTTGGTCGTGCTGCCTGGCGGCTTGCATGGCAAGTGCCTTCTTCGTGCAGCAGGCAGCGTATGTATCAGTCTGCTCAATCGAAGGTCCTGAGTTAAATGCTCAGAAAAGGAATCAATGCTAAAAAGTCGTTCTTTTAGCTTCTTTCACTTCATATATCCACCTTTGCAAAAATCAAGAAGTCTTGCTTATGACATGGCAGAAAAAAGTTTGCTGTGCTTTGACCCATCTGGCGTGAACTCAGTGACACGTGAGACCACGTTTCTTTCTGGAGAATTGCCCTGAGCCAAAAGCAGAGTGGAGAATGCGGGCATCGATCCCGCTACCTCTCACATGCTAAGCGAGCGCTCTACCATTTGAGCTAATTCCCCAGCAGCTTCTTGCAGGTTGCCCTCGTTTGCTTCTCAGTCGCCTTTTCGCACTCGTCTCCAAGCTGCTCCACGACCATCAGAGAAAACCTATTTGAGGACTAGCCCACTCCTTGTATCCAATCGACATTGCGGAGCAGCAGCGAGCGAGCAACAGCAGGACGCGAAGCCACAGTAACGAAGAAAGAAGCCGAGAAGAGCACGAGACCGCGAAAGGGAAGCGAGGTGACCGGCAAGTAGCGGCCGCCCTGTGTGTGAGGGAGCAGGCGAGAGCGCTGTCTGACTGATAGCCAACTTGTTTTGCCTGAAAGGGAGTGCTGAGTGCTTTGAAGTGTTGCTGCCCACGTCTGCGTGTTGCAGACTGGCGCAATCCAAGATCCAGGATTACGTGCTGAGGGACGCACTTAAAATTGGTACAGTCGCCGCAAAGGCACGGTGGGGAAGGGCCACAGTTTAAAGGCCTTCTGCCACGGTAAACCCGGGGGCAGGAATCAGTACACAACTCCCCTCGGGCTGTACTTGCAACTTCTTTTTCGTGTACATGGAGCACCATGATCTGCAAACACCTATGTAGTGCCATGTACAATGTAAGGTCTGTTTCGTAATGCACGTTGAAAAGAAAAAAATGTAAACGTACCGTCACCCATTCCGTGTACTGTATAGTGACACATGTAATGTAATTTTGTTGAATGTACTACAAGGTATCCCGTATTGTACTTGATCTGAAAAGCAAATAAATGTATAGAACGGAACTGCCGTCAGCACCCAAATGTAATGTATGGGATTGCTGACCGCAGCTAAACATACTGAACTGCTTTTGAATGTACTGTACAAATTCTTTTGGCTTCTCTCACCTCATATATCCATCTTTGCAAAAATCAAGAAGTCTTGCTTCTGACATGGCAGAAAATGGTTTGCTGGGCTTTGGCCCATCTGCCGTGAACTCAGTGAGTGACACGTGAGATCACGTTTCTTTCTGGAGAATTGCCCTGAGCCAAAAGCAGAGTGGAGAATGCGGGCATCGATCCCGCTACCTCTCACATGCGAAGCAAGCGCTCTACCATTTGAGCTAATTCCCCAGTAGCTTCTTGCAGTTGAGCCTCGTTTGCTTCTCAGTCGCCTTTTCGCACTCGTCTCCAAGCTGCTCCACGACCATCAGAGAAAACCTATTTGAGGATTGGCCCACTCCTTCAATGCATTGTATCCAATCGACATTGCGGAGCAGCATCGAGCGAGCAACAGCAGGACGGGAAGCCACAGTAACGAAGAAAGAAGCCGAGAAGAGCACGAGACCACGGAAGGGAAGCGAGGTGACCGGCAAGTAGCGGCCGCCCTGTGTGTGAGGGAGCAGGCGAGAGCGCTGTCTGACTGATAGCCAACTTGTTTTGCCTGAAAGGGAGTGCTGAGTGCTTTGAAGTGTTGCTGCCCACGTCTGCGTGTTGCAGACTGGCGCAATCCAAGATCCAGGATTACGTGCTGAGGGACGCACTTAAAATTGGTACAGTCGCCGCAAAGGCACGGTGGGGAAGGGCCACAGTTTAAAGGCCTTCTGCCACGGTAAACCCGGGGGCAGGAATCAGTACACAACTCCCCTCGGGCTGTACTTGCAACTTCTTTTTCGTGTACATGGAGCACCATGATCTGCAAACACCTATGTAGTGCCATGTACAATGTAAGGTCTGTTTCGTAATGCACGTTGAAAAGAAAAAAATGTAAACGTACCGTCACCCATTCCGTGTACTGTATAGTGACACATGTAATGTAATTTTGTTGAATGTACTACAAGGTATCCCGTATTGTACTTGATCTGAAAAGCAAATAAATGTATAGAACGGAACTGCCGTCAGCACCCAAATGTAATGTATGGGATTGCTGACCGCAGCTAAACATACTGAACTGCTTTTGAATGTACTGTACAAATTCTTTTGGCTTCTCTCACCTCATATATCCATCTTTGCAAAAATCAAGAAGTCTTGCTTCTGACATGGCAGAAAATGGTTTGCTGGGCTTTGGCCCATCTGCCGTGAACTCAGTGAGTGACACGTGAGATCACGTTTCTTTCTGGAGAATTGCCCTGAGCCAAAAGCAGAGTGGAGAATGCGGGCATCGATCCCGCTACCTCTCACATGCGAAGCAAGCGCTCTACCATTTGAGCTAATTCCCCAGTAGATTCTTGCAGTTGAGCCTCGTTTGCTTCTCAGTCGCCTTTTCGCACTCGTCTCCAAGCTGCTCCACGACCATCAGAGAAAACCTATTTGAGGATTGGCCCACTCCTTCAATGCATTGTATCCAATCGACATTGCGGAGCAGCATCGAGCGAGCAACAGCAGGACGGGAAGCCACAGTAACGAAGAAAGAAGCCGAGAAGAGCACGAGACCACGGAAGGGAAGCGAGGTGACCGGCAAGTAGCGGCCGCCCTGTGTGTGAGGGAGCAGGCGAGAGCGCTGTCTGACTGATAGCCAACTTGTTTTGCCTGAAAGGGAGTGCTGAGTGCTTTGAAGTGTTGCTGCTCAATGGCACTCTCTGCTGGTGAGCAGACACAAATGCTCAAGCATAACAGCTGTGTGAAGGTGGATGCAGAGTGCATTAAGGTTTGAGACGAGAAAAGTGGTGTCCTGCGTCTTCAGGGCAACATGATGCATCATAAAGTGAAGAGAGCTGGTTTGAGTGAATTGCTGCTTAATCCAAAAGAACACCAGCTCCTTCGAGCCGGAATTGAACCAGCAACCTAAGGATAATCTTGCTGCATATTGCTACTACAGTCCTCTGCTCTACCAACTGAGCTATCAAAGGAAAGCTGCAAAGATGCTTCTGTGTGATGATTGTTTTCCCAGCGCATGTTGACGCATCTGGCCTCATGGAGTGGCCTGTGCGTCTTCAGTACCAGCCCATGCTGCAGCGCTGTGAGACTGTGAACCGCCAGCTACTCTTTACAGCCTGGAAAACGCGTGTGACTAACAATCACAAGAGTGTAGCTTTGACTTCTTATCAGGCTCGCAGATTTTTTGCAAGCTGTGCATTATGAATTTAAAGACCTTGCAAGCTGCCCTACTTGGTCGTGCTGCCTGGCGGCTTGCATGGCAAGTGCCTTCTTCGTGCAGCAGGCAGCGTATGTATCAGTCTGCTCAATCGAAGGTCCTGAGTTAAATGCTCAGAAAAGGAATCAATGCTAAAAAGTCGTTCTTTTAGCTTCTTTCACTTCATATATCCACCTTTGCAAAAATCAAGAAGTCTTGCTTATGACATGGCAGAAAAAAGTTTGCTGTGCTTTGACCCATCTGGCGTGAACTCAGTGACACGTGAGACCACGTTTCTTTCTGGAGAATTGCCCTGAGCCAAAAGCAGAGTGGAGAATGCGGGCATCGATCCCGCTACCTCTCACATGCTAAGCGAGCGCTCTACCATTTGAGCTAATTCCCCAGCAGCTTCTGGCAGGTTGCCCTCGTTTGCTTCTCAGTCGCCTTTTCGCACTCGTCTCCAAGCTGCTCCACGACCATCAGAGAAAACCTATTTGAGGACTAGCCCACTCCTTGTATCCAATCGACATTGCGGAGCAGCAGCGAGCGAGCAACAGCAGGACGCGAAGCCACAGTAACGAAGAAAGAAGCCGAGAAGAGCACGAGACCGCGAAAGGGAAGCGAGGTGACCGGCAAGTAGCGGCCGCCCTGTGTGTGAGGGAGCAGGCGAGAGCGCTGTCTGACTGATAGCCAACTTGTTTTGCCTGAAAGGGAGTGCTGAGTGCTTTGAAGTGTTGCTGCCCACGTCTGCGTGTTGCAGACTGGCGCAATCCAAGATCCAGGATTACGTGCTGAGGGACGCACTTAAAATTGGTACAGTCGCCGCAAAGGCACGGTGGGGAAGGGCCACAGTTTAAAGGCCTTCTGCCACGGTAAACCCGGGGGCAGGAATCAGTACACAACTCCCCTCGGGCTGTACTTGCAACTTCTTTTTCGTGTACATGGAGCACCATGATCTGCAAACACCTATGTAGTGCCATGTACAATGTAAGGTCTGTTTCGTAATGCACGTTGAAAAGAAAAA
The DNA here is from genome assembly GCF_044704955.1 of Pristiophorus japonicus. NCBI lineage: Eukaryota > Metazoa > Chordata > Chondrichthyes > Pristiophoridae > Pristiophorus > Pristiophorus japonicus. Next base: position 63,081 of record NW_027254190.1, on the reverse strand, counting down.
AATGTAAACGTACCGTCACCCATTCCGTGTACTGTATAGTGACACATGTAATGTAATTTTGTTGAATGTACTACAAGGTATCCCGTATTGTACTTGATCTGAAAAGCAAATAAATGTATAGAACGGAACTGCCGTCAGCACCCAAATGTAATGTATGGGATTGCTGACCGCAGCTAAACATACTGAACTGCTTTTGAATGTACTGTACAAATTCTTTTGGCTTCTCTCACCTCATATATCCATCTTTGCAAAAATCAAGAAGTCTTGCTTCTGACATGGCAGAAAATGGTTTGCTGGGCTTTGGCCCATCTGCCGTGAACTCAGTGAGTGACACGTGAGATCACGTTTCTTTCTGGAGAATTGCCCTGAGCCAAAAGCAGAGTGGAGAATGCGGGCATCGATCCCGCTACCTCTCACATGCGAAGCAAGCGCTCTACCATTTGAGCTAATTCCCCAGTAGATTCTTGCAGTTGAGCCTCGTTTGCTTCTCAGTCGCCTTTTCGCACTCGTCTCCAAGCTGCTCCACGACCATCAGAGAAAACCTATTTGAGGATTGGCCCACTCCTTCAATGCATTGTATCCAATCGACATTGCGGAGCAGCATCGAGCGAGCAACAGCAGGACGGGAAGCCACAGTAACGAAGAAAGAAGCCGAGAAGAGCACGAGACCACGGAAGGGAAGCGAGGTGACCGGCAAGTAGCGGCCGCCCTGTGTGTGAGGGAGCAGGCGAGAGCGCTGTCTGACTGATAGCCAACTTGTTTTGCCTGAAAGGGAGTGCTGAGTGCTTTGAAGTGTTGCTGCTCAATGGCACTCTCTGCTGGTGAGCAGACACAAATGCTCAAGCATAACAGCTGTGTGAAGGTGGATGCAGAGTGCATTAAGGTTTGAGACGAGAAAAGTGGTGTCCTGCGTCTTCAGGGCAACATGATGCATCATAAAGTGAAGAGAGCTGGTTTGAGTGAATTGCTGCTTAATCCAAAAGAACACCAGCTCCTTCGAGCCGGAATTGAACCAGCAACCTAAGGATAATCTTGCTGCATATTGCTACTACAGTCCTCTGCTCTACCAACTGAGCTATCAAAGGAAAGCTGCAAAGATGCTTCTGTGTGATGATTGTTTTCCCAGCGCATGTTGACGCATCTGGCCTCATGGAGTGGCCTGTGCGTCTTCAGTACCAGCCCATGCTGCAGCGCTGTGAGACTGTGAACCGCCAGCTACTCTTTACAGCCTGGAAAACGCGTGTGACTAACAATCACAAGAGTGTAGCTTTGACTTCTTATCAGGCTCGCACATTTTTTGCAAGCTGTGCATTATGAATTTAAAGACCTTGCAAGCTGCCCTACTTGGTCGTGCTGCCTGGCGGCTTGCATGGCAAGTGCCTTCTTCGTGCAGCAGGCAGCGTATGTATCAGTCTGCTCAATCGAAGGTCCTGAGTTAAATGCTCAGAAAAGGAATCAGTGCTAAAAAGTCGTTCTTTTAGCTTCTTTCACTTCATATATCCACCTTTGCAAAAATCAAGAAGTCTTGCTTATGACATGGCAGAAAAAAGTTTGCTGTGCTTTGACCCATCTGGCGTGAACTCAGTGACACGTGAGACCACGTTTCTTTCTGGAGAATTGCCCTGAGCCAAAAGCAGAGTGGAGAATGCGGGCATCGATCCCGCTACCTCTCACATGCTAAGCGAGCGCTCTACCATTTGAGCTAATTCCCCAGCAGCTTCTTGCAGGTTGCCCTCGTTTGCTTCTCAGTCGCCTTTTCGCACTCGTCTCCAAGCTGCTCCACGACCATCAGAGAAAACCTATTTGAGGACTAGCCCACTCCTTGTATCCAATCGACATTGCGGAGCAGCAGCGAGCGAGCAACAGCAGGACGCGAAGCCACAGTAACGAAGAAAGAAGCCGAGAAGAGCACGAGACCGCGAAAGGGAAGCGAGGTGACCGGCAAGTAGCGGCCGCCCTGTGTGTGAGGGAGCAGGCGAGAGCGCTGTCTGACTGATAGCCAACTTGTTTTGCCTGAAAGGGAGTGCTGAGTGCTTTGAAGTGTTGCTGCCCACGTCTGCGTGTTGCAGACTGGCGCAATCCAAGATCCAGGATTACGTGCTGAGGGACGCACTTAAAATTGGTACAGTCGCCGCAAAGGCACGGTGGGGAAGGGCCACAGTTTAAAGGCCTTCTGCCACGGTAAACCCGGGGGCAGGAATCAGTACACAACTCCCCTCGGGCTGTACTTGCAACTTCTTTTTCGTGTACATGGAGCACCATGATCTGCAAACACCTATGTAGTGCCATGTACAATGTAAGGTCTGTTTCGTAATGCACGTTGAAAAGAAAAAAATGTAAACGTACCGTCACCCATTCCGTGTACTGTATAGTGACACATGTAATGTAATTTTGTTGAATGTACTACAAGGTATCCCGTATTGTACTTGATCTGAAAAGCAAATAAATGTATAGAACGGAACTGCCGTCAGCACCCAAATGTAATGTATGGGATTGCTGACCGCAGCTAAACATACTGAACTGCTTTTGAATGTACTGTACAAATTCTTTTGGCTTCTCTCACCTCATATATCCATCTTTGCAAAAATCAAGAAGTCTTGCTTCTGACATGGCAGAAAATGGTTTGCTGGGCTTTGGCCCATCTGCCGTGAACTCAGTGAGTGACACGTGAGATCACGTTTCTTTCTGGAGAATTGCCCTGAGCCAAAAGCAGAGTGGAGAATGCGGGCATCGATCCCGCTACCTCTCACATGCGAAGCAAGCGCTCTACCATTTGAGCTAATTCCCCAGTAGATTCTTGCAGTTGAGCCTCGTTTGCTTCTCAGTCGCCTTTTCGCACTCGTCTCCAAGCTGCTCCACGACCATCAGAGAAAACCTATTTGAGGATTGGCCCACTCCTTCAATGCATTGTATCCAATCGACATTGCGGAGCAGCATCGAGCGAGCAACAGCAGGACGGGAAGCCACAGTAACGAAGAAAGAAGCCGAGAAGAGCACGAGACCACGGAAGGGAAGCGAGGTGACCGGCAAGTAGCGGCCGCCCTGTGTGTGAGGGAGCAGGCGAGAGCGCTGTCTGACTGATAGCCAACTTGTTTTGCCTGAAAGGGAGTGCTGAGTGCTTTGAAGTGTTGCTGCTCAATGGCACTCTCTGCTGGTGAGCAGACACAAATGCTCAAGCATAACAGCTGTGTGAAGGTGGATGCAGAGTGCATTAAGGTTTGAGACGAGAAAAGTGGTGTCCTGCGTCTTCAGGGCAACATGATGCATCATAAAGTGAAGAGAGCTGGTTTGAGTGAATTGCTGCTTAATCCAAAAGAACACCAGCTCCTTCGAGCCGGAATTGAACCAGCAACCTAAGGATAATCTTGCTGCATATTGCTACTACAGTCCTCTGCTCTACCAACTGAGCTATCAAAGGAAAGCTGCAAAGATGCTTCTGTGTGATGATTGTTTTCCCAGCGCATGTTGACGCATCTGGCCTCATGGAGTGGCCTGTGCGTCTTCAGTACCAGCCCATGCTGCAGCGCTGTGAGACTGTGAACCGCCAGCTACTCTTTACAGCCTGGAAAACGCGTGTGACTAACAATCACAAGAGTGTAGCTTTGACTTCTTATCAGGCTCGCACATTTTTTGCAAGCTGTGCATTATGAATTTAACGACCTTGCAAGCTGCCCTACTTGGTCGTGCTGCCTGGCGGCTTGCATGGCAAGTGCCTTCTTCGTGCAGCAGGCAGCGTATGTATCAGTCTGCTCAATCGAAGGTCCTGAGTTAAATGCTCAGAAAAGGAATCAATGCTAAAAAGTCGTTCTTTTAGCTTCTTTCACTTCATATATCCACCTTTGCAAAAATCAAGAAGTCTTGCTTATGACATGGCAGAAAAAAGTTTGCTGTGCTTTGACCCATCTGGCGTGAACTCAGTGACACGTGAGACCACGTTTCTTTCTGGAGAATTGCCCTGAGCCAAAAGCAGAGTGGAGAATGCGGGCATCGATCCCGCTACCTCTCACATGCTAAGCGAGCGCTCTACCATTTGAGCTAATTCCCCAGCAGCTTCTTGCAGGTTGCCCTCGTTTGCTTCTCAGTCGCCTTTTCGCACTCGTCTCCAAGCTGCTCCACGACCATCAGAGAAAACCTATTTGAGGACTAGCCCACTCCTTGTATCCAATCGACATTGCGGAGCAGCAGCGAGCGAGCAACAGCAGGACGCGAAGCCACAGTAACGAAGAAAGAAGCCGAGAAGAGCACGAGACCGCGAAAGGGAAGCGAGGTGACCGGCAAGTAGCGGCCGCCCTGTGTGTGAGGGAGCAGGCGAGAGCGCTGTCTGACTGATAGCCAACTTGTTTTGCCTGAAAGGGAGTGCTGAGTGCTTTGAAGTGTTGCTGCCCACGTCTGCGTGTTGCAGACTGGCGCAATCCAAGATCCAGGATTACGTGCTGAGGGACGCACTTAAAATTGGTACAGTCGCCGCAAAGGCACGGTGGGGAAGGGCCACAGTTTAAAGGCCTTCTGCCACGGTAAACCCGGGGGCAGGAATCAGTACACAACTCCCCTCGGGCTGTACTTGCAACTTCTTTTTCGTGTACATGGAGCACCATGATCTGCAAACACCTATGTAGTGCCATGTACAATGTAAGGTCTGTTTCGTAATGCACGTTGAAAAGAAAAAAATGTAAACGTACCGTCACCCATTCCGTGTACTGTATAGTGACACATGTAATGTAATTTTGTTGAATGTACTACAAGGTATCCCGTATTGTACTTGATCTGAAAAGCAAATAAATGTATAGAACGGAACTGCCGTCAGCACCCAAATGTAATGTATGGGATTGCTGACCGCAGCTAAACATACTGAACTGCTTTTGAATGTACTGTACAAATTCTTTTGGCTTCTCTCACCTCATATATCCATCTTTGCAAAAATCAAGAAGTCTTGCTTCTGACATGGCAGAAAATGGTTTGCTGGGCTTTGGCCCATCTGCCGTGAACTCAGTGAGTGACACGTGAGATCACGTTTCTTTCTGGAGAATTGCCCTGAGCCAAAAGCAGAGTGGAGAATGCGGGCATCGATCCCGCTACCTCTCACATGCGAAGCAAGCGCTCTACCATTTGAGCTAATTCCCCAGTAGCTTCTTGCAGTTGAGCCTCGTTTGCTTCTCAGTCGCCTTTTCGCACTCGTCTCCAAGCTGCTCCACGACCATCAGAGAAAACCTATTTGAGGATTGGCCCACTCCTTCAATGCATTGTATCCAATCGACATTGCGGAGCAGCATCGAGCGAGCAACAGCAGGACGGGAAGCCACAGTAACGAAGAAAGAAGCCGAGAAGAGCACGAGACCACGGAAGGGAAGCGAGGTGACCGGCAAGTAGCGGCCGCCCTGTGTGTGAGGGAGCAGGCGAGAGCGCTGTCTGACTGATAGCCAACTTGTTTTGCCTGAAAGGGAGTGCTGAGTGCTTTGAAGTGTTGCTGCCCACGTCTGCGTGTTGCAGACTGGCGCAATCCAAGATCCAGGATTACGTGCTGAGGGACGCACTTAAAATTGGTACAGTCGCCGCAAAGGCACGGTGGGGAAGGGCCACAGTTTAAAGGCCTTCTGCCACGGTAAACCCGGGGGCAGGAATCAGTACACAACTCCCCTCGGGCTGTACTTGCAACTTCTTTTTCGTGTACATGGAGCACCATGATCTGCAAACACCTATGTAGTGCCATGTACAATGTAAGGTCTGTTTCGTAATGCACGTTGAAAAGAAAAAAATGTAAACGTACCGTCACCCATTCCGTGTACTGTATAGTGACACATGTAATGTAATTTTGTTGAATGTACTACAAGGTATCCCGTATTGTACTTGATCTGAAAAGCAAATAAATGTATAGAACGGAACTGCCGTCAGCACCCAAATGTAATGTATGGGATTGCTGACCGCAGCTAAACATACTGAACTGCTTTTGAATGTACTGTACAAATTCTTTTGGCTTCTCTCACCTCATATATCCATCTTTGCAAAAATCAAGAAGTCTTGCTTCTGACATGGCAGAAAATGGTTTGCTGGGCTTTGGCCCATCTGCCGTGAACTCAGTGAGTGACACGTGAGATCACGTTTCTTTCTGGAGAATTGCCCTGAGCCAAAAGCAGAGTGGAGAATGCGGGCATCGATCCCGCTACCTCTCACATGCGAAGCAAGCGCTCTACCATTTGAGCTAATTCCCCAGTAGATTCTTGCAGTTGAGCCTCGTTTGCTTCTCAGTCGCCTTTTCGCACTCGTCTCCAAGCTGCTCCACGACCATCAGAGAAAACCTATTTGAGGATTGGCCCACTCCTTCAATGCATTGTATCCAATCGACATTGCGGAGCAGCATCGAGCGAGCAACAGCAGGACGGGAAGCCACAGTAACGAAGAAAGAAGCCGAGAAGAGCACGAGACCACGGAAGGGAAGCGAGGTGACCGGCAAGTAGCGGCCGCCCTGTGTGTGAGGGAGCAGGCGAGAGCGCTGTCTGACTGATAGCCAACTTGTTTTGCCTGAAAGGGAGTGCTGAGTGCTTTGAAGTGTTGCTGCTCAATGGCACTCTCTGCTGGTGAGCAGACACAAATGCTCAAGCATAACAGCTGTGTGAAGGTGGATGCAGAGTGCATTAAGGTTTGAGACGAGAAAAGTGGTGTCCTGCGTCTTCAGGGCAACATGATGCATCATAAAGTGAAGAGAGCTGGTTTGAGTGAATTGCTGCTTAATCCAAAAGAACACCAGCTCCTTCGAGCCGGAATTGAACCAGCAACCTAAGGATAATCTTGCTGCATATTGCTACTACAGTCCTCTGCTCTACCAACTGAGCTATCAAAGGAAAGCTGCAAAGATGCTTCTGTGTGATGATTGTTTTCCCAGCGCATGTTGACGCATCTGGCCTCATGGAGTGGCCTGTGCGTCTTCAGTACCAGCCCATGCTGCAGCGCTGTGAGACTGTGAACCGCCAGCTACTCTTTACAGCCTGGAAAACGCGTGTGACTAACAATCACAAGAGTGTAGCTTTGACTTCTTATCAGGCTCGCACATTTTTTGCAAGCTGTGCATTATGAATTTAAAGACCTTGCAAGCTGCCCTACTTGGTCGTGCTGCCTGGCGGCTTGCATGGCAAGTGCCTTCTTCGTGCAGCAGGCAGCGTATGTATCAGTCTGCTCAATCGAAGGTCCTGAGTTAAATGCTCAGAAAAGGAATCAGTGCTAAAAAGTCGTTCTTTTAGCTTCTTTCACTTCATATATCCACCTTTGCAAAAATCAAGAAGTCTTGCTTATGACATGGCAGAAAAAAGTTTGCTGTGCTTTGACCCATCTGGCGTGAACTCAGTGACACGTGAGACCACGTTTCTTTCTGGAGAATTGCCCTGAGCCAAAAGCAGAGTGGAGAATGCGGGCATCGATCCCGCTACCTCTCACATGCTAAGCGAGCGCTCTACCATTTGAGCTAATTCCCCAGCAGCTTCTTGCAGGTTGCCCTCGTTTGCTTCTCAGTCGCCTTTTCGCACTCGTCTCCAAGCTGCTCCACGACCATCAGAGAAAACCTATTTGAGGACTAGCCCACTCCTTGTATCCAATCGACATTGCGGAGCAGCAGCGAGCGAGCAACAGCAGGACGCGAAGCCACAGTAACGAAGAAAGAAGCCGAGAAGAGCACGAGACCACGGAAGGGAAGCGAGGTGACCGGCAAGTAGCGGCCGCCCTGTGTGTGAGGGAGCAGGCGAGAGCGCTGTCTGACTGATAGCCAACTTGTTTTGCCTGAAAGGGAGTGCTGAGTGCTTTGAAGTGTTGCTGCTCAATGGCACTCTCTGCTGGTGAGCAGACACAAATGCTCAAGCATAACAGCTGTGTGAAGGTGGATGCAGAGTGCATTAAGGTTTGAGACGAGAAAAGTGGTGTCCTGCGTCTTCAGGGCAACATGATGCATCATAAAGTGAAGAGAGCTGGTTTGAGTGAATTGCTGCTTAATCCAAAAGAACACCAGCTCCTTCGAGCCGGAATTGAACCAGCAACCTAAGGATAATCTTGCTGCATATTGCTACTACAGTCCTCTGCTCTACCAACTGAGCTATCAAAGGAAAGCTGCAAAGATGCTTCTGTGTGATGATTGTTTTCCCAGCGCATGTTGACGCATCTGGCCTCATGGAGTGGCCTGTGCGTCTTCAGTACCAGCCCATGCTGCAGCGCTGTGAGACTGTGAACCGCCAGCTACTCTTTACAGCCTGGAAAACGCGTGTGACTAACAATCACAAGAGTGTAGCTTTGACTTCTTATCAGGCTCGCACATTTTTTGCAAGCTGTGCATTATGAATTTAACGACCTTGCAAGCTGCCCTACTTGGTCGTGCTGCCTGGCGGCTTGCATGGCAAGTGCCTTCTTCGTGCAGCAGGCAGCGTATGTATCAGTCTGCTCAATCGAAGGTCCTGAGTTAAATGCTCAGAAAAGGAATCAATGCTAAAAAGTCGTTCTTTTAGCTTCTTTCACTTCATATATCCACCTTTGCAAAAATCAAGAAGTCTTGCTTATGACATGGCAGAAAAAAGTTTGCTGTGCTTTGACCCATCTGGCGTGAACTCAGTGACACGTGAGACCACGTTTCTTTCTGGAGAATTGCCCTGAGCCAAAAGCAGAGTGGAGAATGCGGGCATCGATCCCGCTACCTCTCACATGCTAAGCGAGCGCTCTACCATTTGAGCTAATTCCCCAGCAGCTTCTTGCAGGTTGCCCTCGTTTGCTTCTCAGTCGCCTTTTCGCACTCGTCTCCAAGCTGCTCCACGACCATCAGAGAAAACCTATTTGAGGACTAGCCCACTCCTTGTATCCAATCGACATTGCGGAGCAGCAGCGAGCGAGCAACAGCAGGACGCGAAGCCACAGTAACGAAGAAAGAAGCCGAGAAGAGCACGAGACCGCGAAAGGGAAGCGAGGTGACCGGCAAGTAGCGGCCGCCCTGTGTGTGAGGGAGCAGGCGAGAGCGCTGTCTGACTGATAGCCAACTTGTTTTGCCTGAAAGGGAGTGCTGAGTGCTTTGAAGTGTTGCTGCCCACGTCTGCGTGTTGCAGACTGGCGCAATCCAAGATCCAGGATTACGTGCTGAGGGACGCACTTAAAATTGGTACAGTCGCCGCAAAGGCACGGTGGGGAAGGGCCACAGTTTAAAGGCCTTCTGCCACGGTAAACCCGGGGGCAGGAATCAGTACACAACTCCCCTCGGGCTGTACTTGCAACTTCTTTTTCGTGTACATGGAGCACCATGATCTGCAAACACCTATGTAGTGCCATGTACAATGTAAGGTCTGTTTCGTAATGCACGTTGAAAAGAAAAAAATGTAAACGTACCGTCACCCATTCCGTGTACTGTATAGTGACACATGTAATGTAATTTTGTTGAATGTACTACAAGGTATCCCGTATTGTACTTGATCTGAAAAGCAAATAAATGTATAGAACGGAACTGCCGTCAGCACCCAAATGTAATGTATGGGATTGCTGACCGCAGCTAAACATACTGAACTGCTTTTGAATGTACTGTACAAATTCTTTTGGCTTCTCTCACCTCATATATCCATCTTTGCAAAAATCAAGAAGTCTTGCTTCTGACATGGCAGAAAATGGTTTGCTGGGCTTTGGCCCATCTGCCGTGAACTCAGTGAGTGACACGTGAGATCACGTTTCTTTCTGGAGAATTGCCCTGAGCCAAAAGCAGAGTGGAGAATGCGGGCATCGATCCCGCTACCTCTCACATGCGAAGCAAGCGCTCTACCATTTGAGCTAATTCCCCAGTAGCTTCTTGCAGTTGAGCCTCGTTTGCTTCTCAGTCGCCTTTTCGCACTCGTCTCCAAGCTGCTCCACGACCATCAGAGAAAACCTATTTGAGGATTGGCCCACTCCTTCAATGCATTGTATCCAATCGACATTGCGGAGCAGCATCGAGCGAGCAACAGCAGGACGGGAAGCCACAGTAACGAAGAAAGAAGCCGAGAAGAGCACGAGACCACGGAAGGGAAGCGAGGTGACCGGCAAGTAGCGGCCGCCCTGTGTGTGAGGGAGCAGGCGAGAGCGCTGTCTGACTGATAGCCAACTTGTTTTGCCTGAAAGGGAGTGCTGAGTGCTTTGAAGTGTTGCTGCCCACGTCTGCGTGTTGCAGACTGGCGCAATCCAAGATCCAGGATTACGTGCTGAGGGACGCACTTAAAATTGGTACAGTCGCCGCAAAGGCACGGTGGGGAAGGGCCACAGTTTAAAGGCCTTCTGCCACGGTAAACCCGGGGGCAGGAATCAGTACACAACTCCCCTCGGGCTGTACTTGCAACTTCTTTTTCGTGTACATGGAGCACCATGATCTGCAAACACCTATGTAGTGCCATGTACAATGTAAGGTCTGTTTCGTAATGCACGTTGAAAAGAAAAAAATGTAAACGTACCGTCACCCATTCCGTGTACTGTATAGTGACACATGTAATGTAATTTTGTTGAATGTACTACAAGGTATCCCGTATTGTACTTGATCTGAAAAGCAAATAAATGTATAGAACGGAACTGCCGTCAGCACCCAAATGTAATGTATGGGATTGCTGACCGCAGCTAAACATACTGAACTGCTTTTGAATGTACTGTACAAATTCTTTTGGCTTCTCTCACCTCATATATCCATCTTTGCAAAAATCAAGAAGTCTTGCTTCTGACATGGCAGAAAATGGTTTGCTGGGCTTTGGCCCATCTGCCGTGAACTCAGTGAGTGACACGTGAGATCACGTTTCTTTCTGGAGAATTGCCCTGAGCCAAAAGCAGAGTGGAGAATGCGGGCATCGATCCCGCTACCTCTCACATGCGAAGCAAGCGCTCTACCATTTGAGCTAATTCCCCAGTAGATTCTTGCAGTTGAGCCTCGTTTGCTTCTCAGTCGCCTTTTCGCACTCGTCTCCAAGCTGCTCCACGACCATCAGAGAAAACCTATTTGAGGATTGGCCCACTCCTTCAATGCATTGTATCCAATCGACATTGCGGAGCAGCATCGAGCGAGCAACAGCAGGACGGGAAGCCACAGTAACGAAGAAAGAAGCCGAGAAGAGCACGAGACCACGGAAGGGAAGCGAGGTGACCGGCAAGTAGCGGCCGCCCTGTGTGTGAGGGAGCAGGCGAGAGCGCTGTCTGACTGATAGCCAACTTGTTTTGCCTGAAAGGGAGTGCTGAGTGCTTTGAAGTGTTGCTGCTCAATGGCACTCTCTGCTGGTGAGCAGACACAAATGCTCAAGCATAACAGCTGTGTGAAGGTGGATGCAGAGTGCATTAAGGTTTGAGACGAGAAAAGTGGTGTCCTGCGTCTTCAGGGCAACATGATGCATCATAAAGTGAAGAGAGCTGGTTTGAGTGAATTGCTGCTTAATCCAAAAGAACACCAGCTCCTTCGAGCCAGAATTGAACCAGCAACCTAAGGATAATCTTGCTGCATATTGCTACTACAGTCCTCTGCTCTACCAACTGAGCTATCAAAGGAAAGCTGCAAAGATGCTTCTGTGTGATGATTGTTTTCCCAGCGCATGTTGACGCATCTGGCCTCATGGAGTGGCCTGTGCGTCTTCAGTACCAGCCCATGCTGCAGCGCTGTGAGACTGTGAACCGCCAGCTACTCTTTACAGCCTGGAAAACGCGTGTGACTAACAATCACAAGAGTGTAGCTTTGACTTCTTATCAGGCTCGCAGATTTTTTGCAAGCTGTGCATTATGAATTTAAAGACCTTGCAAGCTGCCCTACTTGGTCGTGCTGCCTGGCGGCTTGCATGGCAAGTGCCTTCTTCGTGCAGCAGGCAGCGTATGTATCAGTCTGCTCAATCGAAGGTCCTGAGTTAAATGCTCAGAAAAGGAATCAATGCTAAAAAGTCGTTCTTTTAGCTTCTTTCACTTCATATATCCACCTTTGCAAAAATCAAGAAGTCTTGCTTATGACATGGCAGAAAAAAGTTTGCTGTGCTTTGACCCATCTGGCGTGAACTCAGTGACACGTGAGACCACGTTTCTTTCTGGAGAATTGCCCTGAGCCAAAAGCAGAGTGGAGAATGCGGGCATCGATCCCGCTACCTCTCACATGCTAAGCGAGCGCTCTACCATTTGAGCTAATTCCCCAGCAGCTTCTGGCAGGTTGCCCTCGTTTGCTTCTCAGTCGCCTTTTCGCACTCGTCTCCAAGCTGCTCCACGACCATCAGAGAAAACCTATTTGAGGACTAGCCCACTCCTTGTATCCAATCGACATTGCGGAGCAGCAGCGAGCGAGCAACAGCAGGACGCGAAGCCACAGTAACGAAGAAAGAAGCCGAGAAGAGCACGAGACCGCGAAAGGGAAGCGAGGTGACCGGCAAGTAGCGGCCGCCCTGTGTGTGAGGGAGCAGGCGAGAGCGCTGTCTGACTGATAGCCAACTTGTTTTGCCTGAAAGGGAGTGCTGAGTGCTTTGAAGTGTTGCTGCCCACGTCTGCGTGTTGCAGACTGGCGCAATCCAAGATCCAGGATTACGTGCTGAGGGACGCACTTAAAATTGGTACAGTCGCCGCAAAGGCACGGTGGGGAAGGGCCACAGTTTAAAGGCCTTCTGCCACGGTAAACCCGGGGGCAGGAATCAGTACACAACTCCCCTCGGGCTGTACTTGCAACTTCTTTTTCGTGTACATGGAGCACCATGATCTGCAAACACCTATGTAGTGCCATGTACAATGTAAGGTCTGTTTCGTAATGCACGTTGAAAAGAAAAAAATGTAAACGTACCGTCACCCATTCCGTGTACTGTATAGTGACACATGTAATGTAATTTTGTTGAATGTACTACAAGGTATCCCGTATTGTACTTGATCTGAAAAGCAAATAAATGTATAGAACGGAACTGCCGTCAGCACCCAAATGTAATGTATGGGATTGCTGACCGCAGCTAAACATACTGAACTGCTTTTGAATGTACTGTACAAATTCTTTTGGCTTCTCTCACCTCATATATCCATCTTTGCAAAAATCAAGAAGTCTTGCTTCTGACATGGCAGAAAATGGTTTGCTGGGCTTTGGCCCATCTGCCGTGAACTCAGTGAGTGACACGTGAGATCACGTTTCTTTCTGGAGAATTGCCCTGAGCCAAAAGCAGAGTGGAGAATGCGGGCATCGATCCCGCTACCTCTCACATGCGAAGCAAGCGCTCTACCATTTGAGCTAATTCCCCAGTAGATTCTTGCAGTTGAGCCTCGTTTGCTTCTCAGTCGCCTTTTCGCACTCGTCTCCAAGCTGCTCCACGACCATCAGAGAAAACCTATTTGAGGATTGGCCCACTCCTTCAATGCATTGTATCCAATCGACATTGCGGAGCAGCATCGAGCGAGCAACAGCAGGACGGGAAGCCACAGTAACGAAGAAAGAAGCCGAGAAGAGCACGAGACCACGGAAGGGAAGCGAGGTGACCGGCAAGTAGCGGCCGCCCTGTGTGTGAGGGAGCAGGCGAGAGCGCTGTCTGACTGATAGCCAACTTGTTTTGCCTGAAAGGGAGTGCTGAGTGCTTTGAAGTGTTGCTGCTCAATGGCACTCTCTGCTGGTGAGCAGACACAAATGCTCAAGCATAACAGCTGTGTGAAGGTGGATGCAGAGTGCATTAAGGTTTGAGACGAGAAAAGTGGTGTCCTGCGTCTTCAGGGCAACATGATGCATCATAAAGTGAAGAGAGCTGGTTTGAGTGAATTGCTGCTTAATCCAAAAGAACACCAGCTCCTTCGAGCCGGAATTGAACCAGCAACCTAAGGATAATCTTGCTGCATATTGCTACTACAGTCCTCTGCTCTACCAACTGAGCTATCAAAGGAAAGCTGCAAAGATGCTTCTGTGTGATGATTGTTTTCCCAGCGCATGTTGACGCATCTGGCCTCATGGAGTGGCCTGTGCGTCTTCAGTACCAGCCCATGCTGCAGCGCTGTGAGACTGTGAACCGCCAGCTACTCTTTACAGCCTGGAAAACGCGTGTGACTAACAATCACAAGAGTGTAGCTTTGACTTCTTATCAGGCTCGCAGATTTTTTGCAAGCTGTGCATTATGAATTTAAAGACCTTGCAAGCTGCCCTACTTGGTCGTGCTGCCTGGCGGCTTGCATGGCAAGTGCCTTCTTCGTGCAGCAGGCAGCGTATGTATCAGTCTGCTCAATCGAAGGTCCTGAGTTAAATGCTCAGAAAAGGAATCAGTGCTAAAAAGTCGTTCTTTTAGCTTCTTTCACTTCATATATCCACCTTTGCAAAAATCAAGAAGTCTTGCTTATGACATGGCAGAAAAAAGTTTGCTGTGCTTTGACCCATCTGGCGTGAACTCAGTGACACGTGAGACCACGTTTCTTTCTGGAGAATTGCCCTGAGCCAAAAGCAGAGTGGAGAATGCGGGCATCGATCCCGCTACCTCTCACATGCTAAGCGAGCGCTCTACCATTTGAGCTAATTCCCCAGCAGCTTCTTGCAGGTTGCCCTCGTTTGCTTCTCAGTCGCCTTTTCGCACTCGTCTCCAAGCTGCTCCACGACCATCAGAGAAAACCTATTTGAGGACTAGCCCACTCCTTGTATCCAATCGACATTGCGGAGCAGCAGCGAGCGAGCAACAGCAGGACGCGAAGCCACAGTAACGAAGAAAGAAGCCGAGAAGAGCACGAGACCGCGAAAGGGAAGCGAGGTGACCGGCAAGTAGCGGCCGCCCTGTGTGTGAGGGAGCAGGCGAGAGCGCTGTCTGACTGATAGCCAACTTGTTTTGCCTGAAAGGGAGTGCTGAGTGCTTTGAAGTGTTGCTGCCCACGTCTGCGTGTTGCAGACTGGCGCAATCCAAGATCCAGGATTACGTGCTGAGGGACGCACTTAAAATTGGTACAGTCGCCGCAAAGGCACGGTGGGGAAGGGCCACAGTTTAAAGGCCTTCTGCCACGGTAAACCCGGGGGCAGGAATCAGTACACAACTCCCCTCGGGCTGTACTTGCAACTTCTTTTTCGTGTACATGGAGCACCATGATCTGCAAACACCTATGTAGTGCCATGTACAATGTAAGGTCTGTTTCGTAATGCACGTTGAAAAGAAAAAAATGTAAACGTACCGTCACCCATTCCGTGTACTGTATAGTGACACATGTAATGTAATTTTGTTGAATGTACTACAAGGTATCCCGTATTGTACTTGATCTGAAAAGCAAATAAATGTATAGAACGGAACTGCCGTCAGCACCCAAATGTAATGTATGGGATTGCTGACCGCAGCTAAACATACTGAACTGCTTTTGAATGTACTGTACAAATTCTTTTGGCTTCTCTCACCTCATATATCCATCTTTGCAAAAATCAAGAAGTCTTGCTTCTGACATGGCAGAAAATGGTTTGCTGGGCTTTGGCCCATCTGCCGTGAACTCAGTGAGTGACACGTGAGATCACGTTTCTTTCTGGAGAATTGCCCTGAGCCAAAAGCAGAGTGGAGAATGCGGGCATCGATCCCGCTACCTCGCACATGCGAAGCAAGCGCTCTACCATTTGAGCTAATTCCCCAGTAGCTTCTTGCAGTTGAGCCTCGTTTGCTTCTCAGTCGCCTTTTCGCACTCGTCTCCAAGCTGCTCCACGACCATCAGAGAAAACCTATTTGAGGATTGGCCCACTCCTTCAATGCATTGTATCCAATCGACATTGCGGAGCAGCATCGAGCGAGCAACAGCAGGACGGGAAGCCACAGTAACGAAGAAAGAAGCCGAGAAGAGCACGAGACCACGGAAGGGAAGCGAGGTGACCGGCAAGTAGCGGCCGCCCTGTGTGTGAGGGAGCAGGCGAGAGCGCTGTCTGACTGATAGCCAACTTGTTTTGCCTGAAAGGGAGTGCTGAGTGCTTTGAAGTGTTGCTGCTCAATGGCACTCTCTGCTGGTGAGCAGACACAAATGCTCAAGCATAACAGCTGTGTGAAGGTGGATGCAGAGTGCATTAAGGTTTGAGACGAGAAAAGTGGTGTCCTGCGTCTTCAGGGCAACATGATGCATCATAAAGTGAAGAGAGCTGGTTTGAGTGAATTGCTGCTTAATCCAAAAGAACACCAGCTCCTTCGAGCCGGAATTGAACCAGCAACCTAAGGATAATCTTGCTGCATATTGCTACTACAGTCCTCTGCTCTACCAACTGAGCTATCAAAGGAAAGCTGCAAAGATGCTTCTGTGTGATGATTGTTTTCCCAGCGCATGTTGACGCATCTGGCCTCATGGAGTGGCCTGTGCGTCTTCAGTACCAGCCCATGCTGCAGCGCTGTGAGACTGTGAACCGCCAGCTACTCTTTACAGCCTGGAAAACGCGTGTGACTAACAATCACAAGAGTGTAGCTTTGACTTCTTATCAGGCTCGCACATTTTTTGCAAGCTGTGCATTATGAATTTAACGACCTTGCAAGCTGCCCTACTTGGTCGTGCTGCCTGGCGGCTTGCATGGCAAGTGCCTTCTTCGTGCAGCAGGCAGCGTATGTATCAGTCTGCTCAATCGAAGGTCCTGAGTTAAATGCTCAGAAAAGGAATCAGTGCTAAAAAGTCGTTCTTTTAGCTTCTTTCACTTCATATATCCACCTTTGCAAAAATCAAGAAGTCTTGCTTATGACATGGCAGAAAAAAGTTTGCTGTGCTTTGACCCATCTGGCGTGAACTCAGTGACACGTGAGACCACGTTTCTTTCTGGAGAATTGCCCTGAGCCAAAAGCAGAGTGGAGAATGCGGGCATCGATCCCGCTACCTCTCACATGCTAAGCGAGCGCTCTACCATTTGAGCTAATTCCCCAGCAGCTTCTTGCAGGTTGCCCTCGTTTGCTTCTCAGTCGCCTTTTCGCACTCGTCTCCAAGCTGCTCCACGACCATCAGAGAAAACCTATTTGAGGACTAGCCCACTCCTTGTATCCAATCGACATTGCGGAGCAGCAGCGAGCGAGCAACAGCAGGACGCGAAGCCACAGTAACGAAGAAAGAAGCCGAGAAGAGCACGAGACCGCGAAAGGGAAGCGAGGTGACCGGCAAGTAGCGGCCGCCCTGTGTGTGAGGGAGCAGGCGAGAGCGCTGTCTGACTGATAGCCAACTTGTTTTGCCTGAAAGGGAGTGCTGAGTGCTTTGAAGTGTTGCTGCCCACGTCTGCGTGTTGCAGACTGGCGCAATCCAAGATCCAGGATTACGTGCTGAGGGACGCACTTAAAATTGGTACAGTCGCCGCAAAGGCACGGTGGGGAAGGGCCACAGTTTAAAGGCCT
The DNA here is from genome assembly GCF_044704955.1 of Pristiophorus japonicus. Lineage (NCBI taxonomy): Eukaryota > Metazoa > Chordata > Chondrichthyes > Pristiophoridae > Pristiophorus > Pristiophorus japonicus. Next base: position 45,826 of record NW_027254190.1, on the reverse strand, counting down.
TCTGCCACGGTAAACCCGGGGGCAGGAATCAGTACACAACTCCCCTCGGGCTGTACTTGCAACTTCTTTTTCGTGTACATGGAGCACCATGATCTGCAAACACCTATGTAGTGCCATGTACAATGTAAGGTCTGTTTCGTAATGCACGTTGAAAAGAAAAAAATGTAAACGTACCGTCACCCATTCCGTGTACTGTATAGTGACACATGTAATGTAATTTTGTTGAATGTACTACAAGGTATCCCGTATTGTACTTGATCTGAAAAGCAAATAAATGTATAGAACGGAACTGCCGTCAGCACCCAAATGTAATGTATGGGATTGCTGACCGCAGCTAAACATACTGAACTGCTTTTGAATGTACTGTACAAATTCTTTTGGCTTCTCTCACCTCATATATCCATCTTTGCAAAAATCAAGAAGTCTTGCTTCTGACATGGCAGAAAATGGTTTGCTGGGCTTTGGCCCATCTGCCGTGAACTCAGTGAGTGACACGTGAGATCACGTTTCTTTCTGGAGAATTGCCCTGAGCCAAAAGCAGAGTGGAGAATGCGGGCATCGATCCCGCTACCTCTCACATGCGAAGCAAGCGCTCTACCATTTGAGCTAATTCCCCAGTAGCTTCTTGCAGTTGAGCCTCGTTTGCTTCTCAGTCGCCTTTTCGCACTCGTCTCCAAGCTGCTCCACGACCATCAGAGAAAACCTATTTGAGGATTGGCCCACTCCTTCAATGCATTGTATCCAATCGACATTGCGGAGCAGCATCGAGCGAGCAACAGCAGGACGGGAAGCCACAGTAACGAAGAAAGAAGCCGAGAAGAGCACGAGACCACGGAAGGGAAGCGAGGTGACCGGCAAGTAGCGGCCGCCCTGTGTGTGAGGGAGCAGGCGAGAGCGCTGTCTGACTGATAGCCAACTTGTTTTGCCTGAAAGGGAGTGCTGAGTGCTTTGAAGTGTTGCTGCTCAATGGCACTCTCTGCTGGTGAGCAGACACAAATGCTCAAGCATAACAGCTGTGTGAAGGTGGATGCAGAGTGCATTAAGGTTTGAGACGAGAAAAGTGGTGTCCTGCGTCTTCAGGGCAACATGATGCATCATAAAGTGAAGAGAGCTGGTTTGAGTGAATTGTTGCTTAATCCAAAAGAACACCAGCTCCTTCGAGCCGGAATTGAACCAGCAACCTAAGGATAATCTTGCTGCATATTGCTACTACAGTCCTCTGCTCTACCAACTGAGCTATCAAAGGAAAGCTGCAAAGATGCTTCTGTGTGATGATTGTTTTCCCAGCGCATGTTGACGCATCTGGCCTCATGGAGTGGCCTCTGCGTCTTCAGTACCAGCCCATGCTGCAGCGCTGTGAGACTGTGAACCGCCAGCTACTCTTTACAGCCTGGAAAACGCGTGTGACTAACAATCACAAGAGTGTAGCTTTGACTTCTTATCAGGCTCGCAGATTTTTTGCAAGCTGTGCATTATGAATTTAAAGACCTTGCAAGCTGCCCTACTTGGTCGTGCTGCCTGGCGGCTTGCATGGCAAGTGCCTTCTTCGTGCAGCAGGCAGCGTATGTATCAGTCTGCTCAATCGAAGGTCCTGAGTTAAATGCTCAGAAAAGGAATCAGTGCTAAAAAGTCGTTCTTTTAGCTTCTTTCACTTCATATATCCACCTTTGCAAAAATCAAGAAGTCTTGCTTATGACATGGCAGAAAAAAGTTTGCTGTGCTTTGACCCATCTGGCGTGAACTCAGTGACACGTGAGACCACGTTTCTTTCTGGAGAATTGCCCTGAGCCAAAAGCAGAGTGGAGAATGCGGGCATCGATCCCGCTACCTCTCACATGCTAAGCGAGCGCTCTACCATTTGAGCTAATTCCCCAGCAGCTTCTTGCAGGTTGCCCTCGTTTGCTTCTCAGTCGCCTTTTCGCACTCGTCTCCAAGCTGCTCCACGACCATCAGAGAAAACCTATTTGAGGACTAGCCCACTCCTTGTATCCAATCGACATTGCGGAGCAGCAGCGAGCGAGCAACAGCAGGACGCGAAGCCACAGTAATGAAGAAAGAAGCCGAGAAGAGCACGAGACCGCGAAAGGGAAGCGAGGTGACCGGCAAGTAGCGGCCGCCCTGTGTGTGAGGGAGCAGGCGAGAGCGCTGTCTGACTGATAGCCAACTTGTTTTGCCTGAAAGGGAGTGCTGAGTGCTTTGAAGTGTTGCTGCCCACGTCTGCGTGTTGCAGACTGGCGCAATCCAAGATCCAGGATTACGTGCTGAGGGACGCACTTAAAATTGGTACAGTCGCCGCAAAGGCACGGTGGGGAAGGGCCACAGTTTAAAGGCCTTCTGCCACGGTAAACCCGGGGGCAGGAATCAGTACACAACTCCCCTCGGGCTGTACTTGCAACTTCTTTTTCGTGTACATGGAGCACCATGATCTGCAAACACCTATGTAGTGCCATGTACAATGTAAGGTCTGTTTCGTAATGCACGTTGAAAAGAAAAAAATGTAAACGTACCGTCACCCATTCCGTGTACTGTATAGTGACACATGTAATGTAATTTTGTTGAATGTACTACAAGGTATCCCGTATTGTACTTGATCTGAAAAGCAAATAAATGTATAGAACGGAACTGCCGTCAGCACCCAAATGTAATGTATGGGATTGCTGACCGCAGCTAAACATACTGAACTGCTTTTGAATGTACTGTACAAATTCTTTTGGCTTCTCTCACCTCATATATCCATCTTTGCAAAAATCAAGAAGTCTTGCTTCTGACATGGCAGAAAATGGTTTGCTGGGCTTTGGCCCATCTGCCGTGAACTCAGTGAGTGACACGTGAGATCACGTTTCTTTCTGGAGAATTGCCCTGAGCCAAAAGCAGAGTGGAGAATGCGGGCATCGATCCCGCTACCTCTCACATGCGAAGCAAGCGCTCTACCATTTGAGCTAATTCCCCAGTAGCTTCTTGCAGTTGAGCCTCGTTTGCTTCTCAGTCGCCTTTTCGCACTCGTCTCCAAGCTGCTCCACGACCATCAGAGAAAACCTATTTGAGGATTGGCCCACTCCTTCAATGCATTGTATCCAATCGACATTGCGGAGCAGCATCGAGCGAGCAACAGCAGGACGGGAAGCCACAGTAACGAAGAAAGAAGCCGAGAAGAGCACGAGACCACGGAAGGGAAGCGAGGTGACCGGCAAGTAGCGGCCGCCCTGTGTGTGAGGGAGCAGGCGAGAGCGCTGTCTGACTGATAGCCAACTTGTTTTGCCTGAAAGGGAGTGCTGAGTGCTTTGAAGTGTTGCTGCTCAATGGCACTCTCTGCTGGTGAGCAGACACAAATGCTCAAGCATAACAGCTGTGTGAAGGTGGATGCAGAGTGCATTAAGGTTTGAGACGAGAAAAGTGGTGTCCTGCGTCTTCAGGGCAACATGATGCATCATAAAGTGAAGAGAGCTGGTTTGAGTGAATTGTTGCTTAATCCAAAAGAACACCAGCTCCTTCGAGCCGGAATTGAACCAGCAACCTAAGGATAATCTTGCTGCATATTGCTACTACAGTCCTCTGCTCTACCAACTGAGCTATCAAAGGAAAGCTGCAAAGATGCTTCTGTGTGATGATTGTTTTCCCAGCGCATGTTGACGCATCTGGCCTCATGGAGTGGCCTCTGCGTCTTCAGTACCAGCCCATGCTGCAGCGCTGTGAGACTGTGAACCGCCAGCTACTCTTTACAGCCTGGAAAACGCGTGTGACTAACAATCACAAGAGTGTAGCTTTGACTTCTTATCAGGCTCGCACATTTTTTGCAAGCTGTGCATTATGAATTTAAAGACCTTGCAAGCTGCCCTACTTGGTCGTGCTGCCTGGCGGCTTGCATGGCAAGTGCCTTCTTCGTGCAGCAGGCAGCGTATGTATCAGTCTGCTCAATCGAAGGTCCTGAGTTAAATGCTCAGAAAAGGAATCAGTGCTAAAAAGTCGTTCTTTTAGCTTCTTTCACTTCATATATCCACCTTTGCAAAAATCAAGAAGTCTTGCTTATGACATGGCAGAAAAAAGTTTGCTGTGCTTTGACCCATCTGGCGTGAACTCAGTGACACGTGAGACCACGTTTCTTTCTGGAGAATTGCCCTGAGCCAAAAGCAGAGTGGAGAATGCGGGCATCGATCCCGCTACCTCTCACATGCTAAGCGAGCGCTCTACCATTTGAGCTAATTCCCCAGCAGCTTCTTGCAGGTTGCCCTCGTTTGCTTCTCAGTCGCCTTTTCGCACTCGTCTCCAAGCTGCTCCACGACCATCAGAGAAAACCTATTTGAGGACTAGCCCACTCCTTGTATCCAATCGACATTGCGGAGCAGCAGCGAGCGAGCAACAGCAGGACGCGAAGCCACAGTAATGAAGAAAGAAGCCGAGAAGAGCACGAGACCGCGAAAGGGAAGCGAGGTGACCGGCAAGTAGCGGCCGCCCTGTGTGTGAGGGAGCAGGCGAGAGCGCTGTCTGACTGATAGCCAACTTGTTTTGCCTGAAAGGGAGTGCTGAGTGCTTTGAAGTGTTGCTGCCCACGTCTGCGTGTTGCAGACTGGCGCAATCCAAGATCCAGGATTACGTGCTGAGGGACGCACTTAAAATTGGTACAGTCGCCGCAAAGGCACGGTGGGGAAGGGCCACAGTTTAAAGGCCTTCTGCCACGGTAAACCCGGGGGCAGGAATCAGTACACAACTCCCCTCGGGCTGTACTTGCAACTTCTTTTTCGTGTACATGGAGCACCATGATCTGCAAACACCTATGTAGTGCCATGTACAATGTAAGGTCTGTTTCGTAATGCACGTTGAAAAGAAAAAAATGTAAACGTACCGTCACCCATTCCGTGTACTGTATAGTGACACATGTAATGTAATTTTGTTGAATGTACTACAAGGTATCCCGTATTGTACTTGATCTGAAAAGCAAATAAATGTATAGAACGGAACTGCCGTCAGCACCCAAATGTAATGTATGGGATTGCTGACCGCAGCTAAACATACTGAACTGCTTTTGAATGTACTGTACAAATTCTTTTGGCTTCTCTCACCTCATATATCCATCTTTGCAAAAATCAAGAAGTCTTGCTTCTGACATGGCAGAAAATGGTTTGCTGGGCTTTGGCCCATCTGCCGTGAACTCAGTGAGTGACACGTGAGATCACGTTTCTTTCTGGAGAATTGCCCTGAGCCAAAAGCAGAGTGGAGAATGCGGGCATCGATCCCGCTACCTCTCACATGCGAAGCAAGCGCTCTACCATTTGAGCTAATTCCCCAGTAGCTTCTTGCAGTTGAGCCTCGTTTGCTTCTCAGTCGCCTTTTCGCACTCGTCTCCAAGCTGCTCCACGACCATCAGAGAAAACCTATTTGAGGATTGGCCCACTCCTTCAATGCATTGTATCCAATCGACATTGCGGAGCAGCATCGAGCGAGCAACAGCAGGACGGGAAGCCACAGTAACGAAGAAAGAAGCCGAGAAGAGCACGAGACCACGGAAGGGAAGCGAGGTGACCGGCAAGTAGCGGCCGCCCTGTGTGTGAGGGAGCAGGCGAGAGCGCTGTCTGACTGATAGCCAACTTGTTTTGCCTGAAAGGGAGTGCTGAGTGCTTTGAAGTGTTGCTGCCCACGTCTGCGTGTTGCAGACTGGCGCAATCCAAGATCCAGGATTACGTGCTGAGGGACGCACTTAAAATTGGTACAGTCGCCGCAAAGGCACGGTGGGGAAGGGCCACAGTTTAAAGGCCTTCTGCCACGGTAAACCCGGGGGCAGGAATCAGTACACAACTCCCCTCGGGCTGTACTTGCAACTTCTTTTTCGTGTACATGGAGCACCATGATCTGCAAACACCTATGTAGTGCCATGTACAATGTAAGGTCTGTTTCGTAATGCACGTTGAAAAGAAAAAAATGTAAACGTACCGTCACCCATTCCGTGTACTGTATAGTGACACATGTAATGTAATTTTGTTGAATGTACTACAAGGTATCCCGTATTGTACTTGATCTGAAAAGCAAATAAATGTATAGAACGGAACTGCCGTCAGCACCCAAATGTAATGTATGGGATTGCTGACCGCAGCTAAACATACTGAACTGCTTTTGAATGTACTGTACAAATTCTTTTGGCTTCTCTCACCTCATATATCCATCTTTGCAAAAATCAAGAAGTCTTGCTTCTGACATGGCAGAAAATGGTTTGCTGGGCTTTGGCCCATCTGCCGTGAACTCAGTGAGTGACACGTGAGATCACGTTTCTTTCTGGAGAATTGCCCTGAGCCAAAAGCAGAGTGGAGAATGCGGGCATCGATCCCGCTACCTCTCACATGCGAAGCAAGCGCTCTACCATTTGAGCTAATTCCCCAGTAGCTTCTTGCAGTTGAGCCTCGTTTGCTTCTCAGTCGCCTTTTCGCACTCGTCTCCAAGCTGCTCCACGACCATCAGAGAAAACCTATTTGAGGATTGGCCCACTCCTTCAATGCATTGTATCCAATCGACATTGCGGAGCAGCATCGAGCGAGCAACAGCAGGACGGGAAGCCACAGTAACGAAGAAAGAAGCCGAGAAGAGCACGAGACCACGGAAGGGAAGCGAGGTGACCGGCAAGTAGCGGCCGCCCTGTGTGTGAGGGAGCAGGCGAGAGCGCTGTCTGACTGATAGCCAACTTGTTTTGCCTGAAAGGGAGTGCTGAGTGCTTTGAAGTGTTGCTGCTCAATGGCACTCTCTGCTGGTGAGCAGACACAAATGCTCAAGCATAACAGCTGTGTGAAGGTGGATGCAGAGTGCATTAAGGTTTGAGACGAGAAAAGTGGTGTCCTGCGTCTTCAGGGCAACATGATGCATCATAAAGTGAAGAGAGCTGGTTTGAGTGAATTGCTGCTTAATCCAAAAGAACACCAGCTCCTTCGAGCCGGAATTGAACCAGCAACCTAAGGATAATCTTGCTGCATATTGCTACTACAGTCCTCTGCTCTACCAACTGAGCTATCAAAGGAAAGCTGCAAAGATGCTTCTGTGTGATGATTGTTTTCCCAGCGCATGTTGACGCATCTGGCCTCATGGAGTGGCCTGTGCGTCTTCAGTACCAGCCCATGCTGCAGCGCTGTGAGACTGTGAACCGCCAGCTACTCTTTACAGCCTGGAAAACGCGTGTGACTAACAATCACAAGAGTGTAGCTTTGACTTCTTATCAGGCTCGCAGATTTTTTGCAAGCTGTGCATTATGAATTTAAAGACCTTGCAAGCTGCCCTACTTGGTCGTGCTGCCTGGCGGCTTGCATGGCAAGTGCCTTCTTCGTGCAGCAGGCAGCGTATGTATCAGTCTGCTCAATCGAAGGTCCTGAGTTAAATGCTCAGAAAAGGAATCAATGCTAAAAAGTCGTTCTTTTAGCTTCTTTCACTTCATATATCCACCTTTGCAAAAATCAAGAAGTCTTGCTTATGACATGGCAGAAAAAAGTTTGCTGTGCTTTGACCCATCTGGCGTGAACTCAGTGACACGTGAGACCACGTTTCTTTCTGGAGAATTGCCCTGAGCCAAAAGCAGAGTGGAGAATGCGGGCATCGATCCCGCTACCTCTCACATGCTAAGCGAGCGCTCTACCATTTGAGCTAATTCCCCAGCAGCTTCTTGCAGGTTGCCCTCGTTTGCTTCTCAGTCGCCTTTTCGCACTCGTCTCCAAGCTGCTCCACGACCATCAGAGAAAACCTATTTGAGGACTAGCCCACTCCTTGTATCCAATCGACATTGCGGAGCAGCATCGAGCGAGCAACAGCAGGACGGGAAGCCACAGTAACGAAGAAAGAAGCCGAGAAGAGCACGAGACCACGGAAGGGAAGCGAGGTGACCGGCAAGTAGCGGCCGCCCTGTGTGTGAGGGAGCAGGCGAGAGCGCTGTCTGACTGATAGCCAACTTGTTTTGCCTGAAAGGGAGTGCTGAGTGCTTTGAAGTGTTGCTGCCCACGTCTGCGTGTTGCAGACTGGCGCAATCCAAGATCCAGGATTACGTGCTGAGGGACGCACTTAAAATTGGTACAGTCGCCGCAAAGGCACGGTGGGGAAGGGCCACAGTTTAAAGGCCTTCTGCCACGGTAAACCCGGGGGCAGGAATCAGTACACAACTCCCCTCGGGCTGTACTTGCAACTTCTTTTTCGTGTACATGGAGCACCATGATCTGCAAACACCTATGTAGTGCCATGTACAATGTAAGGTCTGTTTCGTAATGCACGTTGAAAAGAAAAAAATGTAAACGTACCGTCACCCATTCCGTGTACTGTATAGTGACACATGTAATGTAATTTTGTTGAATGTACTACAAGGTATCCCGTATTGTACTTGATCTGAAAAGCAAATAAATGTATAGAACGGAACTGCCGTCAGCACCCAAATGTAATGTATGGGATTGCTGACCGCAGCTAAACATACTGAACTGCTTTTGAATGTACTGTACAAATTCTTTTGGCTTCTCTCACCTCATATATCCATCTTTGCAAAAATCAAGAAGTCTTGCTTCTGACATGGCAGAAAATGGTTTGCTGGGCTTTGGCCCATCTGCCGTGAACTCAGTGAGTGACACGTGAGATCACGTTTCTTTCTGGAGAATTGCCCTGAGCCAAAAGCAGAGTGGAGAATGCGGGCATCGATCCCGCTACCTCTCACATGCGAAGCAAGCGCTCTACCATTTGAGCTAATTCCCCAGTAGCTTCTTGCAGTTGAGCCTCGTTTGCTTCTCAGTCGCCTTTTCGCACTCGTCTCCAAGCTGCTCCACGACCATCAGAGAAAACCTATTTGAGGATTGGCCCACTCCTTCAATGCATTGTATCCAATCGACATTGCGGAGCAGCATCGAGCGAGCAACAGCAGGACGGGAAGCCACAGTAACGAAGAAAGAAGCCGAGAAGAGCACGAGACCACGGAAGGGAAGCGAGGTGACCGGCAAGTAGCGGCCGCCCTGTGTGTGAGGGAGCAGGCGAGAGCGCTGTCTGACTGATAGCCAACTTGTTTTGCCTGAAAGGGAGTGCTGAGTGCTTTGAAGTGTTGCTGCTCAATGGCACTCTCTGCTGGTGAGCAGACACAAATGCTCAAGCATAACAGCTGTGTGAAGGTGGATGCAGAGTGCATTAAGGTTTGAGACGAGAAAAGTGGTGTCCTGCGTCTTCAGGGCAACATGATGCATCATAAAGTGAAGAGAGCTGGTTTGAGTGAATTGCTGCTTAATCCAAAAGAACACCAGCTCCTTCGAGCCGGAATTGAACCAGCAACCTAAGGATAATCTTGCTGCATATTGCTACTACAGTCCTCTGCTCTACCAACTGAGCTATCAAAGGAAAGCTGCAAAGATGCTTCTGTGTGATGATTGTTTTCCCAGCGCATGTTGACGCATCTGGCCTCATGGAGTGGCCTGTGCGTCTTCAGTACCAGCCCATGCTGCAGCGCTGTGAGACTGTGAACCGCCAGCTACTCTTTACAGCCTGGAAAACGCGTGTGACTAACAATCACAAGAGTGTAGCTTTGACTTCTTATCAGGCTCGCAGATTTTTTGCAAGCTGTGCATTATGAATTTAAAGACCTTGCAAGCTGCCCTACTTGGTCGTGCTGCCTGGCGGCTTGCATGGCAAGTGCCTTCTTCGTGCAGCAGGCAGCGTATGTATCAGTCTGCTCAATCGAAGGTCCTGAGTTAAATGCTCAGAAAAGGAATCAATGCTAAAAAGTCGTTCTTTTAGCTTCTTTCACTTCATATATCCACCTTTGCAAAAATCAAGAAGTCTTGCTTATGACATGGCAGAAAAAAGTTTGCTGTGCTTTGACCCATCTGGCGTGAACTCAGTGACACGTGAGACCACGTTTCTTTCTGGAGAATTGCCCTGAGCCAAAAGCAGAGTGGAGAATGCGGGCATCGATCCCGCTACCTCTCACATGCTAAGCGAGCGCTCTACCATTTGAGCTAATTCCCCAGCAGCTTCTTGCAGGTTGCCCTTGTTTGCTTCTCAGTCGCCTTTTCGCACTCGTCTCCAAGCTGCTCCACGACCATCAGAGAAAACCTATTTGAGGATTGGCCCACTCCTTCAATGCATTGTATCCAATCGACATTGCGGAGCAGCATCGAGCGAGCAACAGCAGGACGGGAAGCCACAGTAACGAAGAAAGAAGCCGAGAAGAGCACGAGACCACGGAAGGGAAGCGAGGTGACCGGCAAGTAGCGGCCGCCCTGTGTGTGAGGGAGCAGGCGAGAGCGCTGTCTGACTGATAGCCAACTTGTTTTGCCTGAAAGGGAGTGCTGAGTGCTTTGAAGTGTTGCTGCTCAATGGCACTCTCTGCTGGTGAGCAGACACAAATGCTCAAGCATAACAGCTGTGTGAAGGTGGATGCAGAGTGCATTAAGGTTTGAGACGAGAAAAGTGGTGTCCTGCGTCTTCAGGGCAACATGATGCATCATAAAGTGAAGAGAGCTGGTTTGAGTGAATTGCTGCTTAATCCAAAAGAACACCAGCTCCTTCGAGCCGGAATTGAACCAGCAACCTAAGGATAATCTTGCTGCATATTGCTACTACAGTCCTCTGCTCTACCAACTGAGCTATCAAAGGAAAGCTGCAAAGATGCTTCTGTGTGATGATTGTTTTCCCAGCGCATGTTGACGCATCTGGCCTCATGGAGTGGCCTCTGCGTCTTCAGTACCAGCCCATGCTGCAGCGCTGTGAGACTGTGAACCGCCAGCTACTCTTTACAGCCTGGAAAACGCGTGTGACTAACAATCACAAGAGTGTAGCTTTGACTTCTTATCAGGCTCGCAGATTTTTTGCAAGCTGTGCATTATGAATTTAAAGACCTTGCAAGCTGCCCTACTTGGTCGTGCTGCCTGGCGGCTTGCATGGCAAGTGCCTTCTTCGTGCAGCAGGCAGCGTATGTATCAGTCTGCTCAATCGAAGGTCCTGAGTTAAATGCTCAGAAAAGGAATCAGTGCTAAAAAGTCGTTCTTTTAGCTTCTTTCACTTCATATATCCACCTTTGCAAAAATCAAGAAGTCTTGCTTATGACATGGCAGAAAAAAGTTTGCTGTGCTTTGACCCATCTGGCGTGAACTCAGTGACACGTGAGACCACGTTTCTTTCTGGAGAATTGCCCTGAGCCAAAAGCAGAGTGGAGAATGCGGGCATCGATCCCGCTACCTCTCACATGCTAAGCGAGCGCTCTACCATTTGAGCTAATTCCCCAGCAGCTTCTTGCAGGTTGCCCTCGTTTGCTTCTCAGTCGCCTTTTCGCACTCGTCTCCAAGCTGCTCCACGACCATCAGAGAAAACCTATTTGAGGACTAGCCCACTCCTTGTATCCAATCGACATTGCGGAGCAGCAGCGAGCGAGCAACAGCAGGACGCGAAGCCACAGTAATGAAGAAAGAAGCCGAGAAGAGCACGAGACCGCGAAAGGGAAGCGAGGTGACCGGCAAGTAGCGGCCGCCCTGTGTGTGAGGGAGCAGGCGAGAGCGCTGTCTGACTGATAGCCAACTTGTTTTGCCTGAAAGGGAGTGCTGAGTGCTTTGAAGTGTTGCTGCCCACGTCTGCGTGTTGCAGACTGGCGCAATCCAAGATCCAGGATTACGTGCTGAGGGACGCACTTAAAATTGGTACAGTCGCCGCAAAGGCACGGTGGGGAAGGGCCACAGTTTAAAGGCCTTCTGCCACGGTAAACCCGGGGGCAGGAATCAGTACACAACTCCCCTCGGGCTGTACTTGCAACTTCTTTTTCGTGTACATGGAGCACCATGATCTGCAAACACCTATGTAGTGCCATGTACAATGTAAGGTCTGTTTCGTAATGCACGTTGAAAAGAAAAAAATGTAAACGTACCGTCACCCATTCCGTGTACTGTATAGTGACACATGTAATGTAATTTTGTTGAATGTACTACAAGGTATCCCGTATTGTACTTGATCTGAAAAGCAAATAAATGTATAGAACGGAACTGCCGTCAGCACCCAAATGTAATGTATGGGATTGCTGACCGCAGCTAAACATACTGAACTGCTTTTGAATGTACTGTACAAATTCTTTTGGCTTCTCTCACCTCATATATCCATCTTTGCAAAAATCAAGAAGTCTTGCTTCTGACATGGCAGAAAATGGTTTGCTGGGCTTTGGCCCATCTGCCGTGAACTCAGTGAGTGACACGTGAGATCACGTTTCTTTCTGGAGAATTGCCCTGAGCCAAAAGCAGAGTGGAGAATGCGGGCATCGATCCCGCTACCTCTCACATGCGAAGCAAGCGCTCTACCATTTGAGCTAATTCCCCAGTAGCTTCTTGCAGTTGAGCCTCGTTTGCTTCTCAGTCGCCTTTTCGCACTCGTCTCCAAGCTGCTCCACGACCATCAGAGAAAACCTATTTGAGGATTGGCCCACTCCTTCAATGCATTGTATCCAATCGACATTGCGGAGCAGCATCGAGCGAGCAACAGCAGGACGGGAAGCCACAGTAACGAAGAAAGAAGCCGAGAAGAGCACGAGACCACGGAAGGGAAGCGAGGTGACCGGCAAGTAGCGGCCGCCCTGTGTGTGAGGGAGCAGGCGAGAGCGCTGTCTGACTGATAGCCAACTTGTTTTGCCTGAAAGGGAGTGCTGAGTGCTTTGAAGTGTTGCTGCTCAATGGCACTCTCTGCTGGTGAGCAGACACAAATGCTCAAGCATAACAGCTGTGTGAAGGTGGATGCAGAGTGCATTAAGGTTTGAGACGAGAAAAGTGGTGTCCTGCGTCTTCAGGGCAACATGATGCATCATAAAGTGAAGAGAGCTGGTTTGAGTGAATTGCTGCTTAATCCAAAAGAACACCAGCTCCTTCGAGCCAGAATTGAACCAGCAACCTAAGGATAATCTTGCTGCATATTGCTACTACAGTCCTCTGCTCTACCAACTGAGCTATCAAAGGAAAGCTGCAAAGATGCTTCTGTGTGATGATTGTTTTCCCAGCGCATGTTGACGCATCTGGCCTCATGGAGTGGCCTGTGCGTCTTCAGTACCAGCCCATGCTGCAGCGCTGTGAGACTGTGAACCGCCAGCTACTCTTTACAGCCTGGAAAACGCGTGTGACTAACAATCACAAGAGTGTAGCTTTGACTTCTTATCAGGCTCGCACATTTTTTGCAAGCTGTGCATTATGAATTTAACGACCTTGCAAGCTGCCCTACTTGGTCGTGCTGCCTGGCGGCTTGCATGGCAAGTGCCTTCTTCGTGCAGCAGGCAGCGTATGTATCAGTCTGCTCAATCGAAGGTCCTGAGTTAAATGCTCAGAAAAGGAATCAATGCTAAAAAGTCGTTCTTTTAGCTTCTTTCACTTCATATATCCACCTTTGCAAAAATCAAGAAGTCTTGCTTATGACATGGCAGAAAAAAGTTTGCTGTGCTTTGACCCATCTGGCGTGAACTCAGTGACACGTGAGACCACGTTTCTTTCTGGAGAATTGCCCTGAGCCAAAAGCAGAGTGGAGAATGCGGGCATCGATCCCGCTACCTCTCACATGCTAAGCGAGCGCTCTACCATTTGAGCTAATTCCCCAGCAGCTTCTTGCAGGTTGCCCTCGTTTGCTTCTCAGTCGCCTTTTCGCACTCGTCTCCAAGCTGCTCCACGACCATCAGAGAAAACCTATTTGAGGACTAGCCCACTCCTTGTATCCAATCGACATTGCGGAGCAGCATCGAGCGAGCAACAGCAGGACGGGAAGCCACAGTAACGAAGAAAGAAGCCGAGAAGAGCACGAGACCGCGGAAGGGAAGCGAGGTGACCGGCAAGTAGCGGCCGCCCTGTGTGTGAGGGTGCAGGCGAGAGCGCTGTCTGACTGATAGCCAACTTGTTTTGCCTGAAAGGGAGTGCTGAGTGCTTTGAAGTGTTGCTGCCCACGTCTGCGTGTTGCAGACTGGCGCAATCCAAGATCCAGGATTACGTGCTGAGGGACGCACTTAAAATTGGTACAGTCGCCGCAAAGGCACGGTGGGGAAGGGCCACAGTTTAAAGGCCTTCTGCCACGGTAAACCCGGGGGCAGGAATCAGTACACAACTCCCCTCGGGCTGTACTTGCAACTTCTTTTTCGTGTACATGGAGCACCATGATCTGCAAACACCTATGTAGTGCCATGTACAATGTAAGGTCTGTTTCGTAATGCACGTTGAAAAGAAAAAAATGTAAACGTACCGTCACCCATTCCGTGTACTGTATAGTGACACATGTAATGTAATTTTGTTGAATGTACTACAAGGTATCCCGTATTGTACTTGATCTGAAAAGCAAATAAATGTATAGAACGGAACTGCCGTCAGCACCCAAATGTAATGTATGGGATTGCTGACCGCAGCTAAACATACTGAACTGCTTTTGAATGTACTGTACAAATTCTTTTGGCTTCTCTCACCTCATATATCCATCTTTGCAAAAATCAAGAAGTCTTGCTTCTGACATGGCAGAAAATGGTTTGCTGGGCTTTGGCCCATCTGCCGTGAACTCAGTGAGTGACACGTGAGATCACGTTTCTTTCTGGAGAATTGCCCTGAGCCAAAAGCAGAGTGGAGAATGCGGGCATCGATCCCGCTACCTCTCACATGCGAAGCAAGCGCTCTACCATTTGAGCTAATTCCCCAGTAGCTTCTTGCAGTTGAGCCTCGTTTGCTTCTCAGTCGCCTTTTCGCACTCGTCTCCAAGCTGCTCCACGACCATCAGAGAAAACCTATTTGAGGATTGGCCCACTCCTTCAATGCATTGTATCCAATCGACATTGCGGAGCAGCATCGAGCGAGCAACAGCAGGACGGGAAGCCACAGTAACGAAGAAAGAAGCCGAGAAGAGCACGAGACCACGGAAGGGAAGCGAGGTGACCGGCAAGTAGCGGCCGCCCTGTGTGTGAGGGAGCAGGCGAGAGCGCTGTCTGACTGATAGCCAACTTGTTTTGCCTGAAAGGGAGTGCTGAGTGCTTTGAAGTGTTGCTGCTCAATGGCACTCTCTGCTGGTGAGCAGACACAAATGCTCAAGCATAACAGCTGTGTGAAGGTGGATGCAGAGTGCATTAAGGTTTGAGACGAGAAAAGTGGTGTCCTGCGTCTTCAGGGCAACATGATGCATCATAAAGTGAAGAGAGCTGGTTTGAGTGAATTGCTGCTTAATCCAAAAGAACACCAGCTCCTTCGAGCCGGAATTGAACCAGCAACCTAAGGATAATCTTGCTGCATATTGCTACTACAGTCCTCTGCTCTACCAACTGAGCTATCAAAGGAAAGCTGCAAAGATGCTTCTGTGTGATGATTGTTTTCCCAGCGCATGTTGACGCATCTGGCCTCATGGAGTGGCCTGTGCGTCTTCAGTACCAGCCCATGCTGCAGCGCTGTGAGACTGTGAACCGCCAGCTACTCTTTACAGCCTGGAAAACGCGTGTGACTAACAATCACAAGAGTGTAGCTTTGACTTCTTATCAGGCTCGCACATTTTTTGCAAGCTGTGCATTATGAATTTAAAGACCTTGCAAGCTGCCCTACTTGGTCGTGCTGCCTGGCGGCTTGCATGGCAAGTGCCTTCTTCGTGCAGCAGGCAGCGTATGTATCAGTCTGCTCAATCGAAGGTCCTGAGTTAAATGCTCAGAAAAGGAATCAGTGCTAAAAAGTCGTTCTTTTAGCTTCTTTCACTTCATATATCCACCTTTGCAAAAATCAAGAAGTCTTGCTTATGACATGGCAGAAAAAAGTTTGCTGTGCTTTGACCCATCTGGCGTGAACTCAGTGACACGTGAGACCACGTTTCTTTCTGGAGAATTGCCCTGAGCCAAAAGCAGAGTGGAGAATGCGGGCATCGATCCCGCTACCTCTCACATGCTAAGCGAGCGCTCTACCATTTGAGCTAATTCCCCAGCAGCTTCTTGCAGGTTGCCCTCGTTTGCTTCTCAGTCGCCTTTTCGCACTCGTCTCCAAGCTGCTCCACGACCATCAGAGAAAACCTATTTGAGGACTAGCCCACTCCTTGTATCCAATCGACATTGCGGAGCAGCAGCGAGCGAGCAACAGCAGGACGCGAAGCCACAGTAACGAAGAAAGAAGCCGAGAAGAGCACGAGACCGCGAAAGGGAAGCGAGGTGACCGGCAAGTAGCGGCCGCCCTGTGTGTGAGGGAGCAGGCGAGAGCGCTGTCTGACTGATAGCCAACTTGTTTTGCCTGAAAGGGAGTGCTGAGTGCTTTGAAGTGTTGCTGCCCACGTCTGCGTGTTGCAGACTGGCGCAATCCAAGATCCAGGATTACGTGCCGAGGGACGCACTTAAAATTGGTACAGTCGCCGCAAAGGCACGGTGGGGAAGGGCCACAGTTTAAAGGCCTTCTGCCACGGTAAACCCGGGGGCAGGAATCAGTACACAACTCCCCTCGGGCTGTACTTGCAACTTCTTTTTCGTGTACATGGAGCACCATGATCTGCAAACACCTATGTAGTGCCATGTACAATGTAAGGTCTGTTTCGTAATGCACGTTGAAAAGAAAAAAATGTAAACGTACCGTCACCCATTCCGTGTACTGTATAGTGACACATGTAATGTAATTTTGTTGAATGTACTACAAGGTATCCCGTATTGTACTTGATCTGAAAAGCAAGGAAATGTATAGAACGGAACTGCCGTCAGCACCCAAATGTAATGTATGGGATTGCTGACCGCAGCTAAACATACTGAACTGCTTTTGAATGTACTGTACAAATTCTTTTGGCTTCTCTCACCTCATATATCCATCTTTGCAAAAATCAAGAAGTCTTGCTTCTGACATGGCAGAAAATGGTTTGCTGGGCTTTGGCCCATCTGCCGTGAACTCAGTGAGTGACACGTGAGATCACGTTTCTTTCTGGAGAATTGCCCTGAGCCAAAAGCAGAGTGGAGAATGCGGGCATCGATCCCGCTACCTCTCACATGCGAAGCAAGCGCTCTACCATTTGAGCTAATTCCCCAGTAGCTTCTTGCAGTTGAGCCTCGTTTGCTTCTCAGTCGCCTTTTCGCACTCGTCTCCAAGCTGCTCCACGACCATCAGAGAAAACCTATTTGAGGATTGGCCCACTCCTTCAATGCATTGTATCCAATCGACATTGCGGAGCAGCATCGAGCGAGCAACAGCAGGACGGGAAGCCACAGTAACGAAGAAAGAAGCCGAGAAGAGCACGAGACCACGGAAGGGAAGCGAGGTGACCGGCAAGTAGCGGCCGCCCTGTGTGTGAGGGAGCAGGCGAGAGCGCTGTCTGACTGATAGCCAACTTGTTTTGCCTGAAAGGGAGTGCTGAGTGCTTTGAAGTGTTGCTGCTCAATGGCACTCTCTGCTGGTGAGCAGACACAAATGCTCAAGCATAACAGCTGTGTGAAGGTGGATGCAGAGTGCATTAAGGTTTGAGACGAGAAAAGTGGTGTCCTGCGTCTTCAGGGCAACATGATGCATCATAAAGTGAAGAGAGCTGGTTTGAGTGAATTGCTGCTTAATCCAAAAGAACACCAGCTCCTTCGAGCCGGAATTGAACCAGCAACCTAAGGATAATCTTGCTGCATATTGCTACTACAGTCCTCTGCTCTACCAACTGAGCTATCAAAGGAAAGCTGCAAAGATGCTTCTGTGTGATGATTGTTTTCCCAGCGCATGTTGACGCATCTGGCCTCATGGAGTGGCCTGTGCGTCTTCAGTACCAGCCCATGCTGCAGCGCTGTGAGACTGTGAACCGCCAGCTACTCTTTACAGCCTGGAAAACGCGTGTGACTAACAATCACAAGAGTGTAGCTTTGACTTCTTATCAGGCTCGCACATTTTTTGCAAGCTGTGCATTATGAATTTAAAGACCTTGCAAGCTGCCCTACTTGGTCGTGCTGCCTGGCGGCTTGCATGGCAAGTGCCTTCTTCGTGCAGCAGGCAGCGTATGTATCAGTCTGCTCAATCGAAGGTCCTGAGTTAAATGCTCAGAAAAGGAATCAGTGCTAAAAAGTCGTTCTTTTAGCTTCTTTCACTTCATATATCCACCTTTGCAAAAATCAAGAAGTCTTGCTTATGACATGGCAGAAAAAAGTTTGCTGTGCTTTGACCCATCTGGCGTGAACTCAGTGACACGTGAGACCACGTTTCTTTCTGGAGAATTGCCCTGAGCCAAAAGCAGAGTGGAGAATGCGGGCATCGATCCCGCTACCTCTCACATGCTAAGCGAGCGCTCTACCATTTGAGCTAATTCCCCAGCAGCTTCTTGCAGGTTGCCCTCGTTTGCTTCTCAGTCGCCTTTTCGCACTCGTCTCCAAGCTGCTCCACGACCATCAGAGAAAACCTATTTGAGGACTAGCCCACTCCTTGTATCCAATCGACATTGCGGAGCAGCAGCGAGCGAGCAACAGCAGGACGCGAAGCCACAGTAACGAAGAAAGAAGCCGAGAAGAGCACGAGACCGCGAAAGGGAAGCGAGGTGACCGGCAAGTAGCGGCCGCCCTGTGTGTGAGGGAGCAGGCGAGAGCGCTGTCTGACTGATAGCCAACTTGTTTTGCCTGAAAGGGAGTGCTGAGTGCTTTGAAGTGTTGCTGCCCACGTCTGCGTGTTGCAGACTGGCGCAATCCAAGATCCAGGATTACGTGCTGAGGGACGCACTTAAAATTGGTACAGTCGCCGCAAAGGCACGGTGGGGAAGGGCCACAGTTTAAAGGCCTTCTGCCACGGTAAACCCGGGGGCAGGAATCAGTACACAACTCCCCTCGGGCTGTACTTGCAACTTCTTTTTCGTGTACATGGAGCACCATGATCTGCAAACACCTATGTAGTGCCATGTACAATGTAAGGTCTGTTTCGTAATGCACGTTGAAAAGAAAAAAATTTAAACGTACCGTCACCCATTCCGTGTACTGTATAGTGACACATGTAATGTAATTTTGTTGAATGTACTACAAGGTATCCCGTATTGTACTTGATCTGAAAAGCAAATAAATGTATAGAACGGAACTGCCGTCAGCACCCAAATGTAATGTATGGGATTGCTGACCGCAGCTAAACATACTGAACTGCTTTTGAATGTACTGTACAAATTCTTTTGGCTTCTCTCACCTCATATATCCATCTTTGCAAAAATCAAGAAGTCTTGCTTCTGACATGGCAGAAAATGGTTTGCTGGGCTTTGGCCCATCTGCCGTGAACTCAGTGAGTGACACGTGAGATCACGTTTCTTTCTGGAGAATTGCCCTGAGCCAAAAGCAGAGTGGAGAATGCGGGCATCGATCCCGCTACTTCTCACATGCGAAGCAAGCGCTCTACCATTTGAGCTAATTCCCCAGTAGCTTCTTGCAGTTGAGCCTCGTTTGCTTCTCAGTCGCCTTTTCGCACTCGTCTCCAAGCTGCTCCACGACCATCAGAGAAAACCTATTTGAGGATTGGCCCACTCCTTCAATGCATTGTATCCAATCGACATTGCGGAGCAGCATCGAGCGAGCAACAGCAGGACGGGAAGCCACAGTAACGAAGAAAGAAGCCGAGAAGAGCACGAGACCACGGAAGGGAAGCGAGGTGACCGGCAAGTAGCGGCCGCCCTGTGTGTGAGGGAGCAGGCGAGAGCGCTGTCTGACTGATAGCCAACTTGTTTTGCCTGAAAGGGAGTGCTGAGTGCTTTGAAGTGTTGCTGCTCAATGGCACTCTCTGCTGGTGAGCAGACACAAATGCTCAAGCATAACAGCTGTGTGAAGGTGGATGCAGAGTGCATTAAGGTTTGAGACGAGAAAAGTGGTGTCCTGCGTCTTCAGGGCAACATGATGCATCATAAAGTGAAGAGAGCTGGTTTGAGTGAATTGCTGCTTAATCCAAAAGAACACCAGCTCCTTCGAGCCGGAATTGAACCAGCAACCTAAGGATAATCTTGCTGCATATTGCTACTACAGTCCTCTGCTCTACCAACTGAGCTATCAAAGGAAAGCTGCAAAGATGCTTCTGTGTGATGATTGTTTTCCCAGCGCATGTTGACGCATCTGGCCTCATGGAGTGGCCTGTGCGTCTTCAGTACCAGCCAATGCTGCAGCGCTGTGAGACTGTGAACCGCCAGCTACTCTGTACAGCCTGGAAAACGCGTGTGACTAACAATCACAAGAGTGTAGCTTTGACTTCTTATCAGGCTCGCAGATTTTTTGCAAGCTGTGCATTATGAATTTACAAAAACCTTGCAAGCTGCCCTACTTGGTCGTGCTGCCTGGCGGCTTGCATGGCAAGTGCCTTCTTCGTGCAGCAGGCAGCGTATGTATCAGTCTGCTCAATCGAAGGTCCTGAGTTAAATGCTCAGAAAAGGAATCAGTGCTAAAAAGTCGTTCTTTTAGCTTCTTTCACTTCATATATCCACCTTTGCAAAAATCAAGAAGTCTTGCTTATGACATGGCAGAAAAAAGTTTGCTGTGCTTTGACCCATCTGGCGTGAACTCAGTGACACGTGAGACCACGTTTCTTTCTGGAGAATTGCCCTGAGCCAAAAGCAGAGTGGAGAATGCGGGCATCGATCCCGCTACCTCTCACATGCTAAGCGAGCGCTCTACCATTTGAGCTAATTCCCCAGCAGCTTCTTGCAGGTTGCCCTCGTTTGCTTCTCAGTCGCCTTTTCGCACTCGTCTCCAAGCTGCTCCACGACCATCAGAGAAAACCTATTTGAGGACTAGCCCACTCCTTGTATCCAATCGACATTGCGGAGCAGCAGCGAGCGAGCAACAGCAGGACGCGAAGCCACAGTAACGAAGAAAGAAGCCGAGAAGAGCACGAGACCGCGAAAGGGAAGCGAGGTGACCGGCAAGTAGCGGCCGCCCTGTGTGTGAGGGAGCAGGCGAGAGCGCTGTCTGACTGATAGCCAACTTGTTTTGCCTGAAAGGGAGTGCTGAGTGCTTTGAAGTGTTGCTGCCCACGTCTGCGTGTTGCAGACTGGCGCAATCCAAGATCCAGGATTACGTGCTGAGGGACGCACTTAAAATTGGTACAGTCGCCGCAAAGGCACGGTGGGGAAGGGCCACAGTTTAAAGGCCTTCTGCCACGGTAAACCCGGGGGCAGGAATCAGTACACAACTCCCCTCGGGCTGTACTTGCAACTTCTTTTTCGTGTACATGGAGCACCATGATCTGCAAACACCTATGTAGTGCCATGTACAATGTAAGGTCTGTTTCGTAATGCACGTTGAAAAGAAAAAAATGTAAACGTACCGTCACCCATTCCGTGTACTGTATAGTGACACATGTAATGTAATTTTGTTGAATGTACTACAAGGTATCCCGTATTGTACTTGATCTGAAAAGCAAATAAATATATAGAACGGAACTGCCGTCAGCACCCAAATGTAATGTATGGGATTGCTGACCGCAGCTAAACATACTGAACTGCTTTTGAATGTACTGTACAAATTCTTTTGCTTCTCTCACCTCATATATCCATCTTTGCAAAAATCAAGAAGTCTTGCTTCTGACATGGCAGAAAATGGTTTGCTGGGCTTTGGCCCATCTGCCGTGAACTCAGTGAGTGACACGTGAGATCACGTTTCTTTCTGGAGAATTGCCCTGAGCCAAAAGCAGAGTGGAGAATGCGGGCATCGATCCCGCTACCTCTCACATGCTAAGCAAGCGCTCTACCATTTGAGCTAATTCCCCAGTAGCTTCTTGCAGTTGAGCCTCGTTTGCTTCTCAGTCGCCTTTTCGCACTCGTCTCCAAGCTGCTCCACGACCATCAGAGAAAACCTATTTGAGGATTGGCCCACTCCTTCAATGCATTGTATCCAATCGACATTGCGGAGCAGCATCGAGCGAGCAACAGCAGGACGGGAAGCCACAGTAACGAAGAAAGAAGCCGAGAAGAGCACGAGACCACGGAAGGGAAGCGAGGTGACCGGCAAGTAGCGGCCGCCCTGTGTGTGAGGGAGCAGGCGAGAGCGCTGTCTGACTGATAGCCAACTTGTTTTGCCTGAAAGGGAGTGCTGAGTGCTTTGAAGTGTTGCTGCTCAATGGCACTCTCTGCTGGTGAGCAGACACAAATGCTCAAGCATAACAGCTGTGTGAAGGTGGATGCAGAGTGCATTAAGGTTTGAGACGAGAAAAGTGGTGTCCTGCGTCTTCAGGGCAACATGATGCATCATAAAGTGAAGAGAGCTGGTTTGAGTGAATTGCTGCTTAATCCAAAAGAACACCAGCTCCTTCGAGCCGGAATTGAACCAGCAACCTAAGGATAATCTTGCTGCATATTGCTACTACAGTCCTCTGCTCTACCAACTGAGCTATCAAAGGAAAGCTGCAAAGATGCTTCTGTGTGATGATTGTTTTCCCAGCGCATGTTGACGCATCTGGCCTCATGGAGTGGCCTGTGCGTCTTCAGTACCAGCCCATGCTGCAGCGCTGTGAGACTGTGAACCGCCAGCTACTCTTTACAGCCTGGAAAACGCGTGTGACTAACAATCACAAGAGTGTAGCTTTGACTTCTTATCAGGCTCGCAGATTTTTTGCAAGCTGTGCATTATGAATTTAAAGGCCTTGCAAGCTGCCCTACTTGGTCGTGCTGCCTGGCGGCTTGCATGGCAAGTGCCTTCTTCGTGCAGCAGGCAGCGTATGTATCAGTCTGCTCAATCGAAGGTCCTGAGTTAAATGCTCAGAAAAGGAATCAATGCTAAAAAGTCGTTCTTTTAGCTTCTTTCACTTCATATATCCACCTTTGCAAAAATCAAGAAGTCTTGCTTATGACATGGCAGAAAAAAGTTTGCTGTGCTTTGACCCATCTGGCGTGAACTCAGTGACACGTGAGACCACGTTTCTTTCTGGAGAATTGCCCTGAGCCAAAAGCAGAGTGGAGAATGCGGGCATCGATCCCGCTACCTCTCACATGCTAAGCGAGCGCTCTACCATTTGAGCTAATTCCCCAGCAGCTTCTTGCAGGTTGCCCTCGTTTGCTTCTCAGTCGCCTTTTCGCACTCGTCTCCAAGCTGCTCCACGACCATCAGAGAAAACCTATTTGAGGACTAGCCCACTCCTTGTATCCAATCGACATTGCGGAGCAGCAGCGAGCGAGCAACAGCAGGACGCGAAGCCACAGTAACGAAGAAAGAAGCCGAGAAGAGCACGAGACCGCGAAAGGGAAGCGAGGTGACCGGCAAGTAGCGGCCGCCCTGTGTGTGAGGGAGCAGGCGAGAGCGCTGTCTGACTGATAGCCAACTTGTTTTGCCTGAAAGGGAGTGCTGAGTGCTTTGAAGTGTTGCTGCCCACGTCTGCGTGTTGCAGACTGGCGCAATCCAAGATCCAGGATTACGTGCTGAGGGACGCACTTAAAATTGGTACAGTCGCCGCAAAGGCACGGTGGGGAAGGGCCACAGTTTAAAGGCCTTCTGCCACGGTAAACCCGGGGGCAGGAATCAGTACACAACTCCCCTCGGGCTGTACTTGCAACTTCTTTTTCGTGTACATGGAGCACCATGATCTGCAAACACCTATGTAGTGCCATGTACAATGTAAGGTCTGTTTCGTAATGCACGTTGAAAAGAAAAAAATGTAAACGTACCGTCACCCATTCCGTGTACTGTATAGTGACACATGTAATGTAATTTTGTTGAATGTACTACAAGGTATCCCGTATTGTACTTGATCTGAAAAGCAAATAAATGTATAGAACGGAACTGCCGTCAGCACCCAAATGTAATGTATGGGATTGCTGACCGCAGCTAAACATACTGAACTGCTTTTGAATGTACTGTACAAATTCTTTTGGCTTCTCTCACCTCATATATCCATCTTTGCAAAAATCAAGAAGTCTTGCTTCTGACATGGCAGAAAATGGTTTGCTGGGCTTTGGCCCATCTGCCGTGAACTCAGTGAGTGACACGTGAGATCACGTTTCTTTCTGGAGAATTGCCCTGAGCCAAAAGCAGAGTGGAGAATGCGGGCATCGATCCCGCTACCTCTCACATGCGAAGCAAGCGCTCTACCATTTGAGCTAATTCCCCAGTAGCTTCTTGCAGTTGAGCCTCGTTTGCTTCTCAGTCGCCTTTTCGCACTCGTCTCCAAGCTGCTCCACGACCATCAGAGAAAACCTATTTGAGGATTGGCCCACTCCTTCAATGCATTGTATCCAATCGACATTGCGGAGCAGCATCGAGCGAGCAACAGCAGGACGGGAAGCCACAGTAACGAAGAAAGAAGCCGAGAAGAGCACGAGACCACGGAAGGGAAGCGAGGTGACCGGCAAGTAGCGGCCGCCCTGTGTGTGAGGGAGCAGGCGAGAGCGCTGTCTGACTGATAGCCAACTTGTTTTGCCTGAAAGGGAGTGCTGAGTGCTTTGAAGTGTTGCTGCTCAATGGCACTCTCTGCTGGTGAGCAGACACAAATGCTCAAGCATAACAGCTGTGTGAAGGTGGATGCAGAGTGCATTAAGGTTTGAGACGAGAAAAGTGGTGTCCTGCGTCTTCAGGGCAACATGATGCATCATAAAGTGAAGAGAGCTGGTTTGAGTGAATTGCTGCTTAATCCAAAAGAACACCAGCTCCTTCGAGCCGGAATTGAACCAGCAACCTAAGGATAATCTTGCTGCATATTGCTACTACAGTCCTCTGCTCCACCAACTGAGCTATCAAAGGAAAGCTGCAAAGATGCTTCTGTGTGATGATTGTTTTCCCAGCGCATGTTGACGCATCTGGCCTCATGGAGTGGCCTGTGCGTCTTCAGTACCAGCCCATGCTGCAGCGCTGTGAGACTGTGAACCGCCAGCTACTCTTTACAGCCTGGAAAACGCGTGTGACTAACAATCACAAGAGTGTAGCTTTGACTTCTTATCAGGCTCGCAGATTTTTTGCAAGCTGTGCATTATGAATTTAAAGACCTTGCAAGCTGCCCTACTTGGTCGTGCTGCCTGGCGGCTTGCATGGCAAGTGCCTTCTTCGTGCAGCAGGCAGCGTATGTATCAGTCTGCTCAATCGAAGGTCCTGAGTTAAATGCTCAGAAAAGGAATCAATGCTAAAAAGTCGTTCTTTTAGCTTCTTTCACTTCATATATCCACCTTTGCAAAAATCAAGAAGTCTTGCTTATGACATGGCAGAAAAAAGTTTGCTGTGCTTTGACCCATCTGGCGTGAACTCAGTGACACGTGAGACCACGTTTCTTTCTGGAGAATTGCCCTGAGCCAAAAGCAGAGTGGAGAATGCGGGCATCAATCCCGCTACCTCTCACGTGCTAAGCGAGCGCTCTACCATTTGAGCTAATTCCCCAGCAGCTTCTTGCAGGTTGCCCTCGTTTATTCTCAGTCGCCTTTTCGCACTCGTCTCCAAGCTGCTCCACGACCATCAGAGAAAACCTATTTGAGGACTAGCCCACTCCTTGTATCCAATCGACATTGCGGAGCAGCAGCGAGCGAGCAACAGCAGGACGCGAAGCCACAGTAACGAAGAAAGAAGCCGAGAAGAGCACGAGACCGCGAAAGGGAAGCGAGGTGACCGGCAAGTAGCGGCCGCCCTGTGTGTGAGGGAGCAGGCGAGAGCGCTGTCTGACTGATAGCCAACTTGTTTTGCCTGAAAGGGAGTGCTGAGTGCTTTGAAGTGTTGCTGCCCACGTCTGCGTGTTGCAGACTGGCGCAATCCAAGATCCAGGATTACGTGCCGAGGGACGCACTTAAAATTGGTACAGTCGCCGCAAAGGCACGGTGGGGAAGGGCCACAGTTTAAAGGCCTTCTGCCACGGTAAACCCGGGGGCAGGAATCAGTACACAACTCCCCTCGGGCTGTACTTGCAACTTCTTTTTCGTGTACATGGAGCACCATGATCTGCAAACACCTATGTAGTGCCATGTACAATGTAAGGTCTGTTTCGTAATGCACGTTGAAAAGAAAAAAATGTAAACGTACCGTCACCCATTCCGTGTACTGTATAGTGACACATGTAATGTAATTTTGTTGAATGTACTACAAGGTATCCCGTATTGTACTTGATCTGAAAAGCAAGGAAATGTATAGAACGGAACTGCCGTCAGCACCCAAATGTAATGTATGGGATTGCTGACCGCAGCTAAACATACTGAACTGCTTTTGAATGTACTGTACAAATTCTTTTGGCTTCTCTCACCTCATATATCCATCTTTGCAAAAATCAAGAAGTCTTGCTTCTGACATGGCAGAAAATGGTTTGCTGGGCTTTGGCCCATCTGCCGTGAACTCAGTGAGTGACACGTGAGATCACGTTTCTTTCTGGAGAATTGCCCTGAGCCAAAAGCAGAGTGGAGAATGCGGGCATCGATCCCGCTACCTCTCACATGCGAAGCAAGCGCTCTACCATTTGAGCTAATTCCCCAGTAGCTTCTTGCAGTTGAGCCTCGTTTGCTTCTCAGTCGCCTTTTCGCACTCGTCTCCAAGCTGCTCCACGACCATCAGAGAAAACCTATTTGAGGATTGGCCCACTCCTTCAATGCATTGTATCCAATCGACATTGCGGAGCAGCATCGAGCGAGCAACAGCAGGACGGGAAGCCACAGTAACGAAGAAAGAAGCCGAGAAGAGCACGAGACCACGGAAGGGAAGCGAGGTGACCGGCAAGTAGCGGCCGCCCTGTGTGTGAGGGAGCAGGCGAGAGCGCTGTCTGACTGATAGCCAACTTGTTTTGCCTGAAAGGGAGTGCTGAGTGCTTTGAAGTGTTGCTGCTCAATGGCACTCTCTGCTGGTGAGCAGACACAAATGCTCAAGCATAACAGCTGTGTGAAGGTGGATGCAGAGTGCATTAAGGTTTGAGACGAGAAAAGTGGTGTCCTGCGTCTTCAGGGCAACATGATGCATCATAAAGTGAAGAGAGCTGGTTTGAGTGAATTGCTGCTTAATCCAAAAGAACACCAGCTCCTTCGAGCCGGAATTGAACCAGCAACCTAAGGATAATCTTGCTGCATATTGCTACTACAGTCCTCTGCTCTACCAACTGAGCTATCAAAGGAAAGCTGCAAAGATGCTTCTGTGTGATGATTGTTTTCCCAGCGCATGTTGACGCATCTGGCCTCATGGAGTGGCCTCTGCGTCTTCAGTACCAGCCCATGCTGCAGCGCTGTGAGACTGTGAACCGCCAGCTACTCTTTACAGCCTGGAAAACGCGTGTGACTAACAATCACAAGAGTGTAGCTTTGACTTCTTATCAGGCTCGCAGATTTTTTGCAAGCTGTGCATTATGAATTTAAAGACCTTGCAAGCTGCCCTACTTGGTCGTGCTGCCTGGCGGCTTGCATGGCAAGTGCCTTCTTCGTGCAGCAGGCAGCGTATGTATCAGTCTGCTCAATCGAAGGTCCTGAGTTAAATGCTCAGAAAAGGAATCAATGCTAAAAAGTCGTTCTTTTAGCTTCTTTCACTTCATATATCCACCTTTGCAAAAATCAAGAAGTCTTGCTTATGACATGGCAGAAAAAAGTTTGCTGTGCTTTGACCCATCTGGCGTGAACTCAGTGACACGTGAGACCACGTTTCTTTCTGGAGAATTGCCCTGAGCCAAAAGCAGAGTGGAGAATGCGGGCATCGATCCCGCTACCTCTCACATGCTAAGCGAGCGCTCTACCATTTGAGCTAATTCCCCAGCAGCTTCTTGCAGGTTGCCCTCGTTTGCTTCTCAGTCGCCTTTTCGCACTCGTCTCCAAGCTGCTCCACGACCATCAGAGAAAACCTATTTGAGGACTAGCCCACTCCTTGTATCCAATCGACATTGCGGAGCAGCATCGAGCGAGCAACAGCAGGACGGGAAGCCACAGTAACGAAGAAAGAAGCCGAGAAGAGCACGAGACCACGGAAGGGAAGCGAGGTGACCGGCAAGTAGCGGCCGCCCTGTGTGTGAGGGAGCAGGCGAGAGCGCTGTCTGACTGATAGCCAACTTGTTTTGCCTGAAAGGGAGTGCTGAGTGCTTTGAAGTGTTGCTGCCCACGTCTGCGTGTTGCAGACTGGCGCAATCCAAGATCCAGGATTACGTGCTGAGGGACGCACTTAAAATTGGTACAGTCGCCGCAAAGGCACGGTGGGGAAGGGCCACAGTTTAAAGGCCTTCTGCCACGGTAAACCCGGGGGCAGGAATCAGTACACAACTCCCCTCGGGCTGTACTTGCAACTTCTTTTTCGTGTACATGGAGCACCATGATCTGCAAACACCTATGTAGTGCCATGTACAATGTAAGGTCTGTTTCGTAATGCACGTTGAAAAGAAAAAAATGTAAACGTACCGTCACCCATTCCGTGTACTGTATAGTGACACATGTAATGTAATTTTGTTGAATGTACTACAAGGTATCCCGTATTGTACTTGATCTGAAAAGCAAATAAATGTATAGAACGGAACTGCCGTCAGCACCCAAATGTAATGTATGGGATTGCTGACCGCAGCTAAACATACTGAACTGCTTTTGAATGTACTGTACAAATTCTTTTGGCTTCTCTCACCTCATATATCCATCTTTGCAAAAATCAAGAAGTCTTGCTTCTGACATGGCAGAAAATGGTTTGCTGGGCTTTGGCCCATCTGCCGTGAACTCAGTGAGTGACACGTGAGATCACGTTTCTTTCTGGAGAATTGCCCTGAGCCAAAAGCAGAGTGGAGAATGCGGGCATCGATCCCGCTACCTCTCACATGCGAAGCAAGCGCTCTACCATTTGAGCTAATTCCCCAGTAGCTTCTTGCAGTTGAGCCTCGTTTGCTTCTCAGTCGCCTTTTCGCACTC
The DNA here is from genome assembly GCF_044704955.1 of Pristiophorus japonicus. NCBI lineage: Eukaryota > Metazoa > Chordata > Chondrichthyes > Pristiophoridae > Pristiophorus > Pristiophorus japonicus. The sequence goes on along the minus strand of NW_027254190.1, from coordinate 17,152 downwards.
GTCTCCAAGCTGCTCCACGACCATCAGAGAAAACCTATTTGAGGATTGGCCCACTCCTTCAATGCATTGTATCCAATCGACATTGCGGAGCAGCATCGAGCGAGCAACAGCAGGACGGGAAGCCACAGTAACGAAGAAAGAAGCCGAGAAGAGCACGAGACCACGGAAGGGAAGCGAGGTGACCGGCAAGTAGCGGCCGCCCTGTGTGTGAGGGAGCAGGCGAGAGCGCTGTCTGACTGATAGCCAACTTGTTTTGCCTGAAAGGGAGTGCTGAGTGCTTTGAAGTGTTGCTGCTCAATGGCACTCTCTGCTGGTGAGCAGACACAAATGCTCAAGCATAACAGCTGTGTGAAGGTGGATGCAGAGTGCATTAAGGTTTGAGACGAGAAAAGTGGTGTCCTGCGTCTTCAGGGCAACATGATGCATCATAAAGTGAAGAGAGCTGGTTTGAGTGAATTGCTGCTTAATCCAAAAGAACACCAGCTCCTTCGAGCCGGAATTGAACCAGCAACCTAAGGATAATCTTGCTGCATATTGCTACTACAGTCCTCTGCTCTACCAACTGAGCTATCAAAGGAAAGCTGCAAAGATGCTTCTGTGTGATGATTGTTTTCCCAGCGCATGTTGACGCATCTGGCCTCATGGAGTGGCCTCTGCGTCTTCAGTACCAGCCCATGCTGCAGCGCTGTGAGACTGTGAACCGCCAGCTACTCTTTACAGCCTGGAAAACGCGTGTGACTAACAATCACAAGAGTGTAGCTTTGACTTCTTATCAGGCTCGCAGATTTTTTGCAAGCTGTGCATTATGAATTTAAAGACCTTGCAAGCTGCCCTACTTGGTCGTGCTGCCTGGCGGCTTGCATGGCAAGTGCCTTCTTCGTGCAGCAGGCAGCGTATGTATCAGTCTGCTCAATCGAAGGTCCTGAGTTAAATGCTCAGAAAAGGAATCAATGCTAAAAAGTCGTTCTTTTAGCTTCTTTCACTTCATATATCCACCTTTGCAAAAATCAAGAAGTCTTGCTTATGACATGGCAGAAAAAAGTTTGCTGTGCTTTGACCCATCTGGCGTGAACTCAGTGACACGTGAGACCACGTTTCTTTCTGGAGAATTGCCCTGAGCCAAAAGCAGAGTGGAGAATGCGGGCATCGATCCCGCTACCTCTCACATGCTAAGCGAGCGCTCTACCATTTGAGCTAATTCCCCAGCAGCTTCTTGCAGGTTGCCCTCGTTTGCTTCTCAGTCGCCTTTTCGCACTCGTCTCCAAGCTGCTCCACGACCATCAGAGAAAACCTATTTGAGGACTAGCCCACTCCTTGTATCCAATCGACATTGCGGAGCAGCAGCGAGCGAGCAACAGCAGGACGCGAAGCCACAGTAACGAAGAAAGAAGCCGAGAAGAGCACGAGACCGCGAAAGGGAAGCGAGGTGACCGGCAAGTAGCGGCCGCCCTGTGTGTGAGGGAGCAGGCGAGAGCGCTGTCTGACTGATAGCCAACTTGTTTTGCCTGAAAGGGAGTGCTGAGTGCTTTGAAGTGTTGCTGCCCACGTCTGCGTGTTGCAGACTGGCGCAATCCAAGATCCAGGATTACGTGCTGAGGGACGCACTTAAAATTGGTACAGTCGCCGCAAAGGCACGGTGGGGAAGGGCCACAGTTTAAAGGCCTTCTGCCACGGTAAACCCGGGGGCAGGAATCAGTACACAACTCCCCTCGGGCTGTACTTGCAACTTCTTTTTCGTGTACATGGAGCACCATGATCTGCAAACACCTATGTAGTGCCATGTACAATGTAAGGTCTGTTTCGTAATGCACGTTGAAAAGAAAAAAATGTAAACGTACCGTCACCCATTCCGTGTACTGTATAGTGACACATGTAATGTAATTTTGTTGAATGTACTACAAGGTATCCCGTATTGTACTTGATCTGAAAAGCAAATAAATGTATAGAACGGAACTGCCGTCAGCACCCAAATGTAATGTATGGGATTGCTGACCGCAGCTAAACATACTGAACTGCTTTTGAATGTACTGTACAAATTCTTTTGGCTTCTCTCACCTCATATATCCATCTTTGCAAAAATCAAGAAGTCTTGCTTCTGACATGGCAGAAAATGGTTTGCTGGGCTTTGGCCCATCTGCCGTGAACTCAGTGAGTGACACGTGAGATCACGTTTCTTTCTGGAGAATTGCCCTGAGCCAAAAGCAGAGTGGAGAATGCGGGCATCGATCCCGCTACCTCTCACATGCGAAGCAAGCGCTCTACCATTTGAGCTAATTCCCCAGTAGCTTCTTGCAGTTGAGCCTCGTTTGCTTCTCAGTCGCCTTTTCGCACTCGTCTCCAAGCTGCTCCACGACCATCAGAGAAAACCTATTTGAGGATTGGCCCACTCCTTCAATGCATTGTATCCAATCGACATTGCGGAGCAGCATCGAGCGAGCAACAGCAGGACGGGAAGCCACAGTAACGAAGAAAGAAGCCGAGAAGAGCACGAGACCACGGAAGGGAAGCGAGGTGACCGGCAAGTAGCGGCCGCCCTGTGTGTGAGGGAGCAGGCGAGAGCGCTGTCTGACTGATAGCCAACTTGTTTTGCCTGAAAGGGAGTGCTGAGTGCTTTGAAGTGTTGCTGCTCAATGGCACTCTCTGCTGGTGAGCAGACACAAATGCTCAAGCATAACAGCTGTGTGAAGGTGGATGCAGAGTGCATTAAGGTTTGAGACGAGAAAAGTGGTGTCCTGCGTCTTCAGGGCAACATGATGCATCATAAAGTGAAGAGAGCTGGTTTGAGTGAATTGCTGCTTAATCCAAAAGAACACCAGCTCCTTCGAGCCGGAATTGAACCAGCAACCTAAGGATAATCTTGCTGCATATTGCTACTACAGTCCTCTGCTCCACCAACTGAGCTATCAAAGGAAAGCTGCAAAGATGCTTCTGTGTGATGATTGTTTTCCCAGCGCATGTTGACGCATCTGGCCTCATGGAGTGGCCTGTGCGTCTTCAGTACCAGCCCATGCTGCAGCGCTGTGAGACTGTGAACCGCCAGCTACTCTTTACAGCCTGGAAAACGCGTGTGACTAACAATCACAAGAGTGTAGCTTTGACTTCTTATCAGGCTCGCAGATTTTTTGCAAGCTGTGCATTATGAATTTAAAGACCTTGCAAGCTGCCCTACTTGGTCGTGCTGCCTGGCGGCTTGCATGGCAAGTGCCTTCTTCGTGCAGCAGGCAGCGTATCAGTCTGCTCAATCGAAGGTCCTGAGTTAAATGCTCAGAAAAGGAATCAATGCTAAAAAGTCGTTCTTTTAGCTTCTTTCACTTCATATATCCACCTTTGCAAAAATCAAGAAGTCTTGCTTATGACATGGCAGAAAAAAGTTTGCTGTGCTTTGACCCATCTGGCGTGAACTCAGTGACACGTGAGACCACGTTTCTTTCTGGAGAATTGCCCTGAGCCAAAAGCAGAGTGGAGAATGCGGGCATCAATCCCGCTACCTCTCACATGCTAAGCGAGCGCTCTACCATTTGAGCTAATTCCCCAGCAGCTTCTTGCAGGTTGCCCTCGTTTATTCTCAGTCGCCTTTTCGCACTCGTCTCCAAGCTGCTCCACGACCATCAGAGAAAACCTATTTGAGGACTAGCCCACTCCTTGTATCCAATCGACATTGCGGAGCAGCAGCGAGCGAGCAACAGCAGGACGCGAAGCCACAGTAACGAAGAAAGAAGCCGAGAAGAGCACGAGACCGCGAAAGGGAAGCGAGGTGACCGGCAAGTAGCGGCCGCCCTGTGTGTGAGGGAGCAGGCGAGAGCGCTGTCTGACTGATAGCCAACTTGTTTTGCCTGAAAGGGAGTGCTGAGTGCTTTGAAGTGTTGCTGCCCACGTCTGCGTGTTGCAGACTGGCGCAATCCAAGATCCAGGATTACGTGCTGAGGGACGCACTTAAAATTGGTACAGTCGCCGCAAAGGCACGGTGGGGAAGGGCCACAGTTTAAAGGCCTTCTGCCACGGTAAACCCGGGGGCAGGAATCAGTACACAACTCCCCTCGGGCTGTACTTGCAACTTCTTTTTCGTGTACATGGAGCACCATGATCTGCAAACACCTATGTAGTGCCATGTACAATGTAAGGTCTGTTTCGTAATGCACGTTGAAAAGAAAAAAATGTAAACGTACCGTCACCCATTCCGTGTACTGTATAGTGACACATGTAATGTAATTTTGTTGAATGTACTACAAGGTATCCCGTATTGTACTTGATCTGAAAAGCAAATAAATGTATAGAACGGAACTGCCGTCAGCACCCAAATGTAATGTATGGGATTGCTGACCGCAGCTAAACATACTGAACTGCTTTTGAATGTACTGTACAAATTCTTTTGGCTTCTCTCACCTCATATATCCATCTTTGCAAAAATCAAGAAGTCTTGCTTCTGACATGGCAGAAAATGGTTTGCTGGGCTTTGGCCCATCTGCCGTGAACTCAGTGAGTGACACGTGAGATCACGTTTCTTTCTGGAGAATTGCCCTGAGCCAAAAGCAGAGTGGAGAATGCGGGCATCGATCCCGCTACCTCTCACATGCGAAGCAAGCGCTCTACCATTTGAGCTAATTCCCCAGTAGCTTCTTGCAGTTGAGCCTCGTTTGCTTCTCAGTCGCCTTTTCGCACTCGTCTCCAAGCTGCTCCACGACCATCAGAGAAAACCTATTTGAGGATTGGCCCACTCCTTCAATGCATTGTATCCAATCGACATTGCGGAGCAGCATCGAGCGAGCAACAGCAGGACGGGAAGCCACAGTAACGAAGAAAGAAGCCGAGAAGAGCACGAGACCACGGAAGGGAAGCGAGGTGACCGGCAAGTAGCGGCCGCCCTGTGTGTGAGGGAGCAGGCGAGAGCGCTGTCTGACTGATAGCCAACTTGTTTTGCCTGAAAGGGAGTGCTGAGTGCTTTGAAGTGTTGCTGCTCAATGGCACTCTCTGCTGGTGAGCAGACACAAATGCTCAAGCATAACAGCTGTGTGAAGGTGGATGCAGAGTGCATTAAGGTTTGAGACGAGAAAAGTGGTGTCCTGCGTCTTCAGGGCAACATGATGCATCATAAAGTGAAGAGAGCTGGTTTGAGTGAATTGCTGCTTAATCCAAAAGAACACCAGCTCCTTCGAGCCGGAATTGAACCAGCAACCTAAGGATAATCTTGCTGCATATTGCTACTACAGTCCTCTGCTCTACCAACTGAGCTATCAAAGGAAAGCTGCAAAGATGCTTCTGTGTGATGATTGTTTTCCCAGCGCATGTTGACGCATCTGGCCTCATGGAGTGGCCTGTGCGTCTTCAGTACCAGCCCATGCTGCAGCGCTGTGAGACTGTGAACCGCCAGCTACTCTTTACAGCCTGGAAAACGCGTGTGACTAACAATCACAAGAGTGTAGCTTTGACTTCTTATCAGGCTCGCACATTTTTTGCAAGCTGTGCATTATGAATTTAAAGACCTTGCAAGCTGCCCTACTTGGTCGTGCTGCCTGGCGGCTTGCATGGCAAGTGCCTTCTTCGTGCAGCAGGCAGCGTATGTATCAGTCTGCTCAATCGAAGGTCCTGAGTTAAATGCTCAGAAAAGGAATCAGTGCTAAAAAGTCGTTCTTTTAGCTTCTTTCACTTCATATATCCACCTTTGCAAAAATCAAGAAGTCTTGCTTATGACATGGCAGAAAAAAGTTTGCTGTGCTTTGACCCATCTGGCGTGAACTCAGTGACACGTGAGACCACGTTTCTTTCTGGAGAATTGCCCTGAGCCAAAAGCAGAGTGGAGAATGCGGGCATCGATCCCGCTACCTCTCACATGCTAAGCGAGCGCTCTACCATTTGAGCTAATTCCCCAGCAGCTTCTTGCAGGTTGCCCTCGTTTGCTTCTCAGTCGCCTTTTCGCACTCGTCTCCAAGCTGCTCCACGACCATCAGAGAAAACCTATTTGAGGACTAGCCCACTCCTTGTATCCAATCGACATTGCGGAGCAGCAGCGAGCGAGCAACAGCAGGACGCGAAGCCACAGTAACGAAGAAAGAAGCCGAGAAGAGCACGAGACCGCGAAAGGGAAGCGAGGTGACCGGCAAGTAGCGGCCGCCCTGTGTGTGAGGGAGCAGGCGAGAGCGCTGTCTGACTGATAGCCAACTTGTTTTGCCTGAAAGGGAGTGCTGAGTGCTTTGAAGTGTTGCTGCCCACGTCTGCGTGTTGCAGACTGGCGCAATCCAAGATCCAGGATTACGTGCTGAGGGACGCACTTAAAATTGGTACAGTCGCCGCAAAGGCACGGTGGGGAAGGGCCACAGTTTAAAGGCCTTCTGCCACGGTAAACCCGGGGGCAGGAATCAGTACACAACTCCCCTCGGGCTGTACTTGCAACTTCTTTTTCGTGTACATGGAGCACCATGATCTGCAAACACCTATGTAGTGCCATGTACAATGTAAGGTCTGTTTCGTAATGCACGTTGAAAAGAAAAAAATTTAAACGTACCGTCACCCATTCCGTGTACTGTATAGTGACACATGTAATGTAATTTTGTTGAATGTACTACAAGGTATCCCGTATTGTACTTGATCTGAAAAGCAAATAAATGTATAGAACGGAACTGCCGTCAGCACCCAAATGTAATGTATGGGATTGCTGACCGCAGCTAAACATACTGAACTGCTTTTGAATGTACTGTACAAATTCTTTTGGCTTCTCTCACCTCATATATCCATCTTTGCAAAAATCAAGAAGTCTTGCTTCTGACATGGCAGAAAATGGTTTGCTGGGCTTTGGCCCATCTGCCGTGAACTCAGTGAGTGACACGTGAGATCACGTTTCTTTCTGGAGAATTGCCCTGAGCCAAAAGCAGAGTGGAGAATGCGGGCATCGATCCCGCTACCTCTCACATGCGAAGCAAGCGCTCTACCATTTGAGCTAATTCCCCAGTAGCTTCTTGCAGTTGAGCCTCGTTTGCTTCTCAGTCGCCTTTTCGCACTCGTCTCCAAGCTGCTCCACGACCATCAGAGAAAACCTATTTGAGGATTGGCCCACTCCTTCAATGCATTGTATCCAATCGACATTGCGGAGCAGCATCGAGCGAGCAACAGCAGGACGGGAAGCCACAGTAACGAAGAAAGAAGCCGAGAAGAGCACGAGACCACGGAAGGGAAGCGAGGTGACCGGCAAGTAGCGGCCGCCCTGTGTGTGAGGGAGCAGGCGAGAGCGCTGTCTGACTGATAGCCAACTTGTTTTGCCTGAAAGGGAGTGCTGAGTGCTTTGAAGTGTTGCTGCTCAATGGCACTCTCTGCTGGTGAGCAGACACAAATGCTCAAGCATAACAGCTGTGTGAAGGTGGATGCAGAGTGCATTAAGGTTTGAGACGAGAAAAGTGGTGTCCTGCGTCTTCAGGGCAACATGATGCATCATAAAGTGAAGAGAGCTGGTTTGAGTGAATTGCTGCTTAATCCAAAAGAACACCAGCTCCTTCGAGCCGGAATTGAACCAGCAACCTAAGGATAATCTTGCTGCATATTGCTACTACAGTCCTCTGCTCTACCAACTGAGCTATCAAAGGAAAGCTGCAAAGATGCTTCTGTGTGATGATTGTTTTCCCAGCGCATGTTGACGCATCTGGCCTCATGGAGTGGCCTGTGCGTCTTCAGTACCAGCCAATGCTGCAGCGCTGTGAGACTGTGAACCGCCAGCTACTCTGTACAGCCTGGAAAACGCGTGTGACTAACAATCACAAGAGTGTAGCTTTGACTTCTTATCAGGCTCGCAGATTTTTTGCAAGCTGTGCATTATGAATTTACAAAAACCTTGCAAGCTGCCCTACTTGGTCGTGCTGCCTGGCGGCTTGCATGGCAAGTGCCTTCTTCGTGCAGCAGGCAGCGTATGTATCAGTCTGCTCAATCGAAGGTCCTGAGTTAAATGCTCAGAAAAGGAATCAGTGCTAAAAAGTCGTTCTTTTAGCTTCTTTCACTTCATATATCCATCTTTGCAAAAATCAAGAAGTCTTGCTTATGACATGGCAGAAAAAAGTTTGCTGTGCTTTGACCCATCTGGCGTGAACTCAGTGACACGTGAGACCACGTTTCTTTCTGGAGAATTGCCCTGAGCCAAAAGCAGAGTGGAGAATGCTGGCATCGATCCCGCTACCTCTCACATGCTAAGCGAGCGCTCTACCATTTGAGCTAATTCCCCAGCAGCTTCTTGCAGGTTGCCCTCGTTTGCTTCTCAGTCGCCTTTTCGCACTCGTCTCCAAGCTGCTCCACGACCATCAGAGAAAACCTATTTGAGGACTAGCCCACTCCTTGTATCCAATCGACATTGCGGAGCAGCAGCGAGCGAGCAACAGCAGGACGCGAAGCCACAGTAACGAAGAAAGAAGCCGAGAAGAGCACGAGACCGCGAAAGGGAAGCGAGGTGACCGGCAAGTAGCGGCCGCCCTGTGTGTGAGGGAGCAGGCGAGAGCGCTGTCTGACTGATAGCCAACTTGTTTTGCCTGAAAGGGAGTGCTGAGTGCTTTGAAGTGTTGCTGCCCACGTCTGCGTGTTGCAGACTGGCGCAATCCAAGATCCAGGATTACGTGCTGAGGGACGCACTTAAAATTGGTACAGTCGCCGCAAAGGCACGGTGGGGAAGGGCCACAGTTTAAAGGCCTTCTGCCACGGTAAACCCGGGGGCAGGAATCAGTACACAACTCCCCTCGGGCTGTACTTGCAACTTCTTTTTCGTGTACATGGAGCACCATGATCTGCAAACACCTATGTAGTGCCATGTACAATGTAAGGTCTGTTTCGTAATGCACGTTGAAAAGAAAAAAATGTAAACGTACCGTCACCCATTCCGTGTACTGTATAGTGACACATGTAATGTAATTTTGTTGAATGTACTACAAGGTATCCCGTATTGTACTTGATCTGAAAAGCAAATAAATATATAGAACGGAACTGCCGTCAGCACCCAAATGTAATGTATGGGATTGCTGACCGCAGCTAAACATACTGAACTGCTTTTGAATGTACTGTACAAATTCTTTTGCTTCTCTCACCTCATATATCCATCTTTGCAAAAATCAAGAAGTCTTGCTTCTGACATGGCAGAAAATGGTTTGCTGGGCTTTGGCCCATCTGCCGTGAACTCAGTGAGTGACACGTGAGATCACGTTTCTTTCTGGAGAATTGCCCTGAGCCAAAAGCAGAGTGGAGAATGCGGGCATCGATCCCGCTACCTCTCACATGCTAAGCAAGCGCTCTACCATTTGAGCTAATTCCCCAGTAGCTTCTTGCAGTTGAGCCTCGTTTGCTTCTCAGTCGCCTTTTCGCACTCGTCTCCAAGCTGCTCCACGACCATCAGAGAAAACCTATTTGAGGATTGGCCCACTCCTTCAATGCATTGTATCCAATCGACATTGCGGAGCAGCATCGAGCGAGCAACAGCAGGACGGGAAGCCACAGTAACGAAGAAAGAAGCCGAGAAGAGCACGAGACCACGGAAGGGAAGCGAGGTGACCGGCAAGTAGCGGCCGCCCTGTGTGTGAGGGAGCAGGCGAGAGCGCTGTCTGACTGATAGCCAACTTGTTTTGCCTGAAAGGGAGTGCTGAGTGCTTTGAAGTGTTGCTGCTCAATGGCACTCTCTGCTGGTGAGCAGACACAAATGCTCAAGCATAACAGCTGTGTGAAGGTGGATGCAGAGTGCATTAAGGTTTGAGACGAGAAAAGTGGTGTCCTGCGTCTTCAGGGCAACATGATGCATCATAAAGTGAAGAGAGCTGGTTTGAGTGAATTGCTGCTTAATCCAAAAGAACACCAGCTCCTTCGAGCCGGAATTGAACCAGCAACCTAAGGATAATCTTGCTGCATATTGCTACTACAGTCCTCTGCTCTACCAACTGAGCTATCAAAGGAAAGCTGCAAAGATGCTTCTGTGTGATGATTGTTTTCCCAGCGCATGTTGACGCATCTGGCCTCATGGAGTGGCCTGTGCGTCTTCAGTACCAGCCCATGCTGCAGCGCTGTGAGACTGTGAACCGCCAGCTACTCTTTACAGCCTGGAAAACGCGTGTGACTAACAATCACAAGAGTGTAGCTTTGACTTCTTATCAGGCTCGCAGATTTTTTGCAAGCTGTGCATTATGAATTTAAAGGCCTTGCAAGCTGCCCTACTTGGTCGTGCTGCCTGGCGGCTTGCATGGCAAGTGCCTTCTTCGTGCAGCAGGCAGCGTATGTATCAGTCTGCTCAATCGAAGGTCCTGAGTTAAATGCTCAGAAAAGGAATCAATGCTAAAAAGTCGTTCTTTTAGCTTCTTTCACTTCATATATCCACCTTTGCAAAAATCAAGAAGTCTTGCTTATGACATGGCAGAAAAAAGTTTGCTGTGCTTTGACCCATCTGGCGTGAACTCAGTGACACGTGAGACCACGTTTCTTTCTGGAGAATTGCCCTGAGCCAAAAGCAGAGTGGAGAATGCGGGCATCGATCCCGCTACCTCTCACATGCTAAGCGAGCGCTCTACCATTTGAGCTAATTCCCCAGCAGCTTCTTGCAGGTTGCCCTCGTTTGCTTCTCAGTCGCCTTTTCGCACTCGTCTCCAAGCTGCTCCACGACCATCAGAGAAAACCTATTTGAGGACTAGCCCACTCCTTGTATCCAATCGACATTGCGGAGCAGCAGCGAGCGAGCAACAGCAGGACGCGAAGCCACAGTAACGAAGAAAGAAGCCGAGAAGAGCACGAGACCGCGAAAGGGAAGCGAGGTGACCGGCAAGTAGCGGCCGCCCTGTGTGTGAGGGAGCAGGCGAGAGCGCTGTCTGACTGATAGCCAACTTGTTTTGCCTGAAAGGGAGTGCTGAGTGCTTTGAAGTGTTGCTGCCCACGTCTGCGTGTTGCAGACTGGCGCAATCCAAGATCCAGGATTACGTGCTGAGGGACGCACTTAAAATTGGTACAGTCGCCGCAAAGGCACGGTGGGGAAGGGCCACAGTTTAAAGGCCTTCTGCCACGGTAAACCCGGGGGCAGGAATCAGTACACAACTCCCCTCGGGCTGTACTTGCAACTTCTTTTTCGTGTACATGGAGCACCATGATCTGCAAACACCTATGTAGTGCCATGTACAATGTAAGGTCTGTTTCGTAATGCACGTTGAAAAGAAAAAAATTTAAACGTACCGTCACCCATTCCGTGTACTGTATAGTGACACATGTAATGTAATTTTGTTGAATGTACTACAAGGTATCCCGTATTGTACTTGATCTGAAAAGCAAATAAATGTATAGAACGGAACTGCCGTCAGCACCCAAATGTAATGTATGGGATTGCTGACCGCAGCTAAACATACTGAACTGCTTTTGAATGTACTGTACAAATTCTTTTGGCTTCTCTCACCTCATATATCCATCTTTGCAAAAATCAAGAAGTCTTGCTTCTGACATGGCAGAAAATGGTTTGCTGGGCTTTGGCCCATCTGCCGTGAACTCAGTGAGTGACACGTGAGATCACGTTTCTTTCTGGAGAATTGCCCTGAGCCAAAAGCAGAGTGGAGAATGCGGGCATCGATCCCGCTACCTCTCACATGCGAAGCAAGCGCTCTACCATTTGAGCTAATTCCCCAGTAGCTTCTTGCAGTTGAGCCTCGTTTGCTTCTCAGTCGCCTTTTCGCACTCGTCTCCAAGCTGCTCCACGACCATCAGAGAAAACCTATTTGAGGATTGGCCCACTCCTTCAATGCATTGTATCCAATCGACATTGCGGAGCAGCATCGAGCGAGCAACAGCAGGACGGGAAGCCACAGTAACGAAGAAAGAAGCCGAGAAGAGCACGAGACCACGGAAGGGAAGCGAGGTGACCGGCAAGTAGCGGCCGCCCTGTGTGTGAGGGAGCAGGCGAGAGCGCTGTCTGACTGATAGCCAACTTGTTTTGCCTGAAAGGGAGTGCTGAGTGCTTTGAAGTGTTGCTGCTCAATGGCACTCTCTGCTGGTGAGCAGACACAAATGCTCAAGCATAACAGCTGTGTGAAGGTGGATGCAGAGTGCATTAAGGTTTGAGACGAGAAAAGTGGTGTCCTGCGTCTTCAGGGCAACATGATGCATCATAAAGTGAAGAGAGCTGGTTTGAGTGAATTGCTGCTTAATCCAAAAGAACACCAGCTCCTTCGAGCCGGAATTGAACCAGCAACCTAAGGATAATCTTGCTGCATATTGCTACTACAGTCCTCTGCTCCACCAACTGAGCTATCAAAGGAAAGCTGCAAAGATGCTTCTGTGTGATGATTGTTTTCCCAGCGCATGTTGACGCATCTGGCCTCATGGAGTGGCCTGTGCGTCTTCAGTACCAGCCCATGCTGCAGCGCTGTGAGACTGTGAACCGCCAGCTACTCTTTACAGCCTGGAAAACGCGTGTGACTAACAATCACAAGAGTGTAGCTTTGACTTCTTATCAGGCTCGCAGATTTTTTGCAAGCTGTGCATTATGAATTTAAAGACCTTGCAAGCTGCCCTACTTGGTCGTGCTGCCTGGCGGCTTGCATGGCAAGTGCCTTCTTCGTGCAGCAGGCAGCGTATGTATCAGTCTGCTCAATCGAAGGTCCTGAGTTAAATGCTCAGAAAAGGAATCAATGCTAAAAAGTCGTTCTTTTAGCTTCTTTCACTTCATATATCCACCTTTGCAAAAATCAAGAAGTCTTGCTTATGACATGGCAGAAAAAAGTTTGCTGTGCTTTGACCCATCTGGCGTGAACTCAGTGACACGTGAGACCACGTTTCTTTCTGGAGAATTGCCCTGAGCCAAAAGCAGAGTGGAGAATGCGGGCATCAATCCCGCTACCTCTCACATGCTAAGCGAGCGCTCTACCATTTGAGCTAATTCCCCAGCAGCTTCTTGCAGGTTGCCCTCGTTTATTCTCAGTCGCCTTTTCGCACTCGTCTCCAAGCTGCTCCACGACCATCAGAGAAAACCTATTTGAGGACTAGCCCACTCCTTGTATCCAATCGACATTGCGGAGCAGCAGCGAGCGAGCAACAGCAGGACGCGAAGCCACAGTAACGAAGAAAGAAGCCGAGAAGAGCACGAGACCACGGAAGGGAAGCGAGGTGACCGGCAAGTAGCAGCCGCCCTGTGTGTGAGGGAGCAGGCGAGAGCGCTGTCTGACTGATAGCCAACTTGTTTTGCCTGAAAGGGAGTGCTGAGTGCTTTGAAGTGTTGCTGCCCACGTCTGCGTGTTGCAGACTGGCGCAATCCAAGATCCAGGATTACGTGCTGAGGGACGCACTTAAAATTGGTACAGTCGCCGCAAAGGCACGGTGGGGAAGGGCCACAGTTTAAAGGCCTTCTGCCACGGTAAACCCGGGGGCAGGAATCAGTACACAACTCCCCTCGGGCTGTACTTGCAACTTCTTTTTCGTGTACATGGAGCACCATGATCTGCAAACACCTATGTAGTGCCATGTACAATGTAAGGTCTGTTTCGTAATGCATGTTGAAAAGAAAAAAATGTAAACGTACCGTCACCCATTCCGTGTACTGTATAGTGACACATGTAATGTAATTTTGTTGAATGTACTACAAGGTATCCCGTATTGTACTTGATCTGAAAAGCAAATAAATGTATAGAACGGAACTGCCGTCAGCACCCAAATGTAATGTATGGGATTGCTGACCGCAGCTAAACATACTGAACTGCTTTTGAATGTACTGTACAAATTCTTTTGGCTTCTCTCACCTCATATATCCATCTTTGCAAAAATCAAGAAGTCTTGCTTCTGACATGGCAGAAAATGGTTTGCTGGGCTTTGGCCCATCTGCCGTGAACTCAGTGAGTGACACGTGAGATCACGTTTCTTTCTGGAGAATTGCCCTGAGCCAAAAGCAGAGTGGAGAATGCGGGCATCGATCCCGCTACCTCTCACATGCGAAGCAAGCGCTCTACCATTTGAGCTAATTCCCCAGTAGCTTTTTGCAGTTGAGCCTCGTTTGCTTCTCAGTCGCCTTTTCGCACTCGTCTCCAAGCTGCTCCACGACCATCAGAGAAAACCTATTTGAGGATTGGCCCACTCCTTCAATGCATTGTATCCAATCGACATTGCGGAGCAGCATCGAGCGAGCAACAGCAGGACGGGAAGCCACAGTAACGAAGAAAGAAGCCGAGAAGAGCACGAGACCACGGAAGGGAAGCGAGGTGACCGGCAAGTAGCGGCCGCCCTGTGTGTGAGGGAGCAGGCGAGAGCGCTGTCTGACTGATAGCCAACTTGTTTTGCCTGAAAGGGAGTGCTGAGTGCTTTGAAGTGTTGCTGCTCAATGGCACTCTCTGCTGGTGAGCAGACACAAATGCTCAAGCATAACAGCTGTGTGAAGGTGGATGCAGAGTGCATTAAGGTTTGAGACGAGAAAAGTGGTGTCCTGCGTCTTCAGGGCAACATGATGCATCATAAAGTGAAGAGAGCTGGTTTGAGTGAATTGCTGCTTAATCCAAAAGAACACCAGCTCCTTCGAGCCGGAATTGAACCAGCAACCTAAGGATAATCTTGCTGCATATTGCTACTACAGTCCTCTGCTCCACCAACTGAGCTATCAAAGGAAAGCTGCAAAGATGCTTCTGTGTGATGATTGTTTTCCCAGCGCATGTTGACGCATCTGGCCTCATGGAGTGGCCTGTGCGTCTTCAGTACCAGCCCATGCTGCAGCGCTGTGAGACTGTGAACCGCCAGCTACTCTTTACAGCCTGGAAAACGCGTGTGACTAACAATCACAAGAGTGTAGCTTTGACTTCTTATCAGGCTCGCAGATTTTTTGCAAGCTGTGCATTATGAATTTAAAGACCTTGCAAGCTGCCCTACTTGGTCGTGCTGCCTGGCGGCTTGCATGGCAAGTGCCTTCTTCGTGCAGCAGGCAGCGTATGTATCAGTCTGCTCAATCGAAGGTCCTGAGTTAAATGCTCAGAAAAGGAATCAATGCTAAAAAGTCGTTCTTTTAGCTTCTTTCACTTCATATATCCACCTTTGCAAAAATCAAGAAGTCTTGCTTATGACATGGCAGAAAAAAGTTTGCTGTGCTTTGACCCATCTGGCGTGAACTCAGTGACACGTGAGACCACGTTTCTTTCTGGAGAATTGCCCTGAGCCAAAAGCAGAGTGGAGAATGCGGGCATCAATCCCGCTACCTCTCACGTGCTAAGCGAGCGCTCTACCATTTGAGCTAATTCCCCAGCAGCTTCTTGCAGGTTGCCCTCGTTTATTCTCAGTCGCCTTTTCGCACTCGTCTCCAAGCTGCTCCACGACCATCAGAGAAAACCTATTTGAGGACTAGCCCACTCCTTGTATCCAATCGACATTGCGGAGCAGCAGCGAGCGAGCAACAGCAGGACGCGAAGCCACAGTAACGAAGAAAGAAGCCGAGAAGAGCACGAGACCGCGAAAGGGAAGCGAGGTGACCGGCAAGTAGCGGCCGCCCTGTGTGTGAGGGAGCAGGCGAGAGCGCTGTCTGTCTGATAGCCAACTTGTTTTGCCTGAAAGGGAGTGCTGAGTGCTTTGAAGTGTTGCTGCCCACGTCTGCGTGTTGCAGACTGGCGCAATCCAAGATCCAGGATTACGTGCCGAGGGACGCACTTAAAATTGGTACAGTCGCCGCAAAGGCACGGTGGGGAAGGGCCACAGTTTAAAGGCCTTCTGCCACGGTAAACCCGGGGGCAGGAATCAGTACACAACTCCCCTCGGGCTGTACTTGCAACTTCTTTTTCGTGTACATGGAGCACCATGATCTGCAAACACCTATGTAGTGCCATGTACAATGTAAGGTCTGTTTCGTAATGCACGTTGAAAAGAAAAAAATGTAAACGTACCGTCACCCATTCCGTGTACTGTATAGTGACACATGTAATGTAATTTTGTTGAATGTACTACAAGGTATCCCGTATTGTACTTGATCTGAAAAGCAAGGAAATGTATAGAACGGAACTGCCGTCAGCACCCAAATGTAATGTATGGGATTGCTGACCGCAGCTAAACATACTGAACTGCTTTTGAATGTACTGTACAAATTCTTTTGGCTTCTCTCACCTCATATATCCATCTTTGCAAAAATCAAGAAGTCTTGCTTCTGACATGGCAGAAAATGGTTTGCTGGGCTTTGGCCCATCTGCCGTGAACTCAGTGAGTGACACGTGAGATCACGTTTCTTTCTGGAGAATTGCCCTGAGCCAAAAGCAGAGTGGAGAATGCGGGCATCGATCCCGCTACCTCTCACATGCGAAGCAAGCGCTCTACCATTTGAGCTAATTCCCCAGTAGCTTCTTGCAGTTGAGCCTCGTTTGCTTCTCAGTCGCCTTTTCGCACTCGTCTCCAAGCTGCTCCACGACCATCAGAGAAAACCTATTTGAGGATTGGCCCACTCCTTCAATGCATTGTATCCAATCGACATTGCGGAGCAGCATCGAGCGAGCAACAGCAGGACGGGAAGCCACAGTAACGAAGAAAGAAGCCGAGAAGAGCACGAGACCACGGAAGGGAAGCGAGGTGACCGGCAAGTAGCGGCCGCCCTGTGTGTGAGGGAGCAGGCGAGAGCGCTGTCTGACTGATAGCCAACTTGTTTTGCCTGAAAGGGAGTGCTGAGTGCTTTGAAGTGTTGCTGCTCAATGGCACTCTCTGCTGGTGAGCAGACACAAATGCTCAAGCATAACAGCTGTGTGAAGGTGGATGCAGAGTGCATTAAGGTTTGAGACGAGAAAAGTGGTGTCCTGCGTCTTCAGGGCAACATGATGCATCATAAAGTGAAGAGAGCTGGTTTTAGTGAATTGCTGCTTAATCCAAAAGAACACCAGCTCCTTCGAGCCGGAATTGAACCAGCAACCTAAGGATAATCTTGCTGCATATTGCTACTACAGTCCTCTGCTCTACCAACTGAGCTATCAAAGGAAAGCTGCAAAGATGCTTCTGTGTGATGATTGTTTTCCCAGCGCATGTTGACGCATCTGGCCTCATGGAGTGGCCTCTGCGTCTTCAGTACCAGCCCATGCTGCAGCGCTGTGAGACTGTGAACCGCCAGCTACTCTTTACAGCCTGGAAAACGCGTGTGACTAACAATCACAAGAGTGTAGCTTTGACTTCTTATCAGGCTCGCAGATTTTTTGCAAGCTGTGCATTATGAATTTAAAGGCCTTGCAAG